>NC_143063.1:51789134-52099966 GCF_052426305.1 Pelodiscus sinensis
GGGAACACTGCAGCATCTTTAGCTGGACACAGAGACATTTATCATAAGCTACCCTGGAGTATTTCTTCTAATGCAAACCTTTAGACTCGTGTAAAATCCCAGGCAGTTTATATTATTTTTCTGGCAACCAGCATATCCATAAAAAACCTGACCTGGCCAGTCAAACCCCAGCCGAGTAGTAAACCTAGCTGAGCTGGGTCCTCTGAAGCTCCCTGCTGGATGCCTCAAGGTCCTACCCTACCCTGCCCCAGAAGAGGAGCAGTGAAGGTGGGTCCTCCAGTGCTGCTTAGAAAGGCTGCAGGGAAGTAGCCAGAGCACAGAAGTCTCAGTTAAAAGGTACTGCAGGGCCTGAGCAGGCCAGTTGCTGGGTGGGACCAGAAGGGTGAGGGAGGAGTGAGAGGCTATGAAATTCCACCATAGAGAGAGTGGGGAGAAACCCTGCTCAGCCAGGGACAGGACTAGAATGCTCTCCAGGCACAGAGACTCCAGAGTTTAAAAGGGGGACAGAGACTGTTGCAAACTCTCCAGGCAAAGAGTCCTAGAAAACCCTGAGGAGTCAGGACAGAGACGGAGCAGCTCTTCAGGCAGGGAGCCGGGAGAAACCCTGCACAACCAGGGAACAAGCGGAGTCGTCAGGCAAGAGATGGGACAGAGTGGGAAGCAGCCCTGGTAGAGCGATCAGATAGCAACTGTGAAAACTAGGGGCAGAGTAGGGGGCATTAGCTGCCTGTCTCAGACATAGCCCCCAATACTGGGACTGTCCCCATAAAATGGGAACATCTGGTCACCTTAAGTCCAAGCAATAGAGTAGTAGCAGCTCTTAACGAAAGCAGCGCAAGGCCGCAATCTGCAGTCCCAAGGTTGTGCTAAGAGCCAAGAACAGGATAAGACTCCTCATTAAAAGGGCAGGAAAAGAGTTCCAGCAGGCCTGCAGACAGAGCGCCGCCTGTCGGACTTTGCGAGCCAGCCGGGGATCTCTCGCAGGGACTGAACAGAGTGGAGCGTCTGGCGGGAAGGAGCCAAGTGGGGATGAGGGGAGCACACCCCATCGCAGCACCGCAGGAAATCCCGAGATGAGGCATGACCGTGTGTTCGGGGCAGGGCGTGGGCGGTGTGCGACACACAGTGGGGAGAACAATAGGAAGCAATGAAGAGCTGCTCATTCACTGAGCACTGTGTGTCCATGCACCCAGGTGTCCTGTGGGAAAACAGCAGAGCTTCGTGCCATTGAAGGCTGTATCGGAACGTATCTGCACCAGGAGACCAAGTTAAGGTTGCCTGGGCGACCTGAATGCGGGACTTCGCTAACTTTGGAGGGCCGGGCTCGGCAACCCGAGTGCTCTTTTCGGCTAGGTCTGCTGGGTGTGCTGTTTGTAAATGAAGGGATTCCGTCTGTCCTCATGCCGGCTTCCCTTCTCACGCCCGCCAATGACGACTGCACTGCCCAGGCGTTCGCTGAAAGCCTCTCTCTGGAGTTCCGGTTAGCAGACACTGGCCATTCGCACTGCGCTCCCTGGAGCCGGTACCTGGGCGATTTCTCAAGTGCCCGCAGAGGGAGCAGAGGAAATAGTGGCTGTGACAGAGGATGAACTGTGTCCTCCGTGCCCAGTAACCTAAAAGTGTTGGATCTCGGTCCACGCCTGGTGCCCGATGGACAGGAGAGTGATTCACTTGCACGACTGAGCTCCACACTAACGGCCAGCTGTTGCCTGTGGCTTCTGCTCCAGGTCATTCATTGTGCTGTTCACTGGCTCCCTGCCAGGCTGTCTGGTGCTCGTGCTGCCATTGCTGATCCCGCTCCCGCTGAGCCCCAGGGAATAGCTCCCAAGGTTTCCTCACGGCTGATGGTGGAAAACGGGGATCCGGTGCAACAAAGCCTTTCTTCTCCACCAGCAGCGCTGAAGCCTCTGGTGGGGGATGGGAATATACCTGCCACTGGCTCTTTCCGGGGTGTGTTTGTGCTCCCTACCTGCTGGGTGCATCCGCCACATTTCCTATTCCAGGAGAGCGGCGCTCCAGCCAACAGCGCCAGTCTGAAGGAGAGAGATTGTGCTGGGTGTCTGGATATAGCTTCTGAGAGCAGAACTACCCCCGCTCCCGGCTTACCAACTAAGGATGTGCTCCAGGGCAGTCTGGGTAACGTGCCTGAACACAGGCACCAGCACGTGTAGCCCAGCCTGACTGACACAGCCGGCCTCTGCTTGGTTGGCTCAAGCAGGTGTTACGTGTTTGACCCTTGGACGTTCTGAATGAGTAACCCCTAGACGGTGCCTTCTTGGGACTGATCCCTGCCTGCCTTTCATTTTCTGTAATGCAGGGAAACTCCCGAGCAGCAGCATGGGAGATGAGGCCTCTGCCCCTCCACCAAGGAGGTATATATGGAGATACACCTGTGTTCTAGAGCTGGAAGGGATCTCGAGAGGTCATCAAGTCCAGTCCCCTGCCCTCACAGCAGGACCAGGCACCATCCCCGACAGACTTGCCCCAGCTCCTTACACGGCCCCCGCAAGGGCTGACCTCGCACCCCTGGGTTTAGCAGGCCAATGTGCAAACCACTGAGGTACGAGCGTCTCGGTGCCTGTCAGCACGGCAGTGCCATGTGTTTCCATAGCGCTCTACGTCTTCGGCGTTTTAGGGCACAACCCATACCGGCGACCTGCCACAGAGGTGGGTAGTGGGATTCGGGCCAGCCCTCTAAAACCAGCCTTTTAGGCAGCATTGGAAGCTGCACCTTGGCCTCTGCTGCAGGGAGAGATCACATAAGAGCAGCCAGACTGAGTCAGACCAACGGTCCATCCAGCCCCGTGCTCTGTCTGCCCACAGTGGCCAATGCCAGGTGCCCAGAGAGAGTGAACAAAACAGGGAATCATCAGGTGATCCCTCTCCTGACATCTGTTCCCAGCTTCCGCCAAACAGAGGAGACACCACTCCTACCCATCCTGGCTCATAGCCGTTGATGGACCTAACCTTCATGAATCTATCTAGTTCTTTTTTGAATCCTGTTAAAGTCTGGTCTTCACAACATCCTCAGGCAAGGAGTTCCACAGGTTGACTGTGCGCTGCATAAAGAAAAACTTCCTTTTGTTTGTTTTAAACCTGCTGCCTATTAATTTCATTTGGTGCCCTCTAGTTCTTATGTGATGGGAACAAGTAAATAAGTTTTCCTTATTCCTTATTTTCCTTAGGCTCAGAAGAGGTAGCTTCTGAGTCAAAGCTGCCATTTCCAAGTGTGCAGCACTCATGGCTGGTTTTAGAGTGCTAACGGGAGCCCCCTTAGCACTGTCCGCCTGGGCTGGGCGGTTCGCGGCTGCAGGCTGTGTGGACAGGCCCTAGCACAGCAGCAAGCATGCCAGTCAGTACTGCTGTTGGGGTTGAGAGTCCAGCTGGACTGAGACCCCTCCCAACTCATTTCAGGTTGGCCACTGAATGACGTTTGAGGGTAGCAGCTTTTAGTACCAGTTTGAACTGGAGACCTGGAGGAGAAAATCTCAGGGCCTGTCGCCAGAGCCATCCACTGCCCCGTTGGCCTCAGGAGCAGGCCTTGCTGAACCACGGACTTTGCCCTGTGCTCTCAGGCTGTGTAAGCGCACAGTGCGCTGCTCTGAGGTAAACTTCTGCACTTCCATTTCGCCCTGCCCAGCCTGTGGAGGAGCAAAGCCTACTCCTACGCAATTCCTCCTGGTGCTTGTCTACTGTGAAAACAGCCGGAGGAAAACAAAATGGTGCAAACAACATAAATGCAGAAAAGTCCCAGAATACGTAACAAGGCCGAGGACCAGAGACTTCCCTGGCTGATCAAGAAACATTAAATCTTCCCGTTCATTCCACCCCTGGAAATATTTGACTGTTCCAGGGGGCAATGCTAATGACCTTAGCGGTTTGGGCTCCTAAGTATAATTCAGTGGGAAGGGAAGATTTTCTTTAGGACTGTTTTCTTCATTGTCTTCTACAGATCTCCTCAGTATAGCCGCGTATTGCCCAGAGCAGAGAGCAGACCCTGGTTGTTTGGAACCTTCACATGAATTGTGCAACCAATAGGCTCGTGGCGCGTTGCACATGGAAGCCAGGGGAGGAATGTGGCAAGTCAGACAAAAAGAAACATCCCATTGAAATGAAAATTCCTAGGGAGCATTGTCAGTCAGATCATTTGCATGCTCTTTTGGAAAATGTTTCCGGTACTAAAAAGTCATCAGTCTCGTCTTGCTCTGCCCTGCTCGCTCTATCTTTCTGGTTTCCTACACCAACTCCTATGCTGGTTGCTATTTAACGGTGAATATTCTTTTCTTGCTTCCCTGCCTGCTTGCTTGAGTTTTCTTTCTTTAACAAGCACAAGAGCACGCTGCTGTATCTTCAAAAAGGAAATTAATTCCGTCGGCAAAAGGGTCAAGCGCTAGAAAGTGCATAGCAATGCAGTCTGCATGGCAGGAGACAGAAGATATGATGCTAATAAGATTCTAAGATGAAAACAGCAGACTGGCTCTAGGGATTCAGATGAAGGGTTCTGTAAATTTTAAAAGAAATGGTCTCCAAAAACTAATGATGTCTGCTTTCCAATTCATTAGCAGTGTGGAGCGGGGAGCTGGGAGTGAGAGGCAGGCCATGCTTTGAAATATCAAACTGTAACGAGGAGGAAACCAGTCAGAGCTCATCTCATTGGGGTCAGGAAGCTGGGAGAAGGAGGCAGTGTCGCGGGGGAAGGGAATTGCACCGTTGTATGCTGCGTGTATATTTACGCACAGGCCCGGACCGAGGGGGATCCAGAGTTCTCGTGTGGCCGCAGCGTTGCAGCGTTTGGAAGATGTATTGTGCAGCGTGTCTGAAGGATTCTAAAAACACAGCTGAATTGTCTCGGCAGATTTACAAACGGCTCCTGGCAACCCTCGGCCTGCGCTTTTTGCATTGCGTGCACGCAGCTGAGTAACAAAAACCTGAACCTGGGTTGTAGTTAATAGTGGGAGAAACCCTCAGGCAAAGCCTAATGAACCAAGAGCAATTCTGAGCTCTCCTCTGTAATAGCTGCAGAGGCTGGGCCTTTCCGAGAGTGCCTGCACTCGGCGTGTGACCTTGCAGCTTTACATCATTAGCATTCCCCATTCCTGGGCGAGTGTTTGCGCGGAGGGGCTGCTGTGCAGATATTCTGCCGGAGTCTCTCTCCTGCATGCAGAGATTGTAGCTGACAGACAAAATGTCTCTCTGCTGGAACAGTTTCCAGTGCAGCAGATGAGTTGAGCTGTGGCTTTTATTTTGACAGTTGCTGCACTGTGCACAGGGCCGTTAAGGGTTTCCTCCTCTCTTATTTTACCTGTGTGGTATTTCTGATGCACCCTCTAACCCTGTCCCAATGGGCCAGATGCTGTGCACACCCTGGCTCGGGGCCTTGCCGTCATCACTAGCTCTGTCGAGCCAATGAACGGACCGGGGCTGCATCTACACAGCAGCGTTACTTCGGAATAACGGGCGTTATGCCGAATTAGCACAGGCCACGTCTACACTGCAAACTGCTATTTCAACATCATGTCAAGTGGGAGGACTTCTTGCCCCTACGTTTCACGAGGCGTAAGGGCAATCGGAGGACGCGTGCTCTCCCGGGCATCCTGCTGCGCAGACAGCGCCAAAGCCGAGAGGAGCTATTTCGACTTGCCCTACACAGCTGAAGTTGTGGCTCTAGCCCTGCTGTGAGACTCACCCTGAGAGGCTCGGCAGAGCGCAGCCGCATAGGACCCCTCCTGGGGGCAGTGGCTCAGGAGGGCAGGCCCTGGTGGGTCAGCCCCAAGGCCTGCACAGTCAGCTCCTGTTCTGAGACTGCCCGCCTTGGGAAGGGGCGTGCCCCTGGCTCTGGGGGCAGAGGTGTGCCCGCCACGTCCAGCGGGCTGGCCTCACTGCTCCCAGACACTCGACTCAAGCTCAGGGTTTGACTCCGGAGGCTGCTTCTTGGACTGTGCCCAGCCCCGGGAAACAGGATTAGCTGTTTGCTCTGCTGGCAGTTGCTGGCGCGTCTGCTCCTGCTGTTTATTCGTAAAGTGGCCACATCCCGTCTCTCGGCTGCGTGCCCGGCTTTGTGTCAATTTGGTCATGTCATCTCGGCACCGAATGAATGAATCTGTCATCTCGGCAAATGTTGGGTTTCAAACCCATGGCCCTCAAGCCGGCGGAGGCCTGACACGCCTCCCGCTCCGGGGCTGCTGTTTTCTGGGCGGCAGGGGTTCCGTGGGTTCTGATGACAGACAGGTGGGTGAGGCACCTCAGGCCATGGGACTGGTCGTCTGCAAAGAGGGCCTGGGGTTAGCGGACAAAGCTGGAATGAATTTCTGCTGCCTTCTTACAGCCAGAGCCCAGGCAGAGGGGAGCTTAGCCAGGGTTTGCGGCGTAGCGGGAAAAGGCTCCTGCTCAGATGGTGGCTATAGTGCTGCAGTTCTCTGCCCAGACAAGAAGTGGGGCTTTCTTTGCTGGAAGAAGATACTCCAGAGAACCATAAAGCAAGCCCTGGTGTCTGACTGCAGTCATGGCACACAGCTTTTGTCGTTTACTCCCTCAGTTTCCCTGTTTCCCATGAATATACTCAGTCCTCCTTCATGAGCGTTTTATGAATGGTGAGGATGACCCAGCCGTGTGTGTTAAATAGGGATGTAACCTAGTTACCCGCATGCTTATTGGGGTGACCAGTTCACTTGGCTCGCTGCTTCCCTGCCCGTGGCGCAGTGTGGAGGCTTGGACTGGCATGGCCGGAGCAGTCCATGGTGTATGTCACAGGCGGGAGGGTGCTCCAGAGCGGCTGGGGCAACCGCACTGTGCCAGCCAGCCTGGAGCAGCCCCCTGCCCGCGGGATCATGGGTAACTGGTTAAACATTACATTTAGTGCCAAAGCCTCCATTTGTTCATCGTCCTTCCTAAACGAAATGCTTCCTTGGAGAGAGGAGATGAGGAATTTATTTCCCAAGGAAATTTCAAGACAGATGCAGCAACCATTTGCTTTGAGGCTCAGTGAAGTTCCTGCAGTTCCCCCATTTTTCAGCTGGATGGCTGAGGCCCGAAGGTATTAGACTGACTTCCCTGAGGTCAGTGGAGCAGGCAGGAGCATGGCCGTTCAGTAAGGTACGACCTGTGTGCATCCTGCATTTCTGTGAAAAACCAGCCACAATGTGGATGCCCTTCTCCCCAGAGAGCTTGACCAAGACTGAATTTGCAAGTGTAGTTTGATGTATCAAGCCCCCCTCCCCAATCTCCTGAGGAGACAACTGGGTTGTGTATTACTTTGTGATTGGCTGCTGGACAGCTGGTTCCAAACTTCCCACGCTGCTTGAGTAGAAAAGGTGGCAAAGCAGCGTCTTAGCTGGAGGAGCCAGACAGTGGTTTCTGGAGACCAGCTGATGTTTGCAGTGAATGGGACTAAAACTGGATGAAAGGGTTGCAGTCTCACAGCAGAAGACTTTGTCTGTCCTTGGCTTGCGAGAAGAACGAACGTCCTAGCCCCGTAAAGCACAGCTGTCGCTTGCTGCAGACTATATTGTGTGCTCTCGTGTGTGATTGGTGCAGGGTTTCATGCCACGGAGGGGGGCTGGCTCCACTCTGATACACGAGCAGAATTTCGTTGACCCTGGTGGGTTACCCCAGTATGACACTGGGCTAATGGAGTGGTGACCAGGCTGCAGTGCTCGTCCGTGAGGCTGAGTTTGGAACAGATGCAGCTTTCCAGTGGGAGTGGGAGAAAAGACAGAAAGCGGAGGGTGCCGTGTTGACGCACAAAGACCTCTGAAGCGGCGAGTGTGACATTTTGAGTTAATACACCGGGGATGTGGAGAGGGAACTGAGGGCTGTGGGTCACATGCGGGGTACTTTAAACACCAGGGTCTAGCTTAGGCACTTTGCTGCCAGCTCCCTGGGCTTCAAGAGATGTGCTGCCTTCAGCAAAGCCAGGCCCACCTCAGAGGGCACAGCCAGTGTGCCCACGCCCTGGGAGAATCCCACATCGCCCAGAAACAGGCCCGCTGTTCCAAACTGAAGTCCAGGGCGTAGAGACAGGGACCTGATGCTGAAACGCCTCCTAATGGAGAAGCCACTTAGACCAGCCTCTGCCCGGGCAAGAGGGATTCTCAGAAGATGGCCTACCCGCCAGGTCACTCACATCCCTGAAGTCCGTGAAAGCAGTGGAAAAGCGACTGACAGCGTCACCGCAGAGGGCATGGAAGAGGGAAAATGTTCTCCCATGAGGCCCTTGCTGCTGGTGCAAACCGCTCCCAGGATGCATGCTTCCAGTGCTCATGCCCAGCACAGCCTCCTCCTGCACATGGTGCTGACGCGCCCACCCTCCCTGTCAGTCTCCCAGCACCCATGGCACCAGAACCAGTCTGCTCCCAGCAGAGCAGCACGGCATGCAACAGGAGCAAGGCACACCTGCCCTAGGGACACTGCTAATAAGTCACCTGGAGTGAAGCACCCGCAGGAAGGGCTGGGTTCTATCGTTTGGAGTGCCACAGTTTAGGAAGAAATCACTGGAAACACAGAGAGCTTGAGCAGTTGCAAGTGTCCATTTATTCCATAACACAGAACTAACTAGAACCAGCTGGGCTGACCCCAGTGACCTAACTCAGTTACAATAACAATGCCAGGATCTATATCTACAACAGCCCAATACACAACAGGCTATAAGTGAGGTTCTTTTAGATGCCCTGCTACCCTTATGCAGCTCTGCAATGGGAAGGGACCGGAGGGCTCTGGGTGATGCATGTGGGGCACTGTAAGCAAAGGCGAAGGTTGTGAGATGGACCCTGGGGACGGGCGTGACCCAGAGGGACCCTGCTGCAGAAATCTCTGCGCAGGGACGCTCCAGTGCCTGGAGTGTTGCACCCAAGGGGACACTCGTCTCGAAGCGCCTCGGTCACTGCACAGGGAGCACTTCCCTTCGATGGAGCTGTAGGTTCCCAACGTGGCAAAGGAGCAGAGGTGCAGGCCTGTGAGGCACTGCACCCCCTGAAGCAGCTGGCTGGCAGGGAAGGGTGGCCCAGGACAGTGCTGGAGCCTTTGTGGAGAGGCGCAGGCCGCTGGTGAGCTCTGAGGCGTGTGGCAATACGGGCGCGTTAGCTGCCACCGTAGGTCGCAGGAAGATTTTTCTAGGACGTTTGCCTGGCAAAAGACTGGATCCCCTGTGACATGAGCGGTGATGCCAGGAGCTCCTACAGCTGCCCACAGCCCTAGTGAGCAGTGAGTGGGGAGAACAGGAGGAGCCACTACTGCTGAGCAGGGCCAGGCTGAAGTCCTGGCACGACAGGTGCAGGTGGCTTAGTTCCTGCGGGGTTTCCCAGGGCTTTCCGAACCCACAGCAGGGGCAGCTGCTTAACTATTTCACTCCAGGCAGGGTCAGGAATAAATCAATAGAAACAGCCATTTTGCTTGATCAAGGATTTAATGCAAGTAAGCTGCAGTTTATTACATTTAAGTGCACAGACCGAAGCCTGAGCTTTAGAACACCCCGATATTTACCGCGCCTCTGGAACGTTACTGGGTAATTCACTGCAGCTTCACAGTTGCTCCCCCGCTGGGGAAAGGGGGTGTCAGGAATAACATCTCCAGGATGGCGTCAGAGGACTGCTCCAAAGTGCACTCTATTAGCGAACCTTCTTCAAGGGGTGTCCCTGGGGGTACTCCCCCTTTGGTGTCTGGGGCTCCTCTGCACACGCAGCCAGGCCCTTCAGTTCCTTCTCAGCCGCCGCTGGCTTCACCAGAAACCGAGAGCTGTCCTCCCCGTAATTTGACAGCCCTGTTCAGCGGAGTAGCCGGCGCTCTTAGTTTGTTTGTTCAATAGTTGTAGTTAGTTAAACAAAAGTTCTCTTGTTGAGGCCATTTTTTCCAGTTGGCCGTTTTTCTCCCTGCGATGCCCTCCCCGGTTCCGCAGGCTTCAAGCGTTGCCTGTCCTGCAGGCTTTCAGTGCCTGTCAGATGGCCACTCACAGTGCGTCTGGTGTCTGGGACAAGCTCACGTTCCTTCCCCATGTGAACACGGCAAGCAACTCGTGGCACACGCAAGGAAGGCTCGGGGACATCGGCCAAGTCGCTCTTGCTAGAAAACACCCATATTGGACCCCGAGCACTCGACACCGCCGAGGCAACCGACCCCAATGGCGATGTCGGACAAAGCCTCCCATTCAGGCTCCTGCACCAAGGACTCTGCCTCAGGCCAGCAGGCCAGGAAGCAAGCCCATTCAGCAGCAAGAGGTGACTCCCCTTCAGAGAAACACGCACCACCTCATAAAATGCCTCTGGTACTGGCTGCAGCTAAGGCACCAGAAAGAGGGTCTAACGGCCTTGCTAAGGCCAGATCCAAGGCTCTGAGCAAATCCAAATCTAAGCTGGCACCGCCGGCACCCTCTGACTTCCCATCGGCACCAAAGAAGCTGCGATCCACCTCAGCACCAACTGCATCTGTGCTGCCCCCGCACCGAAGAAGCATAAACACTTGGCACCAACGGCAGTACAGGTCCCGCTGGCACCAGCCGTAGTACTGGCCTCAGCACCACGGCTACAGCAGCGCAGCTCTTCACCGCTAGCGAGGAACCTCGAGCCGCCTCGGGACCGACAGCGGCCTGCCCTCGGCTAGATTCAGCCTCTCCTCTCCTGCAGTGACGAAGATGAGGAGCCTGGAGTGGGTACACACACACACGCCCAGGCACTCCTCTCCCAAGAAATCCCAACCACCTCCTCTGCCACCCCCGGTACCGGTGCCCACCAGTTGGCCCTGTTGGGACCCCAGGGCACAGCAGTAACAACAACAGCCTCAGCCGCTGCCCCCGTACACAGCACAACTCCCTGTGTGCACCCTGTGGACAGGTCAGCGGTGCAGGAAAAGGAGTCAGCTTCAGGCAATGAAGAGATCATAGAATCCTAGAACCACAGAGCTGGAAGAGACCTCAGACGGTCACCAAGTCCAGCCCCCTGCTCTAGGCAGGACCAATCCCAACTAAATCAACCCAGCCAGGGCTTTGTCAAGCCGAGACTTAGACACCTCTAGGGATGGAGACTCCACTACTTCCCTAGGGAACCCATTCCAGTGCTTCACCACCCGCCTAGGGAAATAGTTTTTCCTAATATCCAACCTGGACCTCTCCCACCACAACTTGAGACCTTTGCTCCTTGTTCTGCCATCTGTCACTACTGAGAACAGCCTCTCTCCATCCTCTTTGGAACCTCCCTTCAGGAAGTTGAAGGCTGCTATCAAATCCCCCCTCACTCTTTGCTTCTGCAGACTAAACAATCCCAAATCCCTCAGCCTCTTCTCATAGGTCATATGCTCCAGCCCCCTAATCATTTTGGTCGCCCTCCGCTGGACCCTCTCCAATGCGTCCACATCCTTTTTGTAGTGGGGGGCCCAGAACTGGACACAATCCTCCAATTTGTCTAAGTCACTCTGGACCCTATCTCTGCCCTTAAGTGTATCTACCTCCCCCCAACTTAGTGTCATCCAAAAACTTGCTGAGGGTGCAATCCATCCCCTCATCCAGGTCATTAATAAAGATGTTGAACAAAACCGGTCCTAGAACCGAAACTTGGGGCACTCCACTAGAAACCGACCGCCATCCTGACATTGAGCCATTGATCACTACCCGCTGGGCCTGGCCTTCTAGCCATCTTTCTATCCATCTTACCGTCCATTTATCCAATCCGCATTCCCTTAACTTGCTGGCAAGAATATTGTGGGAGACCGTATCAAAAGCCTTGCTAAAGTCAAGGTCTATCACATCCACTGACTTTCCCACGTCCACAGAGCCAGTTACCTCATCATAGAAGCTAATCAGATTGGTCAGGCATGACTTGCCCTTTGTGAATCCATGCTGACTATTCCTAATCACTTTCCTCTCATCCAAGTGCCTCAAAATGGATTCCTTAAGGATCCCTTCCATGATTTTTCCAGGAACCGAGGTGAGACTGACCGGACTATAGTTCCCTGGATCTCCGCTTCCTCACCCTCTCCCACCCTCTCCCACCCGTATACCCAGCACCAGCTACCCAGCGTTCTGTGTGCCTCCCTTTGTGGAATTGACATTGCCAATGGAGCCAGCTCTGATGGACCCTGCCAAATCCATCTGGCAGATACCTGCTCCTGTCCAGCCAAGCTGTAAAGATCAGACAGGAAATATCATGTGGTGCCTCAAGGGGCCAATTTTGTGTTCTGCTGCCCCTCCCCGAACTCCCTGGCAATGGAATCTGGGAACCGGGGGGAAAGCAAAGTGCTGCCCAGACCACTCCATCTGACAGTGGAAACGCTTAGCCTCAATGGGCAGGAAGGCCTATTCTTCTTCACGTGATTGCTCATGTCCATGCCACTTAGGTGTGTGCGCTGTGTACATGGATTGTCGGTTTTCCGCTTCACGGTACCCATTCCCGGTCATCCCCAGCACTGCCACCCGGCACTGCTCCCCGTCCCCAGTGCCTCAGAAGCAGAGGAGACCTGGCAGAGGCAGGTCTCTGTCGAGGCCGCGCTGAAAGTGCATCCCCAGGCAGGGCACTCGGCCTCTGCTGCTCAGCACACTGGGCACCAGCTCCTGGTCAGCTCCCATTGGGCCCGCCTTGGGACCCATGGCTGGACAATGACCTGGCTGAGGCACAGGGGACTGGCCCTCCACGTCGGACACGTTTGAAACTCATCGAGCTTACCTTGCCAGCCTCTCCCTCCGGCTGGTGCGGAGAGATCCGTGGGCATGCCAGTTTCCAGACAGAGGCTGTCCAGATGCATGGTGGGCTGTAGTAGAGTCACTTACTGTTATCTTCAGGCAGGACCAGCCGCTGCAGCTACATGCTCATTCCACAAGAGCAATGGTGGCTTCGACAGCGTCCCTGAATAACGCATCGCTCACAGACGTTTGCAGATCTGCCACGTGGTCCCCTGCCCCTACCTGTGCCAAGCACTATGCACTTGACACTTACTTGTCTCAGGGCGCTGGCTTTGGCCAGACAATATTAGCTGCCGTGCATGCCTCATTCCACGAGGAGTAACGGTAGTTCGAACTAGGAAGCCTAGTCCGAACTACCTAGTTCGTGCCACGTGTAGCCGCGCAGCACGGGGTTCGAATGAGCAGGGATTTAAAAATGGCGGCGCCCAGTTTATGCAAATGAAGCCCGGGAAATTCAAATCCCGGGTTTCATTTGCAAGTGCGGTATGCCTACATTACCCCGCTAGTTCGAACTAGCGGGGTAGTGTAGACATACCCTTTTACAGCACACGTAGGTCAGGGTGACCCCTGCTGGATCACCACGTTCCCTAACTCTCAGGAAACGCTCCAGCTTCAGAGTCTAGACTCAAGGTTTTCCAGCCACCGAGATTTCCAGGCTCAGTTGTTTACTTGTTTGTCCCCTCCTCCCTTTTGGATTAACAGAAACTGCCTGCTCAGTGCGACCTTGCTTCTAAAAGCTTGTCTCCAAATTAACCTTTAGCTCTGTGGCATTCTGTTTCTTGATGGTAGCTAAATGCACATAATAGGGTTGAACTCGGCTTGACCACATTCTGGGGTCTAAACATGCCTCAAAGCCAAGGCAATGGCAGGAGCTGGACGAGACACTCTTGTGTGAAAGGATCTTAGCACAAGTCATAAAGTGGGAGCAGGAGCCGATCTGTCTCAGAGCTGAGGAAACCCACTTTATCAGAAATCAGTCCCGGAATGGGACAGCCAAAGTGTTTCTTCACCCTGTTCCCCTGTCCCCAGCCTGGCAGAGTTGGCCACCTCTCAGGGCCAGGGGAGCGGAGTTCTGCCGCAGTCATGTTGCTCTGCAGCACCTCAGTCTTGCAGGCAGAGGGGCTCTGCGTTTTCTTGCTGGGCTGGGTCCTTTCTCTGCACACTTGTTTGAAACTATGGGCAGGAGAACAGCACCACCCCTGAGCTCCAGCCAGGAGAGGGGGAATTGCCGTTTCCCAACACACTTACCGTCCTCTCTCAAGGCACGTCTGCACTGCAGGGCTATTTCGGGATAAAATAGCTACCCCGTGTCTACGCAAGCCACCCATTATTTCAAAGTATTTTTCGAAATCATGGTCATGCCACCCTGGTAACCCTTGGTGCGCGAGGGTTAAGGGATGGCTCGAAATAGCGCGCTGTTTCAAAATCTGGCCTGTGTAGACACACCAGGTCTCAGAATAAGCTATTTCGAAACAGATTTGAAGTAAGAGGCACAATCTGCGTAGCGCGAGTTGCATCTCTTGTTTTGAGTTCCGGGTGCTGTGAGGCGCCCCTCCAAGAGGGGTGGGGAAGGACGAGGTCCAGCCAGGCTCTAGAAGCCAAAGTTCTCCGTCCTTCCCGAGGCCGCCGCAGCGGGGACTGGCCTGGCCAGAGGCATTGCAGCGCCTGTGAGGGGAAGCTGTCCAGGTAGGCCCATGGAGACCTCTCTTGTCAGCTGCCCTGGGACTCCGTGTTTCTCTAGGGCCAAGGTGTGGCTGCACTGGCCAAGGGAACCACCGTCCTTGACTCCCGAACGATTGACGTCAGCACTAGGGACCAGAGCCTCGCCACCGCGGTCAGTGGACAACCTGAGGGACTCACTGAGGCTGGCAGCAAGAGCCAGGACAGTGCACTCTGGCCAGGCGCAGAACTCTGGCTGACGCGCTTGACCCAGAGACTTCAAGGTCAGAAGGGACCATCATGCTCATCTGATTTGACCTCCAGCACGTTGCAGGCCGCAGAGCCTCAGCCGCCCTCCTGTGAGAGAGCTCTCGTGGGGTTCCTGAGCTGCAAGTCTTGGCAGAGAATCCATCATCCTTCAGACCGGCTGCCGGGCCCTGAGCTGCGGAGGAGGCACAGGTCTCTGCCAGTCTGACCTGGGGGGAGGTTCCTGATCCCACCCAGCCATCAGTTAAACCAGAGCACGGCCCACCCCAGGAGGGATTTCACAGCAGGAAGTCAGAGCCCTCCCCTCTGTCTCCGGCCACTGGAGGTCTTTGCTGTTAGTGGCACATGTGCTGCTGGAGGCAGTCTCCTTCTGCCAGCCCCTCCATGACCTGCCAGGCTCAGGCTTAGAGCAAGTTTGGGATTTGTCCTTGTAGCTCCCCTTGGAAGGTGGGTCCAGAAATTCACTCCTCTGATAGAGACCTTCTGTCGGATTTCTAGCTTGGACTCACTGGCAGCTAGTTTGTATCCACTTGTTCTTGTGCCAGTTTCAGCCTTCTCTTCCTCCGTGTTCATCCTCTGGCGTATTTATAGAGCAACCCTATGTCCCCTCAGCGCTGCTTGGCTAGCCTCAGCAAGCCAGCTCGGGGCGGCTCCTCTCCAAGGCAAGTGCTCTGCTCCTCCGTTCCTCCGGGCTGCCCTGCTTGAATCCATCTTTCTAACCCGGGGCATGAGCATGGCACCCTCATTCCAGAGGAGGTCTCCCCAGTGCCTTGTGTGCGGGCAAAACGCTTCGCCCGTCTCCTGGAAATCCCTTGCCGGGTGCACCCTCGCACTGCGTTAGGCTGTTTCACAGCCACATTCGCATCTCCTCAGCATCCGGGGAGTGGCCAGTACACCCGCGTGCTCCCCCACCCCCGCCCCTCTCAAGCAATACCCCCCAGGTCAGAGCAACAATTCTTGCGAGTCCCTCCGTGCCAGCTGGGCCGGGCCGGGTCTGGGCACCGCTGAGGGCGTCTGCTCAGGGCAGATTGCTCAAACTCAGGGCTCCTTACAGTCCCTGACTGGAGACCTTCCCGAATAGGCCACAAACCAGTCGCACCGAGCGCTTCAGCAGCCTGCCTGGCCAGCCAGAAGCCTCACGAGCAAAACTCCTCCGACACCACAGCAATATCCGTGCCCCAAAAAACCCCAGGCCTAGCACACAGGTGAGGGGTTATAGAACCCATCTCACCCACCCGAACGGGTTCTTGCAGTCCCAAGAAACCAGCCATGGGTCCCAGGTCAATTTACCCCCTGGATCTTACCCACAAATCACGCTGAGCCAAACATTTAGAATCTCACATCTAAAGGTTTGTTACTAAAAGAAAGAAAAGCCTGAGAGTGAGGTTGTTAAAGTACCTTACATTACATGCACCGAATCTCCCAGTTCTCAATGCAGGCTCTAGCAGAGATGTTACAGCTGCTGGCTTAAAAGTCCTTGGTGCAGATCTTATGCCAGGATGGGTCCACAGTTCTTGATCCCTGCAATCCTGCCTCTGGGATGAAGAGCTGAGCTGAGCACCAAGATGGAGTCGGCCACATGGCCTATTTATATCTCTTCCTGGTCTCTTCCAAGCTGGAGACAGTCACATGGTCAGTGGCCAAGCACCTGGATTCCTTCCCAGGTGGGTCTCGGGTACTTAAGAGACCTATTGTCCCTGGAGCCTTGCTAATTAGCATGTGCATAGGGCGAGCCCATCACTCAGCTACAGACAAAGACGCTTCCAATATTAACACAGAGGACATTTTCCTAACATCACACACAGACATTATACGGGTATATGAAGAGCATACACAGAATCAGTAGACAGTAAGCTTTCATTTGACACCTCACATGGCCCCCTTTGTACCCACTTTTGAGGCAAACACCCCCCCAGGGGCGCAGCAGTGACCTGACTGCTTCCCTTAAGCTCTGGTAACGTGACACCGGTGTCTGCACTGTTACATTTCAATCCTTTTCTATTATGGCAGCTTTCAGGTTTCTCCAAATGTTCTTGTAGGATATTCCTGTCTTCCTCCACGCCAGCAGTTCCCCCGACTTTGTGTCTTCCGCCGTTTGAGTAGCACCCTCCCACCTTTTCTTCTAAGGCCATGAATGAAAACGAAAAGCAGCCCCTGAGGAACTCCACAAGTAACTTCCCTCCAGCCCGATGGATCCCTTTCCATAAGAACATAAGAACGGCCGTACTGGGTCAGACCAAAAGTCCATCTAGCCCAGTATCCTGTCTGCCGACAGTGGCCAGCACCAGGTGCCCCAGAGAGGGTGGACCGAAGACAATGATCAAGTGATTTGTCTCCTGCCATCCCTCTCCAGCCTCTGACAAACAGGCCAAGGACACCATTTTATCCCCTGGCTAATAGCCTTTTATGGACCTAACCTCCATGAATTTATCCAGCTTCTCTTTAAACTCTATTATAGTCCTAGACTTCACAGCCTCCTCTGGCAAGGAGTTCCACAGGTTGACTACATGCTGTGTGAAGAAGAACTTTCTTTTATTAGTTTTAAACCTGCTACCCATTCATTTCATTTGGTGTCCTCTAGTTCTTCTATTATGGGAACTAATAAATAACTTTTCTTTATCCGCCCTCTCCACACCACTCATGATTTTATAGATTTTCCACATGGCCGCCGCTAGTCGATGGAAAGTCGTTCAAACCAAGTCTTCCTCTGTCTCCTTCATCTCCTCCCAGCCTGTAACCAGAGCACCCTCCATCTTTGCGGCAGGGCTGGCTGCTGCCCCCTGCCCTTGGCGTGCCCATCAGGTGGCTGCAGCATGTTCTGCACAGACCAGCACACAATGAATTCCAGGCAGTGTTTGCAGAGTTCCAGACCAGGGCCACGCTGTACCAGTGCTCTGGCTGCAGGCTGGCTGCCGTGCATTTCTGGCTGGAGCTGAGGTATGGCTGCACCTGTACATGGCTGGGGACACCGGCCTGGCTAACGATCTCATGCTATACTGGGGGAGGGGCTGCTAGCAGGGCATTCTCCCTTTGGACCTTTCTTCTTCCTTGGCTGCCAGTGCCCAGATGCATTGCCCTGCCAAGTGCCTCTTTTCCCCAGGATCCTGAGATGGAGCGGGGGTGCAGGTTCAATTAATTTTGTTATCCTGGCTTTGTGGTGCTGTAGCGGGGTTTCCGCTCCACCACAGCGCCCCTGCCGTCTGCTCGGGGAATTATATCTTCCGGCAGGTGGCGCGGTCTCTTCGGGACACTGCCCTCCGGCAATGTCCACAATAGCCTGAGCTTTTCCCCCTTCCGGGGGATGGTTCGTTATAGGCCAGCCGGCCTTTAGGAGGCGGATCCTCCGCCTGGGTACACTGGATGGCTAGTCCGTCCTATGGCCCTACTGTGCCTTAGAGTAGTCCGAGTCCTGGCCCTTTAAAAGGTCCGATCCGGGTGCTGGCCGGGTGCCAACCCTTATACGGATGCCCAGGCCCTCGAGCAGGGCAGGGCAGCAACTGCTGGCCAGACCCCAACGCAAGGCGGGGCCGCAAACAAACCCACAGGTCTGTAGGAGCTCCTAGTTCATGAGCGGGGCCGGCAGTGCAGCTGTCGCAGTGGCAAGGGGGGTGGGAGACTGCCACCCGGTTAGTGGGTGGCAGGGGGCGCAGGCCCACCCACTCCACTGCGCCCCGGCCCAGGGGCCCTGGATGCAGCCGTTCCGCTGCTACGGGCTCAGCAGGGGCTCCAGCCCGCAACGTGCTGGCCTAGGGCTGTCTTCAGCCCATGCTACCCCCTGGGCCTCTCCTCGTCTCCCCCCCTTCCCCAGTACCTGCAGCCCCAGCGGCCTGTCGGGGAGTTGAGGCCCACGTCGTCTCCGCAGGGGCTGGCGGCCCAATCCAGGGGGCAAGAGGTCGGAGCTCTGTCGTGTCCCGTGGGGCTTGTCCGGCCCGGCGTTCCCGTACCCACCGGGGGTCCAGCTGGTCCAGCGGCTCGGTCCCGTCCTCTGGGTCCGCGAGTGGTTCAGCTCACGGGCCGGGCCAGGCCTTAGTAGCCCGGGCAGGGAGGCCCTGGCCGGCCTCTGGGAAGGTGGCTGAGGGCGGCCTAGCCCGGGTCTTAGCCTCCCCAGGCAGGAGCTCCAGCCAGGCCTCTGGCTCCCTCGGAGGCTGGCCCCTGACTGAGCTCCCAGGCAGCCTTCTTATAGTCCTAGCCCCGCCCTTTGACTTCCGGTCAGGTGAGGGGGCGGAGCTAGGCTGGCCCCAAAATGGCTCCCAGAGGGTTTCTTCTGCTTCCGGCTCAGAGGGTGGCCATTCCAGCCCTCTACACTCGTGAGAAGGAGGAGAGGAAGCGGGGTGCAGGGGCTGCTCTCTTCCTTCTCCCCCCACCCCGCTGGTTCCTGGTTCCTGCTTCTGCACCAGCCGGAGTCCTCCCCACCCAGCTGCCTACCCGCCCGCCCGCTGAGGCCTGCTCCCTGGACGTCACTGCACCCCACCACCACCACCGCTACCACCACCACCACCACCTGCTGCTGTTGCTGCCTGGGGGGAGAGGGGGGGCCTGCCAGCTGCCCTCCCTCTCCCCTCCACCACTGCTCCAGAGGAGGAGGACCACCCCACCAGCACCTACCACCCGGAGGCCTTCCACCGCCGCCTGCCTGCTGCTGCTGCTGCACCCCGCTGAGGGGGAGAAGAGGAGATCATCACCACTGAGAACTGTGGAGGGGGTTCGTTCACAAACTGAGCTTTTTCAATCTGCTCCGGGGTGGTGGTGAATTGAACTGTTAAAAGGGGGGCTGGGGGAGAGGCTCAGAGCCCTCCCCCCAGTCCAGTTGCCCCCCCACCCCACCTGCTGCCACCACCCCCAACGCCCCCTCCACCACCCCTTACCATCTGGACTGTCTCTTCTCCCCCTGGTGGGGTTTGCTGCCCCGCCTGCCACCTGGGACTCTGCTGCAGCGGTGGGCGAGGTTGAGCCCCACACAGTGCTCGTGGGTGTGCTCCCTCCCCCCTCTTCTGGACTTGGCCCCCCTCCCTCAGCTACATCTGGCTGGGGGGCCACCCTTACCCCCGGTCACCCACCCTACCCCAGCAGCTTGGTTTTTCCCCCACTGCCTGCCCCTCCCTGTTAGCTTAGTTTGGTTCCTTCCCTCCCTTCCCAAATCCACTTACCCACCACACCTGCTCCCAAAGTCATCTGCCACGCCCCTGCCCCAGCCAGCCCAAGAGTGTGTGCCCCGCCCCACCCAGCTGTTGTTTGCCTCTATTTTATCCCTCCCCACCCCCCCAGCCACCCCCCAGCCCTTGAGCACCACCCGATTTGCCTCGCCCCCTCCCTGCCCTGAGCGCTTGTGCCCCCCCTTTTAGTTAGCCCCCTTGTTCACTGCACCTCCCCAACGGCCCCACAACCCCCCTCCCCCCCCGTATCCCAGTGCAGCCGGAGGAGCCGGCCCCCGCCCTGTACCCGTTACCTTGCCCCCTGTCTGCTCTGCCGGCACCCTCCTCCTCCGCTCCAGCCTTGCGGGGAGGAGTGGTTGCTGGCCCCTCGGTTCCCCTGCTCTATCCGCCCCTTTTGGTTCTCTCCCTCCCAGCAACCAGTCGGCGGGAGGGAGTAGTTGCCCCCCCTTTTTTCCCCTTCTCCCCTTCCCTCCCAATTATACGCCCCCCCCCACCCTTCCCTTCCCTTGCGTGCCCCCGCCCCCGTATTAGCGCCCTCCTCCTCTGCTACAGCCTCAGCAGGGAGGTGAGGCTGCTAACTCCCCCCCCCATATCTTCAGTTGCCCTCCCCAAAACCAACACCCTCCCTCTCCCCCACCCCCTCCATTTCAGACACCCTCCTCCCTCGCCTGCTGTCTGGTAGGGAGGAGCGGTAAACCCCTCCTCCCCTTCCTGCTATCTGTGCCTCCTTCCTACCCCCCCCCCTTCCATGATGGAGGCAGTCCCTACCGCGGCCCCCTCACTACCACCAGGACCGACAACTGCTGCGGCTGACCTCCCGACCCCAGGCCCGAGCTCCGCCGCCGCCACGGCCACCGCTCCCTCAGACACTGGAGCAACCATCACCTCGGCCGGAAAAAAGGGCGGGGGGAAGAAAAAGGGCAAAAGCCCGGCCCCGAAGGCCAAATCCATCATGGCCAAAGCTGCCCCGCCCTCCGCAGCCCCTCCTTCCCCTGCTATCCCCTCCACCAGCTCTGGGGGTGACACAACTAAGGCCCCCAGAGCGTACGCCCAGGTGGCCGCTGCTACCCCCTCACCTGCCCTGTCATCAGCCCCGACTGCCGCCTCCAGCTCCATCCCTGGCGGCCGCGGCCCCTTTCCCACCATGACCAGGAGGCACGGCGTCCGCTGCCTCCTGGTTGCCGCCTCACCCCACATGGAAACCTACGTGCGGGCGATGGCGAGGGTGGTGGGGGCCTCGGCCGTGGTGGCGGCCTCCAAGATGTACGGCAAGGCGGTCTTCTTCCTTGCCTCGGAGGCCGCCGCCCAGGAGGCGGTGGAGAGGGGCCTGGCGGTGGGAGGCGTGCACGTGCCCCTCGAACCTTTGGAGGACCTGGGCGTACGGGTGGTGCTCACCTCCGTCCCGCCCTTCCTCCCTAATGCCGCCCTGTTACCTTCCCTCTCCACCCTGGGGAAGCCCATCTCGACCATCAGCCCTCTCCCGCTGGGCTGTAAGGACCCCGCCCTCCGCCACGTTCTATCTTTCCGCCGGCAGGTACAACTGCAGCTGCCGCCGGCGGCGCGTGGCGGGGAGGCGCTCGAGGGGTCCTTCTTGGTGCCCTACCAGGGGGCCCATTATCGGATTCATTACTCCTCGGGGGAGACCCGGTGCTTCCTCTGCCGGGCGATGGGGCACGTCCGGAGGGACTGTCCCTTGGCCCGGTCGGAGGAGGCGTCCGGGCCCCCCGGGGCCCGTAAGGGCGCCGGCCCCACCACCGCCGGCCCCCCTGGTAGTCCGGGATCCGCGGCCGCCCCTCCTCCAACCGACGGCCCTGCTCGGGAGCCAGAGGCGTCCCCCCTGGCGCGCCCGAGCGGGCAGGCGGGCCCCACCTCTAATCGGTCAGTCACCGCGGGGCCCGAGGAGGAGAGGGTGGCGCGGTTGCCGCAGGGCGAGGGAGAGGGCCCTCCCCGGGTGGAGGTATCCCCTTCCTTCCCACCCTTGCCACAACGCCGTCCCCGAACCCCAAAAGTGCCCCCCGGCCTTGCCCTCGCTGACCGGCCCTCCACTTCCACCTTGGAGGGCTGGACGCTCGTCGGGGGCAAGCGCAAAGCCCGCCGGTTGCGGGCTCAATCTCCCCCCTCCGATGAGGAGGGCGGGAAGGCCCCCCTCCGAAAGATCCCGAGGGGGGCTGGCGCTGCCCAGAGCGCCCCCGACGAGCATCAGCGGGAGGCGCCGGCCGAGGAAGCCGCGGCGGCGAGGGGGGACGACGCCGCCCCCCCTGCGGAGCTTCTCCACGAGGAGGCCTCGGGTGGAGCCCCCCCGACCCCGGTTCCAACTGAGCCCCCCTCCGTTCCCGCTGAGGTAATTGTTGCCTCGGCGGCCGGAGGGGAAGGCTCCGGGGCCGAGGGGATGGAGCTTAGCTCCATCTTCGAGGAGATCGAGGCCCTGGGTCTGACCCCGCTCACCCAGGGGGAGGACGACCCTCCGCCAGCGGGCCTCGGTCTGGGCGGCGACTCTGTGGCGCCGCCCCCTCCTCTCCCCGATCCCGTGTCCCAGGTGGCTGACCCCGTCCTCACACTTGGGGCGCCCCTGATACTGCCCACTGGCCCGGCCGACTCGAGCGCCGGAACGGATGCCGCCGAGCCCTCCAGGGCGACGGCTGGCGCCGAGCGGCCGGGTCCCGGGGTTGGGGGTGCCCCCTCTCCAGCTACCGAGGCGGGGCAGTCATCCCCCTTTCCCGTTGGGGGCCCAGCAGAAAATGCCATCCAGGCCGACGCCGTGGCATTAATACCTGCCTCTCCACCTGAGCCCGGCGTCGGCGCGGGCCCCCTTCCTGTTCCCGACCCCCCACTTTCCATTCGGGAGGCGCCGCAGCCCGGTGGGATTGCCACACGGGACCCTTTCCCAGACCCCGTCCAGGATCCCGATTCCCTCCCACGTCCCGATCCTCCCCCTACTCCCGCTTCCGCCCTTTACGAACCCATCTCCAGCCCCGAGTCCTCCCCTGTTCCCGATCCCTTTCCTACCCCGACCTCTGCCCCATTCCCTGCCCCCGACCCACTGTCCGGCCCTGAACCTACCCCTCCCCCCGGCTCTGCCGTGGAGGTAACCCCTCCCTTGCCGTCCCCCCCTTCTTTTCCCATCCTGGTCCCCGTCATGTTGCCCGATCCGTCCCTACCGCCCCCCCAAACATCCGCCAGTGCCACCCCCGCGAGGGCCGTCTCGTTCCCGCTAGCTGCGGGCGGCCCTTCGGGGGTCGTTTTTGTATCCCCGGTCCCCAACCCGTTGGGGGCTGCCTTGTTTCCTCCGCCGCCTCCTTCCCTGCCGGGGTCGGGGGCGGGCAGCGCGGCGCCAGCAGCAACGGCGCCGCGTCGGGGATCGGATCCCTGTTTGCCCGTCTCCGTGGCCCGTGAGCTTCATCCGGGGGCCCGGACGGAGGAGAATCCTGGTTCCCCCTCGGTGCTGAGGGGCGAGCTGCGCCAATT
Source organism: Pelodiscus sinensis (assembly GCF_052426305.1). Lineage (NCBI taxonomy): Eukaryota > Metazoa > Chordata > Testudines > Trionychidae > Pelodiscus > Pelodiscus sinensis. The sequence goes on from NC_143063.1 coordinate 51,812,340, forward strand.
CCTCGCGGATAACCGCGGGGCGAAGGGAAAGGTGCAGCTCGCCCTCCAGCGCTGGGGGGACTTCCACTCCATCCTCCAGGCCACTAGAGCCTTGTTGCAGGAGGGGAGAGGGACCAGTAGGCAGGACGACGCGGCCTACCGTCAGACCCGCAGGTTTCGGGACGCTCTCCTGACCTTCGGGTCGGGGAGCGGTCTGCTGCGGGGCCTGCGTGAGGCCGCCGACTCGCCTGTCCGCGAGGATCTACCCCAGCCCTCACTATGAACTGTACCATCTTCGCAACATTGAATGCCCGGGGCTGTAGGGCGGGTCTCCGCAGGAGCCGGGTGCTCTCCTTCCTTCGGGAGGGGGGGTACTCGGTGGTTTTCCTGCAGGAGACCCACACGACTCCAGCCGTCGAGGCTGGCTGGCGGCTGGAGTGGGGGGACGGGGTGTATTTTAGCCACCTCGGCGCCCACTCGGCCGGGGTGGCCACCCTGTTCTCCCCTGCCCTACGGCCCGAGGTGCTGGGGACCGCCGAGGTTGTCCCGGGCCGCCTGCTGCACGTCCGGGCCCGCGTGGAGGGGCGGACGTTGAACCTGGTCAACGTCTATGCCCCGAACGCGGGCCCGGACCAGGTCACCTTTTATCGGCAGGCGGCCACCTTCCTCGGCACTCTGGATCCTCGCGAGGGCCTGGTCCTGGGCGGGGACTTCAACACCACCCTCGATGACCGGGACCGTGTAGGACTCGCGAACTGCCAGGCCGCGGCGGACGTCCTCAGGGAGATCGTGGAACATCACTCCCTGGTGGACGTCTGGCGAGACCACCACCCGGACGACAGTACCACCTTCACTTACGTCCGGGTGGGGAAAACACGGTCGAGCCACTCCCGGTTGGATCGCATTTACCTCTCACGATTCCATCTGGCACGAGCCCACTCCTCCAGCATCCGGCCGGCCCCGTTCACGGACCACCATTTGGTGTCCGTGAAGGCCTCTCTGACTTCGGAGAGGCTGGGGCCGGCCTATTGGCATTTTAACAATAGCTTGCTGGAGGACGTGGGCTTCGTGGCGTCCTTCCGGGAGTTCTGGCAGGCCTGGCGGGGGCAGCGGCCCGCCTTTCCCTCGGCGCGGCGATGGTGGGATGTGGGGAAGGTGCGCGCCCGGCTCTTCTGCCGTGACTACTCCCGGGGCGCCAGCCGGCGGAGGGATGCGGCGATAGAGCAGCTGGAGCGGGAGGTCTTGAAGCTTGAGAGGCGCCTGGCGTCCGCCCCCGAGGATCCACTCCTCCGCGAGGCGTGCCGGGAGAAGCGGGAGGAGCTCCGAGCCCTGGAAGATCACAGGGCCCGGGGCGCTTTCGTTCGATCCCGCATCCACCTCCTTCGGGAGATGGATCGCGGCTCCCGCTTCTTCTATGCCCTGGAGAAAAGGAGGGGGGCAAAAAAGCACGTCACCTGCCTCTTGGCGGAGGACGGCACCCCCCTCACGGATCCGGTGGAGATGCGCGGAAGGGCCAGGGCCTTCTACGCCAGTTTGTTCTCCCCGGATCCGACCGAAGCCGACGCCTGCAGGGCGCTCTGGACCGAGCTCCCGACGGTCAGCGCGGGCGACCGAGACCGGCTGGAGCTGCCTCTCACTCTGGCCGAGTTCTCGGAAGCCCTCCGTCTCATGCCCAACAACAAAACCCCGGGCATGGACGGGCTGACCGTGGAGTTCTACCGCGTGTTCTGGGACGTCCTCGGCCCGGACCTCGTCACCGTCTGGGCCGAGTCCCTGGAGAGCGGGGTCCTCCCTCTGTCGTGCAGGCGAGCGGTGCTCGCCTTATTGCCGAAGAAGGGGGACCTCCGCGACCTACGGAATTGGCGTCCCGTCTCGCTCCTCAGCACGGACTACAAGATCGTAGCGAAAACCATCTCGCTGCGACTGCGGTCCGTGCTGGCGGACGTGATCCATCCCGACCAGACCTACACCGTCCCGGGCCGTAGTATATTTGATAACTTGTATTTGGTCCGGGATCTCTTAGAGCTCGGGTGTAGGGACGGCTTGTCGTTCGCCCTCCTGTCCCTGGACCAGGAGAAGGCGTTCGACAGGATGGACCACGGGTATCTCCTGGGCACCCTGCAGGCCTTCGGCTTCGGGCCCCGGTTTGTGGGTTTTCTCCGGGTGCTGTACGCCCTCGCGGAGTGTTTGGTCAGGCTCAACTGGACCCTGACCGAGCCGGTCAGCTTCGGGCGGGGGGTACGTCAGGGGTGTCCGCTGTCGGGCCAGCTGTACGCTCTGGCGATCGAGCCCTTCCTCTGTCTCCTCCGTAGGAGGTTGACGGGGTTGGTGCTTCGGGAGCCGGAGCTGCGGCTGGTCCTGTCGGCGTACGCCGATGACGTGCTCCTCGTGGTCCAGGACCCGGGCGACCTGGCGCGGGTGGAGGCTTGCCAAGCCGTCTACTCGGCAGCCTCCTCCGCCCGGGTCAACTGGGTCAAGAGCTCTGGCCTGGTGGTCGGGGACGGGTGGCGGGCCGGCTCCCTCCCACCCGCGCTTCAGGCCATCAGGTGGAGCGCGGGTCCGCTGCTCTATCTGGGCGTTTATTTATCCGCCACGCATCCCTCTCCGCCGGAAAACTGGCAAGGTTTGGAGGCCAGGGTGGGTGAGCGGCTGCGGAGATGGACGGGACTGCTCCGGTGTCTCTCCCTTCGCGGGAGAGCGCTGGTACTCAATCAGCTGGTCCTGTCCATGCTCTGGCACCGGCTCAACACCCTGCGCCCGGCCCCGGAGGTCCTGGCCAAGCTCCAGAGGGCAGCTTTGGGGTTCTTTTGGCCAGGACTGCACTGGGTCTCTGCAGGGGTCCTGTCCCTCCCCCTGGAGGGGGGGGGTCAGGGCCTGGTCTGCATACGCAGCCAGGTCCGGACCTTCCGCCTCCAGGCCCTGCAGAGACTCCTCTTCAGTGCAGGTAGTCCGGCATGGGGCACCTTGGCGCGCGCTTTCCTCCGCCGCCTCCGAGGGCTCCGATACGACCGGCAGCTCTTTTTTATCCATTCGAGGGGTCTTCCGCGAGACCTCTCAGAGCTGCCGGAATTCTACCAGGACCTCCTCCAGACCTGGAAGCTGTTCTCGGCGACCAGGTCCGTTGTGGCCTCCGAGGGGGCAGACCTCCTCGCGGAGCCCCTGCTCCACAATCCAGCCTTGTGCGTGCAGGTGGCGGAGTCTCCCTCGGTGCGCCGGAGGCTGATCCTGGCAGAAACCACCACGGTCGGAGACCTCCTGGACTACGACAGGGGGGACTGGGTGGATCCCCGAGCGCTCGCTCGGCGCATGGGGCTCTCCACCCCCCGAACCCCTCTGCGCCTACTCCAGGAGGTGAAGGCGGCTTTGCCGCGGCCCGCTCTCGACTTCCTGCAGCGGTCCTTGCGAGAGGGTACGCCCCGCCCCTCCCCTCCTGCAAAGCCTCCGTCCCTTATTATTGGGCCCCTGTTCCACGGGCCCCCCCGGCCTCCCCACCCTTGGACCCCCAGCCGGCTGCAAAATCTGCAGCCGGTCTGTTTCCAAGCCGCGCCAAGGCAACATCTGTACACGCTCGTGCTCCACACCCTGCATTTCCCCACCCTCGTGTCCCGCCCTGATACCAAATGGCGGGACTATCTAAGACCCGTAGAGGGTGGGGAACCCCGGTGGGCCAGCGTCTATTCCGATCTGATTCCGCGGCCCATCGGGGACATCAGTTGGCGGCTCCTTCACGGAGCCGTGAGCACGGGCGTGTACTTGGCGCGGTTTACCCCCATTCCAGACACCTGCCCCTTCTGCGGCGTGAGGGAGAACCTGGCGCACGCCTACCTCGAATGCGCCAGGTTGCAGCCCCTATTCCGGCTCCTCCAGAACCTCTTATTGAGGTTCTGGCTGCACTTTTCCCCCCACCTATTCATTTATGCACACCCTATCCGTGGCCCCACAAAGTCGCGAGACCTCCTCGTCAACCTCCTCCTGGCTCTAGCTAAGAGCACCATCTACAATACCAGGAGGAGGATGCTAGACGAGGGGGTTCTCTGCGACTGTGGGGCCTATTTCCGCTCCTCCCTTGTGTCACGAATCCGGGCAGAGTTCCTCTGGGCGGCGTCCACTGGCTCCATCGACAGCTTTGAGGAGCAGTGGGCGCTGTCCGGGGTTCTCTGCTCGGTGTCCCCATCCGGCTCCCTTATTTTGAACCTCTAACCCGCACTCCTTGATCCTTTATTCATTATTTGCCCCAAGCACTTAGTTGGACATGGGTCCAGTGTCCCTCCCATAAGGCTGGGGAGGGGCTTTTAGAAGGTGGGCGGGCTTCGCCCGCCCACCATCCCATGTTTTCAAATAGACCCCTCTACACTCGTGAGAAGGAGGAGAGGAAGCGGGGTGCAGGGGCTGCTCTCTTCCTTCTCCCCCCACCCCGCTGGTTCCTGGTTCCTGCTTCTGCACCAGCCGGAGTCCTCCCCACCCAGCTGCCTACCCGCCCGCCCGCCCGCCCGCTGAGGCCTGCTCCCTGGACGTCACTGCACCCCACCACCACCACCGCTACCACCACCACCACCACCACCTGCTGCTGTTGCTGCCTGGGGGGAGAGGGGGGGCCTGCCAGCTGCCCTCCCTCTCCCCTCCACCACTGCTCCAGAGGAGGAGGACCACCCCACCAGCACCTACCACCCGGAGGCCTTCCACCGCCGCCTGCCTGCTGCTGCTGCTGCACCCCGCTGAGGGGGAGAAGAGGAGATCATCACCACTGAGAACTGTGGAGGGGGTTCGTTCACAAACTGAGCTTTTTCAATCTGCTCCGGGGTGGTGGTGAATTGAACTGTTAAAAGGGGGGCTGGGGGAGAGGCTCAGAGCCCTCCCCCAGTCCAGTTGCCCCCCCACCCCACCTGCTGCCACCACCCCCAACGCCCCCTCCACCACCCCTTACCATCTGGACTGTCTCTTCTCCCCCTGGTGGGGTTTGCTGCCCCGCCTGCCACCTGGGACTCTGCTGCAGCGGTGGGCGAGGTTGAGCCCCACACAGTGCTCGTGGGTGTGCTCCCTCCCCCCTCTTCTGGACTTGGCCCCCCTCCCTCAGCTACATCTGGCTGGGGGGCCACCCTTACCCCCGGTCACCCACCCTACCCCAGCAGCTTGGTTTTTCCCCCACTGCCTGCCCCTCCCTGTTAGCTTAGTTTGGTTCCTTCCCTCCCTTCCCAAATCCACTTACCCACCACACCTGCTCCCAAAGTCATCTGCCACGCCCCTGCCCCAGCCAGCCCAAGAGTGTGTGCCCCGCCCCACCCAGCTGTTGTTTGCCTCTATTTTATCCCTCCCCACCCCCCCAGCCACCCCCCAGCCCTTGAGCACCACCCGATTTGCCTCGCCCCCTCCCTGCCCTGAGCGCTTGTGCCCCCCTTTTAGTTAGCCCCCTTGTTCACTGCACCTCCCCAACGGCCCCACAACCCCCCTCCCCCCCCGTATCCCAGTGCAGCCGGAGGAGCCGGCCCCCGCCCTGTACCCGTTACCTTGCCCCCTGTCTGCTCTGCCGGCACCCTCCTCCTCCGCTCCAGCCTTGCGGGGAGGAGTGGTTGCTGGCCCCTCGGTTCCCCTGCTCTATCCGCCCCTTTTGGTTCTCTCCCTCCCAGCAACCAGTCGGCGGGAGGGAGTAGTTGCCCCCCCTTTTTTCCCCTTCTCCCCTTCCCTCCCAATTATACGCCCCCCCCCACCCTTCCCTTCCCTTGCGTGCCCCCGCCCCCGTATTAGCGCCCTCCTCCTCTGCTACAGCCTCAGCAGGGAGGTGAGGCTGCTAACTCCCCCCCCCATATCTTCAGTTGCCCTCCCCAAAACCAACACCCTCCCTCTCCCCCACCCCCTCCATTTCAGACACCCTCCTCCCTCGCCTGCTGTCTGGTAGGGAGGAGCGGTAAACCCCTCCTCCCCTTCCTGCTATCTGTGCCTCCTTCCTACCCCCCCCCTTCCATGATGGAGGCAGTCCCTACCGCGGCCCCCTCACTACCACCAGGACCGACAACTGCTGCGGCTGACCTCCCGACCCCAGGCCCGAGCTCCGCCGCCGCCACGGCCACCGCTCCCTCAGACACTGGAGCAACCATCACCTCGGCCGGAAAAAAGGGCGGGGGGAAGAAAAAGGGCAAAAGCCCGGCCCCGAAGGCCAAATCCATCATGGCCAAAGCTGCCCCGCCCTCCGCAGCCCCTCCTTCCCCTGCTATCCCCTCCACCAGCTCTGGGGGTGACACAACTAAGGCCCCCAGAGCGTACGCCCAGGTGGCCGCTGCTACCCCCTCACCTGCCCTGTCATCAGCCCCGACTGCCGCCTCCAGCTCCATCCCTGGCGGCCGCGGCCCCTTTCCCACCATGACCAGGAGGCACGGCGTCCGCTGCCTCCTGGTTGCCGCCTCACCCCACATGGAAACCTACGTGCGGGCGATGGCGAGGGTGGTGGGGGCCTCGGCCGTGGTGGCGGCCTCCAAGATGTACGGCAAGGCGGTCTTCTTCCTTGCCTCGGAGGCCGCCGCCCAGGAGGCGGTGGAGAGGGGCCTGGCGGTGGGAGGCGTGCACGTGCCCCTCGAACCTTTGGAGGACCTGGGCGTACGGGTGGTGCTCACCTCCGTCCCGCCCTTCCTCCCTAATGCCGCCCTGTTACCTTCCCTCTCCACCCTGGGGAAGCCCATCTCGACCATCAGCCCTCTCCCGCTGGGCTGTAAGGACCCCGCCCTCCGCCACGTTCTATCTTTCCGCCGGCAGGTACAACTGCAGCTGCCGCCGGCGGCGCGTGGCGGGGAGGCGCTCGAGGGGTCCTTCTTGGTGCCCTACCAGGGGGCCCATTATCGGATTCATTACTCCTCGGGGGAGACCCGGTGCTTCCTCTGCCGGGCGATGGGGCACGTCCGGAGGGACTGTCCCTTGGCCCGGTCGGAGGAGGCGTCCGGGCCCCCCGGGGCCCGTAAGGGCGCCGGCCCCACCACCGCCGGCCCCCCTGGTAGTCCGGGATCCGCGGCCGCCCCTCCTCCAACCGACGGCCCTGCTCGGGAGCCAGAGGCGTCCCCCCTGGCGCGCCCGAGCGGGCAGGCGGGCCCCACCTCTAATCGGTCAGTCACCGCGGGGCCCGAGGAGGAGAGGGTGGCGCGGTTGCCGCAGGGCGAGGGAGAGGGCCCTCCCCGGGTGGAGGTATCCCCTTCCTTCCCACCCTTGCCACAACGCCGTCCCCGAACCCCAAAAGTGCCCCCCGGCCTTGCCCTCGCTGACCGGCCCTCCACTTCCACCTTGGAGGGCTGGACGCTCGTCGGGGGCAAGCGCAAAGCCCGCCGGTTGCGGGCTCAATCTCCCCCCTCCGATGAGGAGGGCGGGAAGGCCCCCCTCCGAAAGATCCCGAGGGGGGCTGGCGCTGCCCAGAGCGCCCCCGACGAGCATCAGCGGGAGGCGCCGGCCGAGGAAGCCGCGGCGGCGAGGGGGGACGACGCCGCCCCCCCTGCGGAGCTTCTCCACGAGGAGGCCTCGGGTGGAGCCCCCCCGACCCCGGTTCCAACTGAGCCCCCCTCCGTTCCCGCTGAGGTAATTGTTGCCTCGGCGGCCGGAGGGGAAGGCTCCGGGGCCGAGGGGATGGAGCTTAGCTCCATCTTCGAGGAGATCGAGGCCCTGGGTCTGACCCCGCTCACCCAGGGGGAGGACGACCCTCCGCCAGCGGGCCTCGGTCTGGGCGGCGACTCTGTGGCGCCGCCCCCTCCTCTCCCCGATCCCGTGTCCCAGGTGGCTGACCCCGTCCTCACACTTGGGGCGCCCCTGATACTGCCCACTGGCCCGGCCGACTCGAGCGCCGGAACGGATGCCGCCGAGCCCTCCAGGGCGACGGCTGGCGCCGAGCGGCCGGGTCCCGGGGTTGGGGGTGCCCCCTCTCCAGCTACCGAGGCGGGGCAGTCATCCCCCTTTCCCGTTGGGGGCCCAGCAGAAAATGCCATCCAGGCCGACGCCGTGGCATTAATACCTGCCTCTCCACCTGAGCCCGGCGTCGGCGCGGGCCCCCTTCCTGTTCCCGACCCCCCACTTTCCATTCGGGAGGCGCCGCAGCCCGGTGGGATTGCCACACGGGACCCTTTCCCAGACCCCGTCCAGGATCCCGATTCCCTCCCACGTCCCGATCCTCCCCCTACTCCCGCTTCCGCCCTTTACGAACCCATCTCCAGCCCCGAGTCCTCCCCTGTTCCCGATCCCTTTCCTACCCCGACCTCTGCCCCATTCCCTGCCCCCGACCCACTGTCCGGCCCTGAACCTACCCCTCCCCCCGGCTCTGCCGTGGAGGTAACCCCTCCCTTGCCGTCCCCCCCTTCTTTTCCCATCCTGGTCCCCGTCATGTTGCCCGATCCGTCCCTACCGCCCCCCCAAACATCCGCCAGTGCCACCCCCGCGAGGGCCGTCTCGTTCCCGCTAGCTGCGGGCGGCCCTTCGGGGGTCGTTTTTGTATCCCCGGTCCCCAACCCGTTGGGGGCTGCCTTGTTTCCTCCGCCGCCTCCTTCCCTGCCGGGGTCGGGGGCGGGCAGCGCGGCGCCAGCAGCAACGGCGCCGCGTCGGGGATCGGATCCCTGTTTGCCCGTCTCCGTGGCCCGTGAGCTTCATCCGGGGGCCCGGACGGAGGAGAATCCTGGTTCCCCCTCGGTGCTGAGGGGCGAGCTGCGCCAATTCCTCGCGGATAACCGCGGGGCGAAGGGAAAGGTGCAGCTCGCCCTCCAGCGCTGGGGGGACTTCCACTCCATCCTCCAGGCCACTAGAGCCTTGTTGCAGGAGGGGAGAGGGACCAGTAGGCAGGACGACGCGGCCTACCGTCAGACCCGCAGGTTTCGGGACGCTCTCCTGACCTTCGGGTCGGGGAGCGGTCTGCTGCGGGGCCTGCGTGAGGCCGCCGACTCGCCTGTCCGCGAGGATCTACCCCAGCCCTCACTATGAACTGTACCATCTTCGCAACATTGAATGCCCGGGGCTGTAGGGCGGGTCTCCGCAGGAGCCGGGTGCTCTCCTTCCTTCGGGAGGGGGGGTACTCGGTGGTTTTCCTGCAGGAGACCCACACGACTCCAGCCGTCGAGGCTGGCTGGCGGCTGGAGTGGGGGGACGGGGTGTATTTTAGCCACCTCGGCGCCCACTCGGCCGGGGTGGCCACCCTGTTCTCCCCTGCCCTACGGCCCGAGGTGCTGGGGACCGCCGAGGTTGTCCCGGGCCGCCTGCTGCACGTCCGGGCCCGCGTGGAGGGGCGGACGTTGAACCTGGTCAACGTCTATGCCCCGAACGCGGGCCCGGACCAGGTCACCTTTTATCGGCAGGCGGCCACCTTCCTCGGCACTCTGGATCCTCGCGAGGGCCTGGTCCTGGGCGGGGACTTCAACACCACCCTCGATGACCGGGACCGTGTAGGACTCGCGAACTGCCAGGCCGCGGCGGACGTCCTCAGGGAGATCGTGGAACATCACTCCCTGGTGGACGTCTGGCGAGACCACCACCCGGACGACAGTACCACCTTCACTTACGTCCGGGTGGGGAAAACACGGTCGAGCCACTCCCGGTTGGATCGCATTTACCTCTCACGATTCCATCTGGCACGAGCCCACTCCTCCAGCATCCGGCCGGCCCCGTTCACGGACCACCATTTGGTGTCCGTGAAGGCCTCTCTGACTTCGGAGAGGCTGGGGCCGGCCTATTGGCATTTTAACAATAGCTTGCTGGAGGACGTGGGCTTCGTGGCGTCCTTCCGGGAGTTCTGGCAGGCCTGGCGGGGGCAGCGGCCCGCCTTTCCCTCGGCGCGGCGATGGTGGGATGTGGGGAAGGTGCGCGCCCGGCTCTTCTGCCGTGACTACTCCCGGGGCGCCAGCCGGCGGAGGGATGCGGCGATAGAGCAGCTGGAGCGGGAGGTCTTGAAGCTTGAGAGGCGCCTGGCGTCCGCCCCCGAGGATCCACTCCTCCGCGAGGCGTGCCGGGAGAAGCGGGAGGAGCTCCGAGCCCTGGAAGATCACAGGGCCCGGGGCGCTTTCGTTCGATCCCGCATCCACCTCCTTCGGGAGATGGATCGCGGCTCCCGCTTCTTCTATGCCCTGGAGAAAAGGAGGGGGGCAAAAAAGCACGTCACCTGCCTCTTGGCGGAGGACGGCACCCCCCTCACGGATCCGGTGGAGATGCGCGGAAGGGCCAGGGCCTTCTACGCCAGTTTGTTCTCCCCGGATCCGACCGAAGCCGACGCCTGCAGGGCGCTCTGGACCGAGCTCCCGACGGTCAGCGCGGGCGACCGAGACCGGCTGGAGCTGCCTCTCACTCTGGCCGAGTTCTCGGAAGCCCTCCGTCTCATGCCCAACAACAAAACCCCGGGCATGGACGGGCTGACCGTGGAGTTCTACCGCGTGTTCTGGGACGTCCTCGGCCCGGACCTCGTCACCGTCTGGGCCGAGTCCCTGGAGAGCGGGGTCCTCCCTCTGTCGTGCAGGCGAGCGGTGCTCGCCTTATTGCCGAAGAAGGGGGACCTCCGCGACCTACGGAATTGGCGTCCCGTCTCGCTCCTCAGCACGGACTACAAGATCGTAGCGAAAACCATCTCGCTGCGACTGCGGTCCGTGCTGGCGGACGTGATCCATCCCGACCAGACCTACACCGTCCCGGGCCGTAGTATATTTGATAACTTGTATTTGGTCCGGGATCTCTTAGAGCTCGGGTGTAGGGACGGCTTGTCGTTCGCCCTCCTGTCCCTGGACCAGGAGAAGGCGTTCGACAGGATGGACCACGGGTATCTCCTGGGCACCCTGCAGGCCTTCGGCTTCGGGCCCCGGTTTGTGGGTTTTCTCCGGGTGCTGTACGCCCTCGCGGAGTGTTTGGTCAGGCTCAACTGGACCCTGACCGAGCCGGTCAGCTTCGGGCGGGGGGTACGTCAGGGGTGTCCGCTGTCGGGCCAGCTGTACGCTCTGGCGATCGAGCCCTTCCTCTGTCTCCTCCGTAGGAGGTTGACGGGGTTGGTGCTTCGGGAGCCGGAGCTGCGGCTGGTCCTGTCGGCGTACGCCGATGACGTGCTCCTCGTGGTCCAGGACCCGGGCGACCTGGCGCGGGTGGAGGCCTGCCAAGCCGTCTACTCGGCAGCCTCCTCCGCCCGGGTCAACTGGGTCAAGAGCTCTGGCCTGGTGGTCGGGGACGGGTGGCGGGCCGGCTCCCTCCCACCCGCGCTTCAGGCCATCAGGTGGAGCGCGGGTCCGCTGCTCTATCTGGGCGTTTATTTATCCGCCACGCATCCCTCTCCGCCGGAAAACTGGCAAGGTTTGGAGGCCAGGGTGGGTGGGCGGCTGCGGAGATGGACGGGACTGCTCCGGTGTCTCTCCCTTCGCGGGAGAGCGCTGGTACTCAATCAGCTGGTCCTGTCCATGCTCTGGCACCGGCTCAACACCCTGCGCCCGGCCCCGGAGGTCCTGGCCAAGCTCCAGAGGGCAGCTTTGGGGTTCTTTTGGCCAGGACTGCACTGGGTCTCTGCAGGGGTCCTGTCCCTCCCCCTGGAGGAGGGGGGTCAGGGCCTGGTCTGCATACGCAGCCAGGTCCGGACCTTCCGCCTCCAGGCCCTGCAGAGACTCCTCTTCAGTGCAGGTAGTCCGGCATGGGGCACCTTGGCGCGCGCTTTCCTCCGCCGCCTCCGAGGGCTCCGATACGACCGGCAGCTCTTTTTTATCCATCCGAGGGGTCTTCCGCGAGACCTCTCAGAGCTGCCGGAATTCTACCAGGACCTCCTCCAGACCTGGAAGCTGTTCTCGGCGACCAGGTCCGTTGTGGCCTCCGAGGGGGCAGACCTCCTCGCGGAGCCCCTGCTCCACAATCCAGCCTTGTGCGTGCAGGTGGCGGAGTCTCCCTCGGTGCGCCGGAGGCTGATCCTGGCAGAAACCACCACGGTCGGAGACCTCCTGGACTACGACAGGGGGGACTGGGTGGATCCCCGAGCGCTCGCTCGGCGCATGGGGCTCTCCACCCCCCGAACCCCTCTGCGCCTACTCCAGGAGGTGAAGGCGGCTTTGCCGCGGCCCGCTCTCGACTTCCTGCAGCGGTCCTTGCGAGAGGGTACACCCCGCCCCTCCCCTCCTGCAAAGCCTCCGTCCCTGATTATTGGGCCCCTGTTCCACGGGCCCCCCCGGCCTCCCCACCCCTGGACCCCCAGCCGGCTGCAAAATCTGCAGCCGGTCTGTTTCCAAGCCGCGCCAAGGCAACATCTGTACACGCTCGTGCTCCACACCCTGCATTTCCCCACCCTCGTGTCCCGCCCTGATACCAAATGGCGGGACTATCTAAGACCCGTAGAGGGTGGGGAACCCCGGTGGGCCAGCGTCTATTCCGATCTAATTCCGCGGCCCATCGGGGACATCAGTTGGCGGCTCCTTCACGGAGCCGTGAGCACGGGCGTGTACTTGGCGCGGTTTACCCCCATTCCAGACACCTGCCCCTTCTGCGGCGTGAGGGAGAACCTGGCGCACGCCTACCTCGAATGCGCCAGGTTGCAGCCCCTATTCCGGCTCCTCCAGAACCTCTTATTGAGGTTCTGGCTGCACTTTTCCCCCCACCTATTCATTTACGCACACCCTATCCGTGGCCCCACAAAGTCACGAGACCTCCTCGTCAACCTCCTCCTGGCCCTAGCTAAGAGCACCATCTACAATACCAGGAGGAGGATGCTAGACGAGGGGGTTCTCTGCGACTGTGGGGCCTATTTCCGCTCCTCCCTTGTGTCACGAATCCGAGCAGAGTTCCTCTGGGCGGCGTCCACTGGCTCCATCGACAGCTTTGAGGAGCAGTGGGCGCTGTCCGGGGTTCTCTGCTCGGTGTCCCCATCCGGCTCCCTTATTTTGAACCTCTAACCCGCACTCCTTGATCCTTTATTCATTATTTGTCCCAAGGAATTAGTTGGACATGGGTCCAGTGTCCCTCCCATAAGGCTGGGGAGGGGCTTTTAGAAGGTGGGCGGGCTTCGCCCGCCCACCATCCCATGTTTTCAAATAGACCCCTCTACAGGTGCATATTCAGTACGAAGGGGATGAGCTTCTTAGGCTGTAAATTACCATCTTAGCAGGGGGGTGCCCGTTTCTGGGAGCTGTCAGTGGGGAATGGTTTTAGGAGGTTGTGAGAGATTTTTAAGACCCTGCTTAACGAAGCCCTGGCTGGAATGCAATAGTTAGGGCTAACCCTGCTTCGACCACATGACCTCCGGAGGTCTCTGCTCGCCCGAATCGTCTCTGATTCTGTGGCTGCTGGAAGTTTTGGCTGCTGTGTAGGGGCATTTTGGTTCTTTTGGAACCCGAGAGCATTTGGGCCCTCTGGACCTACCGCATCAGCTGGAATCGCGCTAAACGATCGGCAGGGCAGTAACTAATTCTGTTGACTTTTAAATTGGCATCTTTAGGTTAGAGAATTAACAGCCATTGCGCTGAATGGACTGGTTGATGCTTTGCAGTGCGGCATTTCGGGTTCTCTGTAGAACCAAGGCACAATTCCCTTGGGTTATGCTTGGGGGGCATTCCTGACATCTCCGCACGGCGATGGGGCGAGAAGCACGGTGTGAAGGTGAGATTCTGGAGCGCAGTGCTGCAGCCAGCGATGAATCTCATGGCAAATCCCAGAGCCAGGGACGTGCAGAGCACAGGCCTGTCCTGACCACGCCCTCTCTGTCCCAGTGCACTGAGCTTGCGTGTCGTACTGCCTAGGCCTGGAGAAGGAAGCTGAGACTCGGGAGCCGTGGGAGATCATCACCGCCCTGTGCCAGGGACTTTCCCAGAAGGACTCCATGTCCCTCCGTCAACAGCAGAGAAGCCCTGCCGGGGACGGTACCTCAGGCCCTCGGGCAGAGGGTGGGGCTTGCTTCCTTGCAGCGTGGCCACTTTGTCACTTCCTCGTTTCCCCGGAGAAGCGGGGCGAGAAAGTGCCCGGGCAGTGGTTTGCAGCCTGGGGCTTCCCACGCTGGGAGAGGTGATGAGCCTCCTGGTGGAATCAGACCACGCGCTGCTCAGCTTGGGCATGTCTACACTACCCTCCTAGTTCGAACTAGGGTGGTAGTGTAGACATACCCTTGGAGCGATGGTCTCAGGCGGTCTGCAAAGCCCGGCTCAGGTTATTTTCAGCCCACAGTGTTGCAGGTTTCCTCACAACCAGTGAGCTGGAGCCATTTCTCTGGGCCTGGCATCCCCTTGGCAGCAGATCTCTGCCTGGCTGCTGAATGGCAAAGCTGTGCAGCCCGAAGTGCCAGACAGTGGTCGAGGGCGACTGGACAGGGCCCTGCCGAGCTGGGGAGTATCAGACAATCGAAGGCGGCTGGGTCCTCGAGCTGTCAGCTGCTCCGTGCCTGGGGCTGTGCGTGTCAGAGCCATCCGTGTACAGATGAGGTGGGCGAGGTCGACACTGCTGGCCTGCTGCTGGTGGGGAGGTGGTCACGCTTTCCAGCTGCATGGAGTTCTGCAGCCTAGTGCTAAAGAAGGGCTCTGTGAAGCTCTGAGCTTTTGTCTCTCACCTGTAGAAACTGGCCCAGCAAAAACTACTCCCCCCGCACCGTGCACCTCTAAGATCCTGGCACCAGCCACGCTGCAGCAGCACTGCTCACGAGCCCGGTGTCAGCAGCCCCAGCGCAGGTCTGCCTGCCCTCCCCCCCAGGCTGGCACGGAATGGCTCCATGCCAGTCGGAGGCCACGTGGCCAGTTACTGCTGCGAGCGTGGTCACTGGAGATCTGCCTTGACGCAAAGGGGCATGGGGCCGGGCTGGCGGAGTACGGAGCCCACGGGTGTGACCCTGCTGTTGAAAAGGCAAAAGCTTTGACTCTGGAGCATCATTCGCTGATCACAGAGGTCGGGAAAATTCCACTGTCCCAGCTTTGTTAAGAAAATGTCACTTTTTTGGTTTAGAGCCCCCCGTTTCATGGGGGCCATGTTCAGCTTCCAGGGAAAGTCCAGCCTGGCCCAGCCCAGCCAGGTGTATTCTGTGGGGTGCTGCGGCATTCAAATGTAGGAGTGTGAGGGGATTCTGGCTTTGGCTCGCGGGACTGTCTCGGCCGCGGCGACCACCTCCCTGCCCCTCGCGGGACTGTCTCCGCCACGGCGACCGCCTCGCTGCCCCTCGCGGGACTGTCTCAGCCGTGGCGACCGCCTTGCTGCCCCTCGCGGGACTGTCTCCGCCGTGGCGACCGCCTCCCCTCGCGGGACTGTCTCAGCCGCGGCAACCGCCTCGCTGCCCCTCGCGGGACTGTCTCCGCCACGGCGACCGCCTCGCTGCCGCTCGCGGGACTGTCTCGGCCGCGGTGACCGCCTCGCTGCCGCTCGCGGGACTGTCTCCGCCACGGCGACCGCCTCGCTGCCGCTCGCGGGACTGTCTCGGCCACGGCGACCGCCTCGCTGCCGCTCGCGGGACTGTCTCGGCCGCGGCGACCACCTCGCTGCCGCTCGCGGGACTGTCTCGGCCGCGGCGACCGCCTTGCTGCCGCTCGCGGGACTGTCTCGGCCACGGCGACCGCCTCGCTGCCGCTCGCGGGACTGTCTCGGCCGCGGCGACCGCCTCGCTGCCCCTCGCGGGACTGTCTCGGCCGCGGCGACCGCCTCGCTGCCGCTCGCGGGACTGTCTCGGCCGCGACGACCGCCTCGCTGCCCCTCGCGGGACTGTCTCGGCCGCGGCGACCACCTCGCTGCCCCTCGCGGGACTGTCTCGGCCGCGGTGACCGCCTCCCCTCGCGGGACTGTCTCCGCCACGGCGACCGCCTCCCTTCGCGGGACTGTCTCCGCCGCGGCGACCGCCTCCCCTCGCGGGACTGTCTCTGCCGCGGCGACCGCCTCCCCTCGCGGGACTGTCTCCGTCGCGGCGACCGCCTCGCTGCCCCTCGCGGGACTGTCTCAGCCGCGGCGACCGCCTCGCTGCCGCTCGCATGACTGTCTCAGCCACGGCGACCGCCTCGCTGCCCCTCGCGGCACTGTCTCAGCCGCGGCGACCGCCTCGCTGCCCCTCGCGGGACTGTCTCCGCCGCGGTGACCGCCTCCCCTCGCGGGACTGTCTCCGTCACGGCGACCGCCTCGCTGCCCCTCGCGGGACTGTCTCCGCCGCGGTGACCGCCTCCCCTCGCGGGACTGTCTCCGTCACGGCGACCGCCTCGCTGCCGCTCGCGGGACTGTCTCCGCCGTGGCGACCGCCTCCCCTCGCGGGACTGTCTCCGCCACGGCGACCGCCTCCCCTCGCGGGACTGTCTCCGTCACGGCGACCGCCTCGCTGCCCCTCGCGGGACTGTCTCAGCCGCGGCGACCGCCTCGCTGCCGCTCGCGGGACTGTCTCCGCCGTGGCGACCGCCTCGCTGCCGCTCGCGGGACTGTCTCCGCCGCGGCGACCGCCTCGCTGCCCCTCGCGGGACTGTCTCAGCCGCGGCGACCGCCTCGCTGCCCCTCGCGGGACTGTCTCAGCCACGGCGACCGCCTCGCTGCCCCTCGCGGCACTGTCTCAGCCGCGGCGACCGCCTCGCTGCCCCTCGCGGGACTGTCTCAGCCACGGCGACCGCCTCGCTGCCCCTCGCGGGACTGTCTCAGCCACGGCGACCGCCTCGCTGCCCCTCGCGGGACTGTCTCCGCCGCGGTGACCGCCTCCCCTCGCGGGACTGTCTCCGTCACGGCGACCGCCTCGCTGCCCCTCGCGGGACTGTCTCCGCCGCGGCGACCGCCTCGCTGCCCCTCGCGGGACTGTCTCCGCCGCGGCGACCGCCTCCCCTCGCGGGACTGTCTCCGCCGCGGCGACCGCCTCGCTGCCCCTCGCGGGACTGTCTCCGCCACGGCGACCGCCTCGCTGCCCCTCGCGGGACTGTCTCCGCCGTGGCGACCGCCTCGCTGCCCCTCGCGGGACTGTCTCCGCCGTGGCGACCGCCTCGCTGCCCCTCGCGGGACTGTCTCGGCCACGGCGACCGCCTCGCTGCCGCTCGCGGGACTGTCTCGGCCGCGGCGACCGCCTCGCTGCCCCTCGCGGGACTGTCTCGGCCGCGGCGACCGCCTCGCTGCCCCTCGCGGGACTGTCTCCGCCACGGCGACCGCCTCGCTGCCGCTCGCGGGACTGTCTCCGCCGCGGCGACCGCCTCGCTGCCCCTCGCGGGACTGTCTCCGCCGCGGCGACCGCCTCCCCTCGCGGGACTGTCTCGGCCGCGGCGACCGCCTCGCTGCCCCTCGCGGGACTGTCTCGGCCACGGCGACCGCCTCGCTGCCGCTCGCGGGACTGTCTCGGCCGCGGCGACCGCCTCGCTGCCCCTCGCGGGACTGTCTCAGCCGCGGCGACCGCCTCGCTGCCCCTCGCGGGACTGTCTCCGCCACGGCGACCGCCTCGCTGCCCCTCGCGGGACTGTCTCCGCCACGGCGACCGCCTCGCTGCCCCTCGCGGGACTGTCTCAGCCGCGGCGACCGCCTCGCTGCCCCTCGCGGGACTGTCTCGGCCACGGCGACCGCCTCGCTGCCGCTCGCGGGACTGTCTCGGCCGCGGCGACCGCCTCGCTGCCCCTCGCGGGACTGTCTCGGCCGCGGCGACCGCCTCGCTGCCCCTCGCGGGACTGTCTCCGCCACGGCGACCGCCTCGCTGCCCCTCGCGGGACTGTCTCCGCCACGGCGACCGCCTCGCTGCCCCTCGCGGGACTGTCTCGGCCGCGGCGACCGCCTCGCTGCCCCTCGCGGGACTGTCTCCGCCACGGCGACCGCCTCGCTGCCCCTCGCGGGACTGTCTCCGCCACGGCGACCGCCTCGCTGCCCCTCGCGGGACTGTCTCCGCCACGGCGACCGCCTCGCTGCCGCTCGCGGGACTGTCTCGGCCGCGGCGACCGCCTCGCTGCCCCTCGCGGGACTGTCTCGGCCGCGGCAACCGCCTCGCTGCCCCTCGCGGGACTGTCTCAGCCGCGGCGACCGCCTCGCTGCCCCTCGCGGGACTGTCTCGGCCGCGGCGACCGCCTCGCTGCCCCTCGCGGGACTGTCTCCGCCACGGCGACCGCCTCGCTGCCCCTCGCGGGACTGTCTCCGCCACGGCGACCGCCTCGCTGCCCCTCGCGGGACTGTCTCAGCCGCGGCGACCGCCTCGCTGCCCCTCGCGGGACTGTCTCCACAATGGGCTTGCTGGCTTTGGAGCAGAGTCTGGTTTGTGATTTCCAGCGTCTTATTCTTTAGTGCAAACCTCATCAGTTGTCACCTCTGCATTGCTCACAGTAGACAGCCTGGTGTGTGGAGACCAGCGGTTCCAGGAAGAGCTGTTTGAGTGCTGGTCCCTGTGAGTGGCATTTGTTCCCGGGGCCGAAGACTGCCGAATGCCTGCAATTGGTTAATCTTGCCCATTGCCCCATGCAACTCCCCCCATGCTCCTCACCAGGGATACCCGCTCCTTCTTAGCATCCCGCGGCCTTGTCAGAACTGCCAGCATCTGGAGCCCCCCCTTCTCTTCCTCCAGCAACTAGCCCGTTGTATTTCATTCTCCTTAGTCGTTACTTAGCGTTTGAGTTAGAATCTCCACTCCTGGAAACCCTGTCCTGGATTACGCCCTGGATACTGGGCTGAAACCTGTGCCCCATAGCCCTATTCTTCCTCAGTCACTGACGAGCACCAGTTCTGCCTCTGCTGCCTTGGAGAAGCCCCTGTCAGCCCACCTAGTGCAATCGGCTGCTCTTCTCCCACCCTAATCTGGAGTCCTGCCTTAGAACTCCTTGTGGATCACCAGGGAGACCTCTCTTCCCCCTCAGCCAGACAGGCAAGCTGCATGCCACTCGTGCTGTGCTGTGCTGGACCTCGGTGTGAAACGGAGCGGGGGGGAGAATCCTTCATCGGGGCCCCTTGAGAGAGTGAAGGGCACGCCTGCAGATCCCCTCTAGACCCGTGAGAGGAGAGATCCCTCGTCCAGATCGGATGAGCCACGAGGACTTAGACCTAAGCCGTATGGGTGGGAGCAGGAAGCAAGGCTCCTTCTGCACTAGCCTCTGGATCAGCTTTGTTGACTGGTGCTAAATACAATGAAGCTCTGGGACCTGAAGGACCAGAACCACTGGGACCCTCGAAACCTGCCAGGTCAGAGACGCCTGCCTGGGTAGCACAGTCACGGCCCATAGAGAGCCGCCTCTGGAGGGGCAGGTGACTTGTGCCAAGCCAGAGACTGGTTTGATCTCCTGGAACCAGTCTCCCTTGTTAGCAGAACTGATGCTCACTGGGGGGGTTCTGAGAAGTGAAAGGTCCAGGAGAAGCCTTTTCCCAGTCTGCCCACCCTCCACCAGGCCAGCAGTCATGCCAATGGAGCCAAGGCTGAACCTTTCCTCCCGGGAGAGACAGACACTTCGCGCCCATGCAGAGAGATCAGCCCAGGCAGGGGAGCGAGGCTCCTGGAACCAGCCTCAGCCAGGCAAACAGGGGACCCCTGCTTGGCACTGGTGGTACCCCCAGTCTTCGGGGACCCTCATAACCAGATTTGGAACTCTCAGGCTGGCCTTACTGGGTGCTAAGCTGGGGGGAGAGGTAGATACGTTGGAGGGCAGGGATAGGGTCCAGCGTGACCTGGGCAGATTGGAGGATTGGGCCACAAGAAATCTGATGAGGTTCAACAAGGACTAGTAGAGAGTCCTGCACTTGGGACGGAAGAATCCCAAGCATAGTTACAGGCTGGGGACCAACTGGCTAAGTAGTAGTTCTGCAGAAAAGGACCTGGGGGTTACAGTGGATGAGAAGCTGGAGATGAGTCAACAGGGGGCCCTTGTAGCCAAGAAGGCTAATGGCGTATTAGGGTGCATTAGGAGGAGTGTTGCCAGCAGATCCAGAGATGTCATTATTCCCCTTTATTTGGCACTGGGGAGGCCACATCTGGAGTATTGTGTCCAGTTCTGGGCCCCCCACTACAGACAGGGCGTGGACGCATTGGAGAGGGTCCAGCGGAGGGCGACCAAAATGATTAAGGGGCTGGAGCACATGACCTACAAGGAGAGGCTGAGGGAGTTGAGTTTGTTCAGTCTGCAGACGAGAAGAGCGAGGGGGGATTTGGTAGCAGCCTCCAACTCCCTGCAGGGGGATTCCAAAGAGGCTGGAGAGAGGCTGTTCTCAGGGGTGGCAGGTGGCAGACGAGGAGCGATGGTTGCAGGTGGAGGCAGGGGAAAGGGACTTACATGTTGATGACCACCCAGAAGACGTAGTCCATGACACAGCTGCTCAAGCGAATGAGGTCCCTTGCCCCCCACTGTGGATGACTATGCCCATTTCCAAAACCTCTTGAAACAGGCGGCAGCGGGACTCCGCATAGATCTGGAGGAGGCGTCAGAAACTCAGCCCGAGCTGATGGACGTACTGCACCCACCCTGCGCTGCTCAGGCCACTTTGCCGAGCCATGGGGTGATTCTAGACCCAGCAGACTCCAGCCACAGCAATGCCACTGAGGACAGAGCCGAGTGCAAGTCCTGTGTCCACTCTACGGGCTCAAACGTCCTGTTACCACATGCTGTGGAGACGGCGAGCCAGACGAGCCCAGACAGAGAAGCGACTGGTCCCCTGTCTCGTTACTGGATTTTAAGGGGATCAGACATGTCACTGCTGCACCCAAGGGGGGAATTGCCCCAAAGTCTGTACGAAGGGGGCCATGTGAGGTGTCAGATGAAAGCTTGTGTTCTACTGAGTCTGTGTGTGCTCCTCATGTACTTGTGTAATAGCTGCATGTGGAGGTATGATTATGGGCTCGGTGCTGACACTGGGAATGTTCTCTGCCTGAGATCGAGCAATGGGCTCTGGATGGCCTGTTGTAAGGAAGGAATGTCCAGTCAGTGACTATGCTGATTAGCATGGCCCCAAGGACAGTGGCTCTCCAGGTGCCCAATGCACACCTGAGGAATGTGTCTGGGACCTGCAAACCAGCCAATATCATGACTGCTGACTTGGGACACAGGGATAGGTCACTGGGCCATGTAACCCAGCTTGGAAGAGACCAGGGATGGATATAAAATGCCATGAGGCAGACTCCATCTTGCCTGCAATTCTGCTACTGATTCCAGATGCAGCCTTGCGAGGGACAGAGCCGGGTAGAATCGTTGGCCCATCCTGACATAGGATGTGCACCAGAGACTTATAAGGTAGCTGTTTGTAACATCTCTGCTGAGACCCTGCTTTGAGAACTGGGAGACTGGTGCATGTGACGTATTCTCCTTAACAACCTCACTCTCAGGCTTTTCTTTCTTAGTAATAAACCTCTAGATTGTAGATTCTAAAGGATTGGCCCAGCAAGCTCTGTGGGTAAGATCTGAAGTGTAAATTGGCCAGGAATTTGTGGCTGGTTCTTTGGGACCAGGTGGATGTTTGTGGTAGGTGAGATGGGGTTCTATACCCCTCACCTGTGTGCAGGCCTGGGGCTGACTGTGTCACAGGGAGAGCTGAGGGGTTTTGCTCATGAGGCTTCCTGCTGTCTAGATTGACAGCTGAAGCGTTCAGAGTGACTGGTGTGTGGCCTATTTGGGAAGGTCTCCAGTCTGGGGCTGTAAGGAGCCCTGAGTTTGAGCAACTCACCTGAGTGGACGCCCTCAGCGGTGCCCAGACCCGGCCTGGTCTGTCACAGTGGCATAGTCGGCAGGATCCACAGATCTTGGATTAGGACCCCACGCTGTTCTAAGTTTGATTTAGGTATTGAGAGTTTGGTTGGTTAAAGAGTGGCTGCAATGAGTCAGCAACTATATGAGAGTCTGGACCAAAAAGCTCTAGACATTTTGGGTATGTCTACACTACCACCCTAGTTCGAACTAGGGTGGTTAATGTAGCCAACCGGAGTTGCAAATGAAGCCCGGGATTTGAATTTCCCGGGCTTCATTTGCATCTTGCCGGGCGCCACCATTTTTAAAGCCCCGCTAGTTCGGACTCCGTGCCTGCAGCTACACGCAGCACGGACTAGGTAGTTTGGATTAGGCTTCCTATTCTGAACTACCGGTACACCTCGTTCCACCTCAAACTAGGGTGGTAGAGTAGACATACCCTTTGTGTGGGAGAGAGGCATTGACTTTAGAAAGAGAGCTTCTGAGTCAGAACTGAGATCTTTGTCCCACTCGTGCCCTGTCGGCTGCTGGCCCTCCAACTCGCACCCCGTCGGCTCCCCAATGTCCCACTCCTGCCCCATTGGCTCCCCGCCCTCCCGCTCACGCCCCATTGGCTCTCCAATGTCCCACTCCCACCCCGTTGGCTCCCTGACATCCCGCTCGTACCCCATTGGCTCCGGGAGGAGAGGCCTGAGGAGTGGCAGAGGGAGAGTGGGCGGGGTGCACTGGGAGGGTCCCTGCTGGTCCAAGAGGCCTGCACTTGTGGCTGCATTCGCGAGTCCTGGGCTGATCACACACAAGCCCCCATTTATTTAAACATGTTCTTGTGACAGGGCAGCTGGCAGGGCCCGGAACCGCTGCCTGGCTCGGCAGGCGTATGACTCGGGGCGCGACCCTGCCTGGCAGGGATCTGGCACGGTGTGATCAGGCTCTGGCGGCCAATCCAGCCCCATGCTGATGTCATTCGGAGCTGTTCACCTCAGCTAGCCGCTTTCCTCTGTGCCCAGGGGAGGTCACCGGCCGGCATCCCACGGCTGGCAAAGGGACGGCAGGGGGAGCCTGTCAGCTCCTAGGGATGTGTGAGGAGAGGGGCACGGGGGTACGTTCTCTCTGGCCCCTGTGGTTCATGGCCTGCAGGCCCAAGAGGCCAAGGAAGCAGCAGGGACGTGGTCAGCAAGAGGCGCAAAGGCAGCCTGGCACGGGAAGCAAACCAGCCCGGGCGCCCGGCGGGCCCCGCACATGGAGCAGGGACTCCTGGGCAGGGCTTGCTCCTCACAGCCAGGCGAAGGGGGGGCAGGACGAGATCTCAGGGACGCCCCGTGAGCTCGGCCCAGGCGCGGGACCATCCTCTGGGCTGTGGCTCAGCTCCGATGCCTGGCGTTTGGGCAGCAAGAACGTGCTCATTGCCCCCTGCAGTGACTGCGCCCCTTTGTGTCCGAGAGCATCGCTCCCACAGCATTGATGGGAAAGGGGCACAGGCCGGCGCCCTGGGGTCGGGGTCACTGTGGGGGGGGGCAGAATGCCCAGCACCCTGGGGTCAGAGGTCACGGTGTGGGGGGGGCAGGCAGCGTACCCTGTGTCCCAGGGGTTGGCTGGCTCACAGTGAGGAGTGTGAAATGCAGTCACATGACCAGGGAGGCGGGCCCTTGACTATTGATGCCGTTCTCAGTTCTTCCTTTTTCTTTTCTTTCTGCTGGGTTGTTCTCTCCTGGTTCTCGGGGGGGGGGGGGGAGGGACCGCCGAGCCCCCGGCAGGCACAGAGGGACCTTTACCTTGTGCGGGGTGCAGGCCAGACCCGGCTCTTGTTTGTTGTTTCCCCCCCAGGCCTGTTGGGACAGCTCTGCAGCCGCCCGGCGCACTGTGGGCTCTCGCCTGCACCCCGTGATTGGGACAAAGAGCATGAGAACCGCAGGGAAATAGCCTTGAGGGCTCATTCCAGCTGGGAACTCTCCCTGCCCCCCTTTGCTGTGGGCCGAGCTGGGCCAGGCCCCTCCCCTCTGCTCCGCTCGCCGGGGTCTGGGCATTCGGCAGGTGGCATTTGTGCATTTTCCTGCCCCCCGCCCCGTGCCTGCTCCCGGCTCGCTGGGCGGAGGTGACGTTGCTGCCCCTGGGGCGGATCAGGGACCGAGGGGGCGGGAGCTGGTTTCCTGCCTCTGCCCACTGTGGGGCCGCAGAGAAAAGGGGGCGAGGCAGGATGCACATGAGCACGCTGCCCCACTGAGCGTAGCCTTGTCCCTCCCCGTTCATGGGGCCTGCAGCAGGTTCCCTTGCCCCTCACCTTCAGCCCCGAGCCCAGGCGGGAACTGCCCCGCCAGGAGGTGTCGCCCGTGCAGGCTGGGCTGAGGGCAGCCCTTGTCCCCCAGAGGATGTTAATGGGTCCAGTGTGACGACACAGAACCCATATCCCTGGGCCGACGGGAAAGTGCTGTTCGTGGGTTTGGGTGAGAGGCCTGTTACTGCAGCTCTTCGGCAGGGACGCCCACGGGCGCACAGGCACTAGGCTGCCTTTGGGGTGTTTCCCGTGCCTGATAACGGCTCTGCTCAGCCTGGACAGGTTCCCTGGCACCAGCCCAAACCAGAACCAAACCTCCCTGCTGGGCTTTGTGCGTCTGCTCTCCCTCCCAGTCAGTGCACGGGCCCTGCTACTAGCCCTGCTCCCGAAGGCTTATCGGCGGTGGTGTCCCACGCTCACGTGCTGCAGCCAGACCCCACAGGCCAATTCCAGGTGCCGGCTCCGCTTGGTGGCTGTGAAATCACCCCAAGTCCCTGCTTTGGCTTCAGGTGTGAGCGCAGCCGTCAGTGTTCGGCGTGGCCATCGGTCTGCTCGTGGGGTTCCCGGGAGCAGACCGGGGAGGTGTCTGGTGGCTCCCCAGAGCAAAGAGGCCTTGTCTCCTCCGGGCTGCGGATCAGGGTTAGAAAACACGTCCCGCCTTGTAAGGAGAGCGGGGCGGGTTCCAATCCCGCTGCAGTTTGATGATGATTCTTTCTCGTCAGAAGGGCCCAACTAGGAAGCGATTGGCTCTTTGGCAGAACAAAGGTATTTGTGACGGGCTCTATGGGATAGTGTGTTAATGCCTCCAGCCCCTCGCTGTCTGCCTGGCCCCGCCTGCCTGCCAGACAGGCACTGCGGGGTGAGACGCGCTCCATGTCTGAGAATCAGGGTGAATTTTCACCACGCTACCATTTTGGAAGGCTGCTCTGTGTCCGGCGCCCGGCGGGCCAAGGGAAGGCCGAGAGAGACACCCGCTGCCCTGCGGTGGTACTGCACAACCGAACAGCCTGGCCAGCACCACACACCGAATGGGAAGTAGACTGTTAATTACAAATAACTTCAGCACTGCTGGCAATTGTAGGCACAGGAGGAAACGCCTCCGTTACAGTAGGCAAGAGGCTGGAACTAGCGCTCAGCCCCCGGGTGGCGTCTGTACCTACAGACTGGGCTCTGGCCCCTGCAAGGACACGGTACTAAGATGCACCTGGCAAAGGGGTTTCTGCCCCCAGAGCCAGGCAGCAGTCCCGCCTGCGGAAACGGATTCTAGCGAAGGCACCACTGTGTGGGTTGGGGGCACGAAGCAGGAAGGGTTTGGGATCCCTTGTGATCTAGACTCTGCTGGTCCCGCGCTGAAACCCCCATAAACAAAGGCTGATGAAAGGCAAGTGGAGCTGCTCTGTCCGAGGTGGCATCTCCCCCATCCCTCCCCCGCCTCGTGTGGGGAGAAATGTGTAGCCAGGCACCTGCCGTCCCTAACTGCTTTCCACAGTGAAGTCACTCTGCTGAGTAATGGCCCAGATGAGCATGGGAGCCCAGAGTCAGGTCAGAGCTGGGCACCTATCAACTGGAACCAGATGTTCTGAGTAGAGAGGTGCCATCCTGGTCACCACTGCGCTACGCTGGGGGATTTCAAGCTGAAACTTCCATCGGTGTTTCATGGGGCTGAGCTCCTCCCCAGGAGGAGGCATTCCCGGCACTGGGTCTAACACCCAGGCGTTCCCGTGGTGCTGGGTCTAACACCCAGGCATTCCCGTGGCGCTGGGTCTAACACCCAGGCGTTCCCGTGGTGCTGGGTCTAACACCCAGGTGTTCCCAGCTCTGGGTCTAACACACAGGCGTTCCCATGGTGCTGGGTCTAACACCCAGGCGTTCCCATGGCTCTGGGTCTAACACCCAGGCGTTCCCAGCACTGGGTCTAACACACAAGCGTTCCTGTGGCACTGGGTCTAACGCGCAGGCATTCCCGTGGTGCAGTGTGTAACGACCAGGTGTTCCTAGTGCTGGGTCTAATGCACAGGTGTTCCCGTGGCACTAGGTGTATTGCACAGGTGTTCCTGTGGCGCTGGGTGTATTGCACAGGCGTTCCCGTGGCGCTGGGTGTAATGCACAGGCGTTCCCGTGGCGCTGGGTGTAATGCACAGGCGTTCCCGTGGCGCTGGGTGTATTGCACAGGCGTTCCCGTGGCGCTAGGTGTATTGCACAGGCGTTCCCGTGGCGCTGGGTGTAATGCACAGGCGTTCCCGTGGCGCTGGGTGTAATGCACAGGCGTTCCCGTGGCACTGGGTGTATTGCACAGGCGTTCCCGTGGCACTAGGTGTATGTTTTGCTGCAGTTGCTGCCTCTGGACATCAGCACCAGGCCTAGAAAGTGCAAGTCAAGGAAATAATCCCCCTGTTCGAGGCACGTCCTTGGGGGCGCTCCACTTTCGGGGGAGGGGCACCCAGCACCGCCAACGGGAGATGGGTCACACCTGCGCAGTAGGCATCTCGCAGTGCCACATGTAGCAGTCCTGCAACCTGGGCCCTCCAGTTCCTTCTCCACCATCCTCAGCTGAAGACGGAGCCAAGGGGCAGTGTCAGCAGCTCTCCCTAAGACCGTTAGGAAATAGCTCGCAGGGAAATATTTAGATAAGATGCTAAGGAGCTAGCGCTAGTTAAAAATCTGTGTTAGTTCATTAGGCAGCCTGCCTTAAGGGATGGTTACTAATTACAAAGCTGGGGTCTTCAGGCATCAAACAATGCGGCTCCTGCCGCGATGCCGGGCCCATTTCAAACGGACTCTTCTGGACGGGGGCGTATTCCTCAGACATGCTCGCTCGCTCTGCAGCAGCCTGCAAGTCAGAGTCTGGCATGGCCAGAGCCCCAGCTTTCGAGGCTTGCAATGGATAAGCTGCCCCAGCCCGAGGCAGGCAAGCAGACAGCCTCTCTGGGCACTCGCTCAAGTGGGAAAGGAGACCTGCCCACTGAAACGCGTAAAAAGAGGCTCCCATGTCTCTGCAGAGAGGCCCATGAAAACAGAGGCTGTGTCCTGGGAGGTCCCTCCCCCGATGCCATCGTACTCTCGGGAGCGCCTGTGACACTCCAGTGACTTGCGCTGCCACGGTCAGAGCGAAGGAAACAGCTGAGTTACCAACAAAAACAATGTAATGATTCTAAGGACGGTGAGATGGGAGAACAGCACAATAGAGACAATGGATTTCAGGAAGGCAGACTTTGGCAAGCTCAGAGAGCTGGTAGTAAGGTCCCACGGGAAGCAAGACTGAAGGGAAAAACAGCTGAAGAGAGTTGTCAGCTTTTCAAAGGGCCATTATTAAGGGCCCAAAAGCAAGCTATTCCGCTGCAAAGGAAAGATAGAAAATCTGGCAGGAGATTGTCTCAGATCAACCGGGAGATCTTATGTGATCTAAAAATCAAAAAGGAGTCGTATAAAAAGTGGAAACTAGGACAATTTACAAAGGATGAATATAAGCAAGTAACAAGGTATGCAGGGGCAAGATTAGAAAGGCAAAGGCACAAAACGAGCTCAATCTAGCTACAGGCATAAAGGGAAACAAGAAGACATTCTACAAATATATTAGAAACAAGAGGAAGACCAAGGTCAGGGTAGGCCCATTGCTCAGTGAAGAGGGAGAAACAGTAACAGGAAACTTGGAAATTACAGAGGTGCTTAGTGGCTACTTTGTTTCGGTTTTCACCGAGAAGATTGATGGTGACAGGAAGCCTAACATAGGGTACATCTACACTGCAACACTATTTTGAAATAACTAGCGCTATTCCAAAATTCCATGTCTACACAGCAGGCGGCTATTTTGAAACAGTGTCAAAATACTGTCAAGCTGGAGGACTTCTTCCTCCTATGTAGAATAGTGATAGAGATGTAGCCGTGTTAGTCTGGTGTAGCTGAAACAAAAAACAGGACTATGTAGCACTTTAAAGACTAACAAGATGGTTTATTAGGTGATGAGCTTTCGTAGGCCAGACCCACTTCCTCAGATCAAACAGTGGAAGTGGGTCTGGCCCACGAAAGCTCATCATCTAATAACCCATCTTGTTAGTCTTTAAAGTGCTACATACTCCTCGTACAATGAGGGTTACAGGAGGAAGAAACAAAATACAGGACTAAGGGAAGTCAGAGGAAGAGTGCTCTATTTCGAAATAAGTGCTGTGTAGACGCTCCCTATTTTAAAATAACATATTTCAAAATAAGATACACAATTGATGTAGCTCAATTTGCGTAGCTTATTTCAAGTTAAGCCCTGCACACGTTAAATATTTAGCAAATGCTATGGAGAAATGGGGTAGGTTTAGAAGTTAAAATAAAAAAAGAACAAGTAGAGGTATCTGAGCCTTTAGCTATCATCTTTGAAAAATCATGGAAGTCGGGAGAGATTCCAGAAGACTGGAAACGGGCAAATCTAGTGCTCATCTATGAAAAGGGAAATAAGAACAACCCAGGAAACTGATAAGGAACAGCCAGCATGGATTTGTAAAGAACAAACCAATCTGATAGCTTTCTTTGCTAGGATAACAAGTCTTGTGTATAAGGAAGAAGTGGTGGATGTGGTATTACTTGACTTTAATAAGGCATTTAACATGATCTCGCATGATATTCTTATCAATCAACTTAGGGAAATGAAACCTAGATGGAACTATTGTAAAGTGGGTGAATAACTGGCTGGATAATAACTACCCTCTGATAATGGTTAATGGTTCACAACCCTGCTGGAAGGGCATAACAAGTGGGGCTCCACAGGGGTCAGTTTTGGGACCGGTTCTGTTCAGTATCTTCATCAGTGATTTAGATATTGGCATAGAGGACGATTATTAAGTTTGGAGATGATGCCAAGCTGGGAGGGGTTGCAAGTGCTTTGGAGGATAGGGACATAATTCAAAATTATCTGGACAAATTGGAGAAATGGTCTGAGGTAAACAGGATGAAATTTAATCAGGACAAATGCAAAGTGCTCCACTTAAGAAGGAACAATCCATTTCACATATACAGAATGGGAAGCGACTGTCTAAGAAGGAGTACGGCAGAAAGGGATCTAGGGGTCATAGTGGACCACAAGCTAAATAGGAGTCAGCAGTGTGATGCTGTTGCAAATAAAGCCAACACGATTCTGAGATGCATTAACAGGTGTGTGGTGAGCAAGACACGAGAAGTCATTCTTCTGCTCTACTCTGTGCTGATCAGGCCTCAGTTGGAGTATTGTGTCCAGTTCTGGGCACCACATTTCAAGAAAGATGTGGAGAAATTGGAGAAGGTCGAGAGAAGAGCAAGAAAAATGATGAAAGTTCTAGAAAACACGAGCTATGAGGGAAGACTAAAAGAATTTTGCTTATTTAGTTTGGAAAGGAGAAGATGAAAAGGGGACATAAGAGCGGTTTTCAAGTATCTAAAAGGGTCTCACAAGGAAGAGGGAGAAAAATTGTTCTCCTTGGCCTCTGAGGATAGAACAAGAAGCAATGGGCTTAAACTGCAGCAAGGGAGGTTTAAGTTGGACATTAGGAAAATCGTCCTGCCTGTCAGGGTGGTTAAACACTGGAATAAATTGCCTGGGGAGGTTGTGGAATCCCCATCCCTGGAGATATTTAAGTTTGGACAGACACCTGCAAGGGATGATCTCGACAGTGCTGTAATCAATGACCTCTTGAGGTCCTTTCCCTGGACAGTTGCTTTATGAAAGACCCAACTCTATGAGACACAATGGATGCAGTCGGGACGCACCTCGACAACACAGAAGCCAAGGTGTCATTACCCCTTACCAGATTCTCAGTCCGCCAGATCAGGCTCACACTGTCCTATAATTACTAGGACACATGGTGGCCCCGATGTTCATGGTACAATGTGCAAGACTACACACGTGATGCCCACAGGGCTGACTGTTCTGCCTCAGCAGGCAAGGCGGGGTTTGCTCAGATTCACTAGGCACAGAAGCCTTTGGAATTGGTGCACACAAGACAACGTGAACACGTCAGTGTGTTTCCCACCAGGCGGATTGAATGTGACAGCAGACACGCTCGGCGGGTACATCTCCCATGATCACGAGTGGGCGATGAATGGAGAGGTCCTGAGTTCAATCTTCAAACGGTTCCACACACCCACCCTGCTCTCTTTGCATGCCCGATGAATTGCAAAGCCATAATGTGGTGGGAGGGTGGGGAAGCCCTGGGATGGGTTACCTAGGGAAGTAGTGGAGTCTCCATCCCTAGAGGTGTTTAAGTCTTGGCTTGACAAAGCCCTGGCCGGGTTTATTTAGTTGGGATTGGTCCTGCCTAGAGCAGGGGGCTGGACTTGATGGCCTTCTGAGGTCTCTTCCAGCTCTATGGTTCTATGAATGTGCTGCTGAAATGTGTGACTGGGACGACGGTCCTGTGGGCACCTTGTCAAATGGGAGACACAACATGTGTGTATGTTTCTGCCAATACCAGGGAGAGCAGACAAGGCTAAAGTTATCCTTATCGGCCCGACGTGGCCCACACAGGCATAGCATCCTTACCTGTTACTCATGGCTGGACATGCTGTCTTGGCACAGTGATCACACTTGGCCCCCAAGCCGGCAGATACTCCTCCACCGGCCTGGCTCCTGAATGGTTCCACCATGACGCAATATCCTGCTCAAAACCCGTTACATGCGTGGCAGCAGGCAATATCTCCCTTCAGAAATGGAAGAGTCTATGTCTGGTGTCAGGAAAGATGCTAGACAAGCGACTCGGCACCAGTCTGGGATGCCCGTGGGAGCTGAAAAGCCCTGGCTGAACGAGGAGCTTGACCCGAGTCCACCTTGCAGCCATTTCAGCCTTCCACCGAGAGAGCGATGGAACTCCCAGCTACAGAACACCTGCTCAGGGGTCTCCGAGCCCAGACGTGCGCCAACTTCCCCCAATGCGGGACCGCAACCAGACACTGAAACGCCTCACCAGACCACCAGCTCAGCCCTCGGCCACCTGCTAATTCCTCCATGTGGCAATGAAAGAAGCCTTCCTGCTCGCCATTTCCTCGGCAGACGGGCGAAGGAGACCGCGTCACTCATGGCAGATCCTCCCTGCCCAATGTTCTTCAAGGACAAGCTCGCGCTACATCCACCCCCTAACTTCTTAATGAAAGTAACCTCCTAATTTCCCTCATCACCTACTGACGTTCTACCCTCAGCCTCCTTGTCCTCCGACTGGAGCCGCCCTCCACACTCAGGACATTAGAAGGACGCTAGCATTCTGTCTTGGAAGCCAAACTCTTCAGCAAATCCGCAGACTTTTCATCTCTGCTGCTGCGTGTGACAGGCGATGCCCTACCCTCGCAGACTACCCAAAGGGAGCGCCGCAGGCATCCGGACAGAACCCCCGAAGTCTGTGGCACGTCACTGGCTCCGTTTCAGCATCCGCAGCATTCCTCCATAACACTCCAGCACTGGAGCTCTGCCAGGCGGCCCCTTGGGCCCCACGTTCGCCGAGCTCCATGCATTGCACAGTGCCTTAGGGCTCCTAGCTCTTACCTCAGTGACTCGGAGAAAGCCCAGGTCCCCCAGCCTGCAGAGGGGCCCTCTCAACAGTCACCTGGAGTGGAGCACCCAGCGGGGTGGCGCTCAAGGAAGAAGGGAAGGGTACTCGCCCGGGCAGTAGCGTGTGTCCCTGCGGGTGCTCCACTACCCCTGCCCCCGGCGTGCACAGTGAGCACTCTGCGGTGCACAGACACCGCCCTGGAAGCCACACTGCCCCACCGGCACACGCGTCTGGAAGAGCTCCAGCTGTGCACAAGGTGAGTGGCCTGGTCCAGGAGACTGCTGTGCTGGAAGAAAGGCAAACTCGCTTTCACTCCCTCTCCCAGAGCCTCTGCTGCTTGCCTGGGCGTTCCCCTTGGGGCCGGTGGTCAGGGCCCGCTCCCCGCAGCCTGGCCCCCGTCTCTCCACACCCGGCAGCTCAGACGGCTCGGCCCGCCCTTTGGGCCACTCAAGAGCCTCTGCTGCTTCCCAAGGGAGGGGTCACCTCCACTAGCCACAGCAGCTGCGGGGGCGCCCAGGTCCGAGACGGCACCTCCTGGTGCTGAGCCCGGCGGCTGGGGCCGCCTGCCCGAGAGCAGCCGGTGTGTGCAGGTAGAGCCAAGTGGGGTATTTACCAAGCAAGCTCCCTATAGGCATGAGCCTCAGCCACAGCAGCTGGGAGCTTCTGCCTTCCGGCACTCTCCAGCCTCAGCCGCCGTGCCTAGCCTGACCCGCAGCTGCGTCCGCTCGCTTCTCCGCTCCCCCGCCCAGATGAGACCACCCGAGGTTGCTTGGCAGCCAGGAACCCTCCAGTCTGGCTCGTGGCCTCCTGGACAGGCACGATGCCTTGCTCCCAGCCCAGGCTTTTCCCAGCTCTTTCTGCAGTCCGAAGATGAAGCAACTGACTCGCGATCCGCACTCCCAGCCTGCAGCCCTTTCCGGAGGAACCCAGGCTCCCCGCACAAGCTGGGGCCTAGGGGGAACCTGGCTTTCAGCAGAGCCAGAGGGTCTTTCGCCACCGTTTTACTCCAGCCTCTGGCCGCACAGCCATCTGCTCCCCGCGCCGCCCTGCGCTGCACAGGGTTGGGCGAGCCAACAGCTCGACTCCTCCATGGCGAGGCCCAATAGCTGCTGCTTCGAGCCCAGCCCACGGCGGGAGCACCACTTTGACTAACGGCTGCTCCATTGCAGGCATGCGGACGGCGCTGTGCACAGAGCTCTGCAGACCGCCCCATGGCTCGTCGAGCCAGGTCTTCACTAACGCTGCAGAATTACTGGCCAGTCTCCAGCCGGGCCACAGACCTCTTCAGGGTGCTCCTGACACCCCCAAACAGCAACAGTTGGGACCCTGGGGTTTTTGCCTTTTCGTGTTGCGTGGCGTCCCATCGTTACGCCAGGTCCTGCTCTGCTCCGGCACAACGGAGCCCGCGGATGGGCCAGGGAGAAGACAGCGGAGAACTGTTTTTCCTGATGTTTCATTTTAACTTCTCCTCTTGGTCCGTCCCCTGCAGGGTAAGGCCTGCTCCCAGCGCCCGGAGGTTTCTGTCAGCCCAGGCAGAGCAGCGCAGCAGGGAACTTGCCCTAAGGCCTGCCGAGTGCTGTGTGTTGTGGAGGTTCAGCTTCGGGGCCTCTCCCAGGGCCTGCCTGAGAGCGGCTCTCGATCTGCCAGCAGACCTCTGCTGAACGGGACAGGGAATGGCCCGCAGCAGCCGGCGCCGTGGCTGGGAGTGGTCCGGTCTAGCGGCGAGGGGCGCGCTCGGGACTGTGGGGTTTCTGCGAGGGGAGGGAGGACTCAGACCTGAGGGGAAGGAGATGGGGAAGGCAGTGCTCCAGCCCGGGCTGCTGCTGCCAGGCCTGTTGGCTCGTCTCCTGGCAGTGGGGTGAGGTTTGTGCGGTTGCTGGCAGGGATGGGGCAGCGTTTGCCGGCGGAGCGCCGCATTTGACACAGGCACAGATGGAGAGAGGTGCGTGAATGCAGCAAGCGGCAGAGACGGCGACTGAGCTGGTCTGGGACTATCCCTTGTGCTGGGCAGCAGCCAGCGGCCTGCGGCACTTGGATCGCAGAAAACGGACGCCGTGCCAGTGGCGCGGGGCTGCCTGTCCGTGGGGCCGTTCCTCCTCAGAGCTAGTGCCGGTGGCTGCCCGTCCTCCCGCGGGCTCTCCCAGCGACGCTCTGGGGCTCCGCCAGGCTGACGTCCTCTCACCATGCTGGGACCTGTCGGCTTCACACGGTAACCTTGGCTGGGCTGGCTGGGGCAGCGCTCGCAGCGGGGGCTGATGGATTCCCAGCGGAAGCAACAGGGACCAGCACTGGGGTTTATCTTCTGCAGCCGGCCAGATGAGACACGTGGCTGCTTCTCTCAGCTGGGCTCCCGCCTGACACTCCACCTGGGCTAGAAGCTGGAGCTGAGGGAGTGTGAGCAGCCTGCTCCTTCCAGGGCCAGCTGCCAAGGTTGCTGTTAGTGCTGCCGGCTGCTGAGCCGCTGCACCTGAGGGGCTCCGTTTTCGCCTGTCACTCGTCAGCGGTTGGTACCTGCTGCGGCCCATGCCTGGCTTGCCCCAGGCGTCTGGAGCCAGGGCCCTCGGGCTGCAGCGGGGAGGGAACTACTGGCAGCGCATCTCTGAGGGCGGCTTGTTCTCTAGCGGGTGCCACCTGGCCTGTCCTCCGCCGCCAGGGCCAGGCGGTTTTCCTGGCGCTGTGCATTGTTCTGGATAATGGCATCGACTGGTGCAGGCCCTTCCCGTGGGACACGTGTCTCTCCCGTTGCTTTAAAGTCGACCTGCTTACGCACGCGCGGAGTTCCACAGCTGTGGCAAATGGCAGATGGCAGCAAAAGCCCAGGCGCTACCGCCCGGCATCCAGGCTCAGCGTTCTCTGCTCTTCGCCATGTCAGAGCAGGGGCTTGGCTTTGTGTTCTGGGGCGTGCAGATTTTCCTTTGAGTTTTTCAGTGAGACACTTAAACTCTCCGATGCACGTCCCCAGCAGCAGCTGCTTCGGGTCCGCACATGGAAGGGGAAAGGGCGGGGCTCTGTCAAAGGGGCGTTGCCTCTGTTATGCACTTTAAAGGCCTTAGCAGGTGCCCCTGAGCGCAGCCAAAGTGATCATTTGAATTTGCTTTGGAAGGTGCCCGGGGCAGACAGTCCACGCTAAGCTTTAAGCTAGTTTCCTATGGCCCTGCTCAGAGACGTGTGCTCGGACACCTGAGGCGCTGGCAGACGTAGCGTTTTCATCCTCTCCGTAACGCCGAAGCAGCAGGGGGAATTTAACTCAAACATTTGACGAAATTAATCTTCAGGCAGAGACTCAATGTGAAAAATTCCCGCCCCAAGATTTGAATGTTTGAGAGAGTTTTGAGCGGGGGTGGGGAAACTTGCCTGGATCTGGCCCCTGAGGTTTGGGGCTCCTCCCAGCATTGGGGGGCCCGTGTTGGTGCTCCAGCCCTGCCTCACGCCATAACAGGGCTGGAGCACACACAGTCTACTAGCCTGGGCCCCCAAGGCTCTGGAGGGGGAGGGGAATGTGGGGAGAGTCTTTCTCCTTCTCAGTCGGGCGCCACGTCAGTGGGGGGTTTGGTTGGTTTTTGCGTTTGTTTCCCACGTGTGCGTGGCCCCCGACTGATTTTTGTGGGTCAGCGGCCCCAGCCCGACAAGCTGCTTTCGAGTGTGTGATCATGGGTCCTTGTGCCGGCCATTTCCTCCGTCCTGCAGACACGTGGGGCTCCAGCCTGTGTAAGGAGAGCCAACGGCTGGAATGAGTCATTCAGGCCAAGCGCTCCTGCAGGAGTCCCCAGACAATCCCCCGGGCGCCTGGCCCCGTGAAGGACGAGCCTGACGGGTGAGTGAGGTGCCAGGGAAGGGCCATCGCGCAGGGTGTCCAGTAAGGGACCCAGAGACCAGGTTAGTATCTTCAAGCCAGAAGGTAACATGGTCGTTATCTCATCTGACCTCTTGCACAGCACAGGCCTCAGCTGCTGCTGGATTCATTCCTGCTTCAAGTCCAACATCTGGGATTGAACTAGGCCAAAAAATGAAACATTTCCAGGGATGAAGAACCCTCCACAGCCCTTGGCTAATTGCTCCAGTGGTTAATTATTTTCACTGTGAACAATGTGCGATTTATTGCTAGTCCAAATGTGTCTACCTGCCTTTTCCATCCGATCTTGTTATTCTTTTGTTTGCGAGGCTCAAATCCCAGTCCCCACATAGATAAGTGTCACTCACGTATGTTTAGCTCTCCCTCCTTTAAGCTAAATAGACGGAGTCCCTTGAATCTAGCCTACAAGGAAGGAGGTTTTTAATCCTTTCATCATTTCCATGGCTCCTCTCTGGACCCTCTCTGTCACCCTGCATCCTCCTTGAGCTGCGCACCCCAGAACAGGACGCAGCAGTCCTGTTAGCTGTTGCATCGGTGCCAAATATGGAAGTAATATAACCTCCCTTCTCTTACTCAGTAGTGCCAGGTAAACATCCTAGGGCTGAATCCACAGCCACACACGGAGAGCTCGTGCTCATCTGATTCAGGGCACCCCAGGGTAGAGCCCCCTCCAGTAAACACTGGCTGCATTCCTTGTTCCAGGGTATGAACGCTCCTTTGGCTGCACTCCAGGAGGGAAAGGGCTCTGGCAGGGTGGACGAGCTCACTAGCCTGGCTCACTGGTCAGCAGGCTGCCCCAACGCAAAGCTGCAGGCAGCAAGTCCTTTCCTTGCTCAGTCCACCTGCTGCTGGTACTGGCCCAGCCAAGAGAGTGCGCGAGCTGGCAGCCGCTCTTCATCCACCGCAAACAAATGATCTTGCGACTCCCCAGACTGGTAAGTCCTGCGGGGCCAGGGGCCAGCAATGTGACAGATGAGAGACGGGTGGGCCGAGCCCTCGGTTACTCTGCACTGAGCTGGGCTGGCCAGAGCGCCAACAGGGTCTTGATCGACCAATGGCGCTGTCCAGGCACCCCACAGCCGATGGCACTCTGATGAGGGGCTAGGAGAGGTGCCTAGAAATTGCCCGTCCCAAGCAGCCCTGGCCAGCTCATTGCGCGCACTGGCGGGTCCGTCACGGGGTCGACGCTCAGACGAGCATCGACGTTTCCGTATGCCCAGTGCTCCCCTGGACGGTCTGCATGCTCCTTGGCCATCCAAAGCCCACGCTGGAAACGTCAGTGTCATGAAGTTCCTCCCACAGGGCTCAGTGTTTCCCGGGGCCCAGGGCCTCAGCCCAAGTGGTGTGCTGCTCCAGCGAGTTGGCGGGAGGGCTGTCCCGGAGCAGCGGGTATTGCACGGCTCCAGCCCGCCAGGGACCTGGGAGGGAATCGCACGGAGCAGCTGGAAGCAGTGCGCCAAGCACGGAAAGCGTGTGCCACGTGTCTCTGGCAGCGCAGTAAATGTCCTTCCTGGATTGCGCCGTGGGGGCGTGCAGTGACCGCTGGGTTCTCAGCCTCCTCCTCGCCATGCAGGGCCTGGCGTTGTCACTGCAACATCTGCTGCGCTGCCTGTGCCCAGCTCACTGGCCTCTTCCTCCAGCCTCCCTGGTTTGGTCGCTGACGCTGCTGTTTCCTGCAGGCCAGCGAGAGCGGTGCTAGATAGCGAGGGAGCACTGCAGAGACTCGCCACGGCCCACGCCCATCTCAGGGCCTCGCTCGTCCCAAAGGCATGTCTCTGCTTTGCTGCGGTTGAAGCCACTGCAGCGTCTGGGGAAGGGGAGCAGGGGCAGGAGGCTGTGGCCAAGGAGCTGGGGGAGTGCTCTGCATGGGCAGCCAGCGACTCTGGTCGATGGGGCCTGATGCTGCAGGCTGAGTGAGTTCTTGTCCATCTCAGGGAACCACCATTCCTTGGTCCAGTGGGCCTGAGCCCGGGGCGACTGCAGGCCACGCACAGGGCGTGGTCGGGGCGCTAAGCAGCGTTGCAGATGTAAAACGATAGGCAAGCGTGAGGTGAAACCCGCACGACGTAGCTAGGTCGGCCACTCGTGGCGTGACAAGTATTGGAAAGCATGGGCAGGAGCCACACGGCGGCTGAGCCACAGAGGGAGCAGCCGCAGGTGGGCAGCAGGCAGAGGGACTGACAGCAGCCGGATTGAAAAGAAGGTGGGAGCACTGAGGGTTAAGTATGTCTGATGCCTTTCCACGCCTTTTAAGCCTCCAGGCTCTGTGGAGGAGGCTCTCACTTGCCACAGGGCCTCGGGTGTGTCGCCACAAACATGGATAAGAACTAAAGGAAGGAATCTGCCTGCAGAAGCTTTTCCTTCTGGCCTGAAGCAGCATGCGTCTTGTTTCCTAAAAGCAGGGCAGTTGCAATGCCTGCCCCCGAAATAGGGCACCTGCCTCCGGCCTTAGGATAGGCCGAAGGTCGATGGATTTGTTGGACGGTAGGTCACCGGGTCACTCACACACTCAGGGTAGCCACTCAGCACTTCTGCTCCCCACTGACGAGAGTGTCTAGCATGAGACCGTCCGGAGATCCATCCTCAGTCCTGGCTCTGCCGCAGACTCGTGTCTTGGAAAAGGCGCTTCTGGCTCTGGGTTTCCTAAGCCGCAAATGCCAGCGCAGGGCAAGCTAAGCCAGTGAGCGGCCCTCCCTCGTCTCAGTGGGCTGCGAGATTGTCAGCCCCAAGATGGTCTCCAGGGATGGGTTAGTTTTGCTCACGGCTCTGGTGTGCCTGGAATTTGCGGGGGTGCCGACGGGGCCGTGCCTGTGGCTGGATGCAGAGGGAGGCCCGG
Source organism: Pelodiscus sinensis (assembly GCF_052426305.1). Lineage (NCBI taxonomy): Eukaryota > Metazoa > Chordata > Testudines > Trionychidae > Pelodiscus > Pelodiscus sinensis. The sequence goes on from NC_143063.1 coordinate 51,850,303, forward strand.
CTCTTGCAGTCAGCACTGGGTCTCTCAGCACGCCCCTGTCCCTTTAGTATCACCAGTAGGAAAAAAGCTACGCGGCCGGAAACCTGCGGGATCTGGCAAGCACGCGGTAAACAGCACGTTTCATGGGAACCCCCGTGTCACTGCAAAATGGCCATCCTGATTTGTGTGCAGTGACCATACCCGGAGTGCACACACAGCTGGGGCTTTGTGCGCACAGAGAGCCGTGCTGTGCATACCTGGCCGTTGGGGTGCACAAACACCAGAGCTGTGTGTTCAGCCATAACAAAAGGATGTGCGGTTTAGGCATGTGAGTAGCCTAGAAAGTCAAGCGCTTGCTTTGACCATGTCTGCATTGTCCTCGGACCAAGTGCACACAATGAAAGCTGCTTCCCTCACAGCACAGATGTCAGAGCGGTCTGAGAGACGCACACGGAGGATGCTAGAACTGAGCAAGAGCATTCTGGTAGCACAAAGCTTACTGAGTCCCCAGCCCTGGCCCCGCCCTGGCGAGGGCTTGCTCATCAGGGTGTGGATGAGAGCCGGGTCAGAATACAGAACTTCAGAGCGCTGTGTGGACATGAAAAAACTGCCCCTTCCTGGACAGGCCGTATCTTGGCCCAGGCCGGGGGCAGCGTTCCCGTGCAAAGGGAAAGGGCCTCTGGTAGCAGAAGCGAGGGGAGGGTGTCTCAGGACAGACATGCTGCCGCTCCTCAAAACCGAAAACCTCTCTGTGGCCTCCTCCCTCCCCCGGCCTATGTCTACACTCCACCAATCTAGCGGGAAGAGGAACACACATTGCACTCCGCAATTTGGGCACCTTTAGCCAATAGTTTTTTTTGGAAGAGGCTTTTCCGAAACTGGGCCTGTCTACACTAGGCCAAATTTCAGAAAAGCCTCCTCTTTCAGAAGAGCCCTTCTTCCTCATGGGAGGAGGAAGACAGGGCTTCTGGAAGAGCCCATCTGCTCTTGCGCAAAAAAGAGCAGAAGAGCGGACGTGTTCTCTGGACACAGCAGAGTTTTTCCGGGATTCCAGAGTTATCCCAGAAAACCCCATAGTGTAGACAAAGCCCCAGTGCTGTAAAACTGAAAACATCTCTGTGGCCTCCTCCCTCCCCCAGCGCTGTCTGCCAGCCCTTCCTTTGCTTTCCTGATTTCCATTTTGTACCCTAAAATATTCACTCCCAGTTCCGCTTGACAGACGTGCCTAATCGAATCTCCGCATCTGCTTGCTAATTTCCACAGTCAGGCTAAAACAAATCGGCTGGCATTAATTGCCTGCGCAGCGGCCTGAAGCTTTGAGCTGTGATTTACGAGCTCGGAGCAGGCACTCTGCAACACATTTTTCTTAATTTATTTTTAATGAGTCTCTCAATTAATTTTCTTGGAAACATCTTAATGATGTTGGAGGCGGGTGTTAATGAGGTCTACACCAGCTCCTCATTTTGCATATTTTAAAGTGCTGAATGGCATCCCAAGTGTGCGCTCTTAGTTTTAAGAGGGGAAATTGCTAATGGTTGGATGCAGATTTTTTCTCATTTAGTGCATCTGACGGGCTAAGCAACGACAGACTCTGGGTCTTTTGGTGGCCTTAGAGCAAAGGCCAGTCTCCCAGACACACCCCAGCTGGGCCTTCTGACGCCGCTAGGTGCCTTTTGGGTCCGGGCCCCACAGTTACAGTGCTGTGACGTGTCAGGTTTAAAAGCTGAACTCATGAGATGTCCGATTTTGTAACTCCCATGACCATGAGGAGGCCCACAGTGGACTGTGAATTTGGTAGAGTCTAGGCCGGCCTGTGTGAGCGCCTGGGTCTGGCAAGAAGGAGCTGAGCCTGGGGAGCAGCACCTGGTCTAGCCCTGCAGCCAGCGGGGAACACAGGGCTCCTGGGGACCTGGGCACTGCAGAGATCAGCTACTTCATTCAGGTGGTTTCATGTTCTTTTCAGCTCTTGCCACTCTTGTGTCAGGGGCACCATCTATTGGGGGGGTAGGTGGGCAGTAGCCCCTCTCCGCCATCCCCCAAGTTCGATCCCTTGGATTTCATGCCTGTAGCCCATGCCCTGACTCCAGAGCCAGCTCTTAAATGCAACAGTTTGGGCTGCTGGCAGCTTTGCCTTTGGGGCAGGGAGTTTGCTACAAAAAGGCAGTGGGGCAGGGTGATTAAGAATAGCAAAAGGCTGGTTATTCAGGTAAGGGAAGGGTCGTTAGAGCATCATGAAAACATTGCCGGGTATTCCATTTAAAAGATGGGGGAGGGAGTGTAGGAGTGAGTGTTGTGCTGCAGGGATCTGCATTTAGATCGCTCCTGTAAAACTTCTCATAAATGTTCTTGAAAGGGGCTGACGGCAAAGAGTTCCAAAGGGACGTCACAAAACTGGGTGACTGGGCAACACAAGGGCAGGTGGTTGATAAGGGTGAAGTTTTGTGGCCCTGGATAAAGATGATGCAGGGGGAAGGAAGGAATCGGTCCCCACACGTTTGGTGCTTGGCTTGTACCGAGCATGCTCAGGAACGCTGCTGAAGCTTCTGTCCTCAGTCTCTCCATGCCCCCCATCACGGCATGCGCAGTTTGCCCCCCCCCCATCCACCATGGCACCCCTGCCTCATGTCCTGAGACGTGGGCACTTCCCTCCCGCACTGGGCTGGCTGTGTCCCCGCAGCCCCGCGTTCTCAGGCCAGGGAAGGCCCCAGCTGTCCCTGAGGGGCAGGCCTGCACCGTGCGAGGTGGAGCTGGGTTGTGGGCAGGGATCCCCAGACTCGTGTGCATGGCCAGTGTCGCACTTTGGTTTGCATCGCAGCCGAATGTAACTCGCCCCTCTGCCCAGAGCACCCACCGTGGCTTCCAGAACCACATCCCCAGCTGCCGCCTCACTCCTGCATGGACCAGCTGCCCCAGGAAGGGCAGGCTTTCTTCCTCGCGCCTCCACCGGCTCTCCGGGCCACCCGGCTAATGGGCAGCAGGCGGTGTTCTGCGAGCAGCGGCCCTGCTGCTCCGGGAGCTTGGTGGGGACGAGGGGGCTGCTCTCAGCCACCCTGGCTCTCCTGTGCAGGCTGGGGTGGGGCTTTGTCCTCCGACCTGCTGAGGCTGCAGGGAGAGGCCGCAGCCCATGGCGCAAGCTGGCACTTCCTGGGTCAGGGACAGTTCCCGGGCCTGGGCTGGACAGTGGCTGCAGGGTCCGTGGATTCTGCGTCTGTCTGGCAGACCCCCCCGCCTCTCCTGGTGACTGTGCCCCTGGACTATGGCAGCTGGGGTGCCCGTTTGCGCTCACCACTGGCTCACAGAGGAGTGAGCAGGGGTTTGCTCTTGTCCCTGCCAGATGCGGCAGCTGTTTAGTGTCAATCAACGTGGCACTGAAAAGACTCCCGTGGAGGCAGGACTCAGGGCGAGACCAGGCTTCTCGCTCCCCGGCAGCCCTGGCCTGGTTGCGGGGAGCCGAGCCCTAGCAGGAGTTGGGTTGGGGGCTCCCTGCTGCTTTGTCCTGCCATGTGAGGGGCGGGCCCCTGGGGGGCAGCTTTCCCTAGAGGTGCCACTCTGTGCAGCACCCGAGCTCGCTGGAATGCCCCTGCATGCCCAGACGCTGGCGCGGCGCCCTCGTTCCAACCCCCCACTTCCTTCCCGGGGCCCCCCCACACAGCTGGCACCTCCGCTCTCTCCCCTCGGGGAGACATTCTGATTGCCCAGCTATCGCGCATCGCAGCTTCCACTGGAAACGCTCCCTGATTGGCTCCTTCTTCCCCTCCCAAAGCGCCTGGCCCCCCGCAGCCCCCACATCCTCTGGCGCCTCAAGAGGCGGCTCAGTGAAAGCCACTTACGGGTGTTCGTCCGTAATGCCATCCCTGTGGGGCGGGGTCCCCCTCGTGGCTCTCGGGTCGCTCTTCACCACAGCATGGAGCCACGGTGGTACCTGGCTGCCCCTGCTGTGGCCAGGCGGGCACGTTTGTCTTGCTGTGCACACGGACCCTCTGGCGGGCTGCCCCTCTCTGCGCTGGGCAGTAGGACACCCCACGTGCCCGGCGCTCGGTGCTGGGGGGAGTGCACGGCTCCTGCAGACAGCGGGGCTGCCGGTCGGGGTGGGGGCACAAGCGTGGCTGACACGTGGCTGGGCTGTGGACAGACAGGCCTGTGGCCCCCATATGGAGCTGATGCAGAGGAGCTTCCTGCTTGCCGGGGCCGGGGCCATTCTTCAAACTCCCAGGCGCTTCTCATCACAGTAGCCCAGAAGCCTGGGGCGGGCAGAGACCTCAGGAGGCGTCGTGGGCCAAGGCAAGGCTGGCGCTTCGGATAGGAAGCCGTCAGACTAGGTGCTGGCTTCCGTCGGACACGCTGTGCAGCTGGCATGGAGCTCTTCTCCGGTCCGGGAAAGGTCTTGGGGTGTCCCAGCCCCACACCAGGCGCAGCAGCGAGCTCAGTGGCCGTGGTCCCTGCAGTGTTGGTGCTAGCCCAGCCGTTGTCCTTGTCAGGAGCTGTGACGCACTGAGGCCTTTCCCGGGCCTGCCCTGTCACATTATTGGATTGTGAGGGGAGCAGCCGGGTCACTGCTGCACCCATGGGGGGTGATCGCCCCAGAAGTGGTACAAAGGGGCCATGTGAGGTGTCAAACAAAAGCTTACTTGCTACTGATTCTGTATCTGCTCCTTATATATCTGTATAATGCCTGTGTGTGGAGTTAGGGATCTGGACTCTGTATGGAGACTGGAAGTTTCTCTGTATGTGGGTGAGTAATGGGCCAGGAATGTTTGCCTATGGCCATGCTAATGAGCAAGTCTCCAGGGAACAATGGATCTCTGGAGGCCAAAGAAACCCCTGGCCACTGGCCATGTGACTCTAGCTGGCTTGGAAGGACCCAGGAAGGAGGTACAAATAGGCCATGCGGCCGACTCCAGGGGGTCTCCAGATCTGTTCCTGACCCCAGATGCGGCCTCGCAGGGAATCAGGAGCCAGGAAGAACTGTGGACCCATCCTGCTATACGATGTGCACCAAGGACTTTTAAGCCAGCAGCTGTAACATCTCTGCTAGAGCCTGCATCGAGAACTGGGAGATTCGATGCATGTAATGTACTATCCTTGAACAACCTCACTCTCCTGCTTTTCTTTATTGTGATACTAAACCTTTAGGTGTTAGATGCTAAAGGTTTGGCTCAGCGTGATTTGTGGGTAAGATCCGGAGGGTAAATTGACCAGGGATCTGTGGCTGGTTTCTTGGAACCAGACAGGACTTGTTCGGGGTAGGTGGGATTGGGTGCTAGGACCCCCCCCCGTGTATGAGGCCCGGGGCCATCTGGGGCATGGATATTGCTGGGGTGTCGGAGGGGTTTTGCTCATGAGGCTTCAGGCAGGCAGCTGAAGCGTCTGTGGGACTGGTTTGTGGCCTGTTTGGGAAGGTCTCCAGTCTGGGGGCTGTAAGGAGCCCCGAGTTTGAGCAACTCACCCTGAGCGGATGCCCTCAGCTGTGCCCAGACCCAGTCCGGTCCATCACCATCCTACCAGTGGGAGTATCCCCCCATGTCTCTACTGTCTTGGGACCGGCATGGCTGCAGGCCCCGCTGCTAGAGAAGAAACAGGCTCCCCAGCAGCGCATGGGGTAAACAGAACCGCTTGATTGCCCTCAGCCAGTCCACACAATGCCCGAGCGGCAGCAAGTCGGCAGGAGTTCGAATCTCATCTCCGGTTTAGTATGATAGCTCACACGTCGATCACGACTTTTCCTAAACCCTAACTCCCATGCAATGAATATTAATCAGCAAGTAATAAATATACTTATACCCACCCTAATTACTATTTATATCACTGCTACTTGAATCACTTTTCTATACAGAGAACTAGCAGGCTACGGGGATGACGAGGAACTTGGCCCTGAGGCTGTTTCTTACAGCGCCCACGAGCGGAAGCAAGCGACAGCGCAGTAGAGCAGCCAGATGCTCATCTGGTTTCCTAGGCTACAAGAACGAAGGGCAAGCCCGTGCCCAAGGGCAATGCCGGCTGTGGCTGAATCCGCCCCCCCGACCCGTTCGTTTCACGTGGCCGAACACCCACATTCCTGTGGGCCCACAGGGCGGCCCTAGACGAGCTTCCAGCAACTGGCGCCCCTGCAATTGGCACCCCCCAGCCTCTCCATGATATTGCGCTACCATTTGGCGCCCCATTTAACTTGGCGCCTTCGGCGACCGCCTAGTTCGCCTCCATGGACGGGCCGCCCCTGCCAGACGGGCCCAGTCCCCGTGGGCGCAGCTCCGGACTCCGCTTGACCCCTGCAGCAGCTGACCTGGGTGTGAAGGGGGGAGAGGACGGGGTGACACCACCCCAGGAGAGGGGGCAGCGGGCTGCCTGGGGATGCTACCCAGCATGGCACAGTGGCTTGGGACACCAGTGCCTGGCTGCAGCCGCAGTAGCTGCCCCGGCTCAGCTTCTGGGCACAGTGACTGAGCGAGGGAGGCCGCTCCTGCTCCTCAGACTTGGCTCCCAGAAGCTGAGCCTGAGCAGAGAGCAGGCTGCTGCCCCTTCAATTCAGGCTTTCCCGCAGGCAGCTGCTCCTGAGCTGGGGGCTCTGACTCCCTCCGCTCCTGGGCCGAGGGCTCTGACTCCCTCCGCGGCTGGGCCGGGGGCTCTGACTCCCTCCGCTCCTGGGCCGGGGGCTCTGACTCCCTCCGCTCCTGGGCCGAGGGCTCTGACTCCCTCCGCGGCTGGGCCGGGGGCTCTGACTCCCTCCGCTCCTGGGCCGAGGGCTCTGACTCCCTCCGCGGCTGGGCCGGGGGCTCTGACTCCCTCCGCGGCTGGGCCGGAAGCCAAGCTCCGGCAGGGGGAACCCGCAGTCCCAAGCAGCAGTGTCTGGGTGAGACTCTGGGCCTGGAGAGCAGCAGAACGTGCTGGGGGGATCCCCTCAGGTGATGTGGCTCGGGGAGGGGCCGGGGGCCCAAGCTGGGGGCGAGGCGTCCTGTAGTGAGGTCACGGGCTCCCGTGTCCCCTGCCTTAGCTGCTGCCCTCCCAATACAAGGGGCTCCCGCCGGCTCCCCCCACTGTGGGACGCACTCAGTGCTGCGCAGCTAACGGGCTCCCCTTTGCCAGGGCCCAGGCGTGGCACATTCCGCCGGAGAGGGGCCCCTTCGACGCTCCCTTTCCCACAGGCCCCCGAGCAGGGCTCTGTCTGACCCTCCCCACCCCTCAGCAGGCGCCCTGGCAGCGCGAGCGCAGAGCTCTGGGGGGACGGGGCCCTGGCCTCAGTCGGCGCCTCACAGAGCACCAGTGCCCATGTGGGCGAGGCCGGGCACCTGGTGTGCCACGTGGCACGTGCGCAGGGCTGGACTAAGCCCTTTAGAGGCCTAAGCACAGAACAGAGGACGGTGCCCCCGTGTGTAGTTCACAATACAAGCAATACTGTACCGTCAAATCCCAGTCGTTTGAGCACGTGCGCCGTCTGCCTAGGGGGTAAGCCAGCCCTGCACGCGCATGCCCCACAGCACAGAGGCCGCCTGACGACGGGTGCGTGGCTGCCGAAACAGGCAGGGCCGAGGGTTACCTGCCGTGCTCTGGCCCCGTGCCCTGCTGTGCGGGAGTCCAGGCACTAATGGGTGCGCACGCCCCAGGGCAGGGCGACGCAGGCGGGGCGGGTAGCGAGGCACCTCCCTGGTCAGCAGCCATGAGAGTCTGGCTGAACGAGGCTCCATCCAGGTCACTGTTGCTGGGGGGAAGGGCCGAGAGCGGGTCGATTAGGATCCGCCAGAACCGGGGCTGCTCTGCGAGGCGGCCTCCCTAGCCACCGACTGGAGAACGGCGCCTGGTTCTCCCTGGACTGCGCCACCAAGCCGGCAGGCAGCAGTGCTGCTGGCACCAGGGCTGGCTTACCCCCTAGGCAGACGGAGCAGGAGCTCAGGGCCCCGCAACACAAGGGCACCCAAAGGAACGGGATTTGACGGTACAGTATTGCTTGTATTGTTAACTACATATGGGGGCACCGTCCTCTGTTCCATGCTTAGGCCTCTAAAGGGCTTCGTCCAGCCCCACCTGGCTGGCGAGTCGGGGGCCACACAGAGCAGGCTGCCCCCCACAGCGAGCGCCCCACGGGGCCAGTCGGTTTACACTACGCAGAGGCCAGGAACGGAAGGTCTAGACTTTGCTAATTGTTCCCTTAGCGTCCCACAGGCAGCTGGGCTGAGGAGCTCAGGGACGTCTCCCTGCAGGCAGCTTTGGGTCTCGGCGCGTCAGTGCAGCCGCTGGCCGGTATTTGCACTGCAAGGCAGAAAGGGGCCGCGGCCGGTGCCAGGGGAGGCGGAGGCCGGGCCCGGGAGCTGATCACAAAGGGGGCTATGGCGTGGCGGGTAAAATGGGCCCGAAGGGAAGCTCAGCTCGACCTTGCAAAGAAAAAACGAAGAGCGAAACGTTCTGTGGTCGCGCGTCGAGAGATGGAAGTGGGGCTGCGTAAATAACAACGCCAGCCCAGGGCCGGGCCTGCCGACACCAGCCAATGCCCGGTGCGCCCAAGGGAACGACCAGCCAAGGGCAATTATGGAGTGATGTATCCCGTCATCCAGCCCCACCTTCCCGCAGTGCAAGGCTCGCCCCGCCAGCCTGGCTAATAGCCCTCGATGGGGCTGTCCTCCATGAATTGCTCTAATTGCTCTTTGCACTCACTCACCCGTTAGCCGCCGTGCTATCCCCTGGCAGTGAGTTCCACGGGCCGACTGCGCTGGGTGAAGAAATGGCGCTTCTTGGCCCACCTGCCGCCTAGTGATTTCAGGAGCAGAGATTCCAGGCAGCAGGGGAGGCACAAACACTAGAGGAACGTGGCCGCTGCCTTCAGTGCGGATGCTGCTGCCAGGGTACTGGGTGCAAATGAGTGCACAGAAACGGACCTCCAGGCATGAGATGGAAACAAAATTGAGCACAGCCGACCATGCCTACAGCCAGAGAGAGGGGCCAGGCTTCGGTGTATCTCCCTGTCTGTCCGACCACGGCCGGCTGTGCCTACAGCCACAGAGTGTGGCTGAACTTCGGTGTGTCTGCCTGTCTGTCCGACCACGGCCAGCTGTGCCTACAGCCACAGAGTGCGGCTGAGCTTCAACGTGTCTCCCTGTCTGTCCGACCACGGCCGACTGTGCCTACAGCCACAGAGCGCGGCTGAACTTTGGCGTGTCTGCCTGTCTGTCCGACCACGGACGACTGTGCCTACAGCCACAGAGCGTGGCTGAACTTCGGTGTGTCTGCCTGTCTGTCCGACCATGGCCGGCTGTGCCTACAGCCACAGAGCGCGGCTGAACTTCGGTGTGTCTGCCTGTCTGTCCGACCATGTCCGGCTGTGCCTACAGCCACAGAGCGCGGCTGAGCTTCAACGTGTCTCCCTGTCTGTCCGACCACGGCCGGCTGTGCCTACAGCCACAGAGCGCGGCTGAGCTTCAACGTGTCTCCCTGTCTGTCCGACCACGGCCGGCTGTGCCTACAGCCACAGAGCGCGGCTGAACTTTGGCATGTCTGCCTGTCTGTCCGACCACGGCTGGCTGTGCCTACAGCCACAGAGCGCGGCTGAACTTTGGCGTGTCTGCCTGTCTGTCCGACCACGGCCGGCTGTGCCTACAGCCACAGAGCGCGGCTGAACTTTGGCGTGTCTGCCTGTCTGGCCGACCACGGCCGACTGTGCCTACAGCCACAGAGTGTGGCTGAGCTTCAACGTGTCTGCCTGTCTGTCCGACCATGTCCGGCTGTGCCTACAGCCACAGAGCGTGGCTGAGCTTCAACGTGTCTCCCTGTCTGTCCGACCACGGCTGGCTGTGCCTACAGCCACAGAGCATGGCTGAGCTTCAATGTGTCTGCCTGTCTGTCTGACCACGGCCGACTGTGCCTACAGCCACAGAGCGCGGCTGAACTTTGGCGTGTCTGCCTGTCTGTCCGACCACAGCCGGCTGTGCCTACAGCCACAGAGCGTGGCTGAACTTTGGCGTGTCTGCCTGTCTGACCACGGCCGGCTGTGCTTATGGCCAGTGCGTCTGGGCTTCAGGCAACTGTCCCATTCTGTGCTCTCGTTGTTTGTTCCAAGGCCGCTGAAGGCCATTGGGAGGCTGCAGGAGCACCCTGCCAGGCGGCCGAGCCAGCGTCCCTGCTGCTGGTGCCGAGGGACATGCTGAATGCTGCCCGCCTGGGGAGCAGGGGACTAGGGCCTGCCTACACTGTGGGCGCTGGCTGCCGGCAGCCGCCCAGCAGCACGAGGGGACAGAGGAGGTCGCTAGTGGCAGCTCTCACTGCTGCGTTCCCAGAGACCCGCGGGTGGCCCCCAGAAGACGCTCCCCTCAGGCGTGTGGCCGCCCCAGGGTGCCTGTCAGCCGGCTGACGAACTCCAGCAGCATCCATGAGCAGCGGGACTTCCTGGCTCTTGACTGAGGTAAGCCTGCTTGCGTGAGGATAGGGGATTTGGGTGCAGCATGGCTAGGGGATTCAGGTGCACCATGGATAGGGGATTTGGGTGCAGCATGGCTAGGGGATTCAGGTGCACCATGGTTAGGGGATTTGGGTGCAGCATGGCTAGGGGATTCAGGTGCACCATGGATAGGGGATTTGGGTGCAGCATGGCTAGGGGATTCAGGTGCACCATGGATAGGGGATTTGGGTGCAGCATGGATGGGGGATTTGGGTGCAGGGGCATCAAGGCTCAGCTTCAGCCCAGCAGCCCCTGGCTATAGCTGAGTGTGGGGCACCGGGGCTCAGTGCTCCAGCTGCAGGGTCCCGTGGCCCTCCTGAAATGGGGGGTCCCTCCCCTCTGGGTCTCGACACAGCGATGTGCTGCCAGTGGCCCAGGACACGTGGGCTGCCCGCCCGCCCACGCTCTCCCGCTCTCCCTGCCAGCTGGGCAGGGGCCTGTTGGGCAGCTCCCTTCCGTGCTCAGCCTGGCTCTTGCTTCCCCCGTGCCGCCTGCTGCCGCCGCCGGTCAATCCGTTTCGCCGGAGGCCGTCGATGTTCGCACGGGGCCGGGCCGCCTGCGTCTCTACTGGTCTGGCGCCGAGGGGAAGGCCCAGCGCCACGGCTGTCTAAACACGCTTGATCCGTGTGGGGAGCCGCCGCCAGGCAGCGCGTGACGGGATGGACTGTGCGGTGCCGACAGCGGGTCGGGCATTTCCACCCTTTGCCAAGGAGCCACAGGGCGCGAGGGTGAGGCCGCTAGCTCTGCCAGGCGCTCGCCCGCTCCTGCTAGGCCCCTCCCTGGCGGGGGCTGGGGGAAAGAGCCAGGCTCCCAGCTCTGCAGGGACCCTGGAGCAGGCTGGCAGGTCCCCGCCCCGGACTTTCTGCCCTGCCACCCGTGCTCCTGTGGCCGTGCGGGCTGCAGCGAGGCGGGAGCCAAGCACAGCGGAGCAGGATGGGACCGTCTGGGTGCCGCAGAGCCCCTGGAGACAAGGCAGCGCGCCGAGGGGCAGGCCCAGCGGCGTCGGGCTGGCGGAGGCCAGGCCACTGTTCCCAGGGAGGACTGGCTGGAGAAGGCTCCTCCGGCTCCATGGAGATGCGCCAAGGGAGCAAGGGAAATCTGGCGGCAGCACCTGGCCCCTGCTGCTCCCTGTCCTGCTGTTGGCCCTCTGCGCAGGGCTCCTCCCCGGGACCTGGCCTGCTGGGCTGCTTGTCGCTCTGGGCCCAGGGAGCCCCGGGGGTGGCCTCAGCCGGGCCGCGCTGTGTAATGCCCACGGGCACGGGGCCAGGGCGCAAGATCCCGTCAGCCTCTCCTGAAGGCAGCTGGGTCAGTGGCACCGGCACGCCCCGAACCCCACGCACTGCTCTGGCTCCTGCCACTTCCTGGGCGTGTCCCAGCACGGCTGGGCCCTGCCTTGCGACCCCGGGCTGAACACCAAGGCCCTGTACCTGCTGCACCGGGCCTGCAGCCCCTTCTGCCCGCAGAGGCTCCCAGCTGCCCCCACCCCGCTCGCCTGCCTCTGCTGCGGGGCCAGGGACCCGCCAAGCCCGTCAGGAATCACCAGCCACACACCGGACTGACTGCCATGGCATGGACATTGGGGGAGCAGGGTCAGCCCCGTGCGTGCTCCCTGCACCCGCCCCCGCCCCCGCGCCGGGCATGAGAGCTGAGAGGCTGCCGGCACGGCACAGCCACAGACAGGAGGGCAGTGGGTGAGCGCCAGCCCGGTCGCTGGGCTGACAGCCCCTCCGCCACCATCCCCAGTGGATCAACTAGGCAGCAGCCCCACAACCGCACACCCCGCCTGCGCCTCGACTCCCGCCCCCCCACCCACACCTGGGGCTGCTCGCCAGCTCTGCACCAAACGTCTCCGGCCATTTAATTCCTGCACTGCTGGAGGCCACGCAGCCGGGCTGGGTGTAAATCTCTCTGCCGGGGGGGCCCTTGGAGGACGCCCCAGAAAGCTGCTGGCTCTGCCACTGACTTAGAGATCGGCCCTTTGTACCCAGCACAGGCCTCTGGCCGCGGCGCCTGTCCGAGCTGTACGGGCCGTACGGGTCCCTGGGGGCTGCCGCGAGCCGGGCCCAGGCCTTTGAGCGGATTGCTCGCAACAGGACAAGTTCACAATAGCAAAAGCAATTGCTTGTAGTTACCAGTCAGCGCTCTCAGACCAGGGCCGGGCGGCGGGACGGAGGCCGGGGGCGGAGGCCGGGGCTGGGAGGCAAGATGGAGGCCGGGGCCGGGGCGGTGCGACAGAGGCCGGGGCTGGGTGGTGGGCGGTGGGGCTGGGCGGTGGGGCTGGGCAGTGGGACAGAGGCCGGGGGCGGAGGCCGGGGCCGGGAGGCAGGATGGAGGCCGGGGCCTGGGCGGTGCGACCGAGGCCGGGCAGCTTTAGCCCTGCTGCGTGGTCTGGTTTCCTGGGGTCTCGCTGAGGGTGACGCAGCAGGAGAGCTGATCAGTGACACGGACTCGCTCTGCTTCCTTGTTGCACGGGGGATTCTGCAGCCTTAGCCCTGGGGGCTGCACCTGTGGGGACCAGAGTTACAGTCCCCGAGCCCCAGCCCCCCTCCCCCCCCGCTTTCTGCAGGATGCTGCCAGCTGAACTCAGCATTCTGTGCAGCTCCCGTCAGTACCCAGCAGGTGGCGGCAGCGCACGGGAATCGTTCTCAGTGTCGCTTGGAGCCGGGTGGATTTACTGGTCTCCGGCCTGCGCCGCCCTCCGCCACCCTGGGTGGACAGAGGCAGCCCAGCCTCGCGGGGCGCTGGCCGCACACCCAGAAAACAGCAGGCTCCAGCTTGGCGGCCTGCAAGTGCCCCAAGGCAACCACCTCCAGGTCCCCGCTCACTGTCTGCGTCCACCAGCAGAGAAATGTTTGCTGGGTGCACTGAGGCATGTGCGGCTGTGCACCACCACTAGAAACACCCACTGCGGGCTGTGCACCACCACTAGACACACGCGCTGCCGGCTGTGCACCACCACTCGAAACACCCACTGCCAGCTGTGCACGGCCATGCGAAACACCTGCTGCACGACCACTAGACACACCCGCTGCTGGCTGTGTACCACTAGAAGCACCCTCTGCTGGCTGTGCACCGCCACTTGAAACACCCGCTGCCGGCTGTGCACCACCACGCGAAACACCACCTGCCGGCTGTGCACCGCCACTCGAAACACCCACTGCTGGCTGTGCACCACCACGCGAAACACCCACTGCTGGCTGTGCACCACCACGCGAAACACCCACTGCCAGCTGTGCATGGCCATGCAAAACACCCACTGCCGGCTATGCACGACCACTAGACACACCCGCTGTTGGCTGTGTACCACTAGAAACACCCGCTGCCAGCTGTGCACCACCACGCGAAACACCCACTGCCAGCTGTGCACGGCCACGCGAAACACCCGCTGCCGGCTGTGCATGACCACTAGACACATCCGCTGCTGGCAGTGTACCACTAGAAACACCCGCTGCTGGTTGTGCACCACCACTAGACACACCCGCTGCCGGTTGTGTACCGCCACTCAAAACACCCGCTGCCGGCTGTGCACCACCACTAGACACACCCGCTGCTGGTTGTGCACCGCCACTCGAAACACTCGCTGCCGGCTGTGCACCACCACTAGACACACCCGCTGCTGGCTATGTACCACTAGAAACACCTGCTGCCGGCTGTGCACCACCACTCGAAACACTCGCTGCAGGTTGTGTACTGCCACTTGAAACACCCGCTGCCAGCTGTGCAGGCTGTGACCTCTGCTACTCCGCGGGGCAGCTTCCGACTCACCCCTGGCCAGGTGACCCCTGGTGACGGCGCGTCGGGGACCCCCACCCCTGCACCCCTTGTGCAGCAAGATGAGACCCCACCGGCCATTGGAATGGGAGTTACTGCTGCTCCAGGGCACAGCCCAGCCTAGACGTGCTCTGGATACAGGAGTCAGGGCCCTTGGGGCAGGGGGGGGCGCAGACCCCTGAACCCCCAGCACTCGGCTCCGTCTCCCTCTTCATGTTTTCCAAGCCTAGACAGCCCGTCTCCAAGCCACCCCCTCCCTGTGTTCAGACCCTGCCCTGGCTGGGCGAGAGCTGTCTGGGCAGTGCTACAGACGCAGGCCAGTAGGTCGCCCACAGCCCACACAGCGCCCAGGGATGCCCCCCAGCATGTACCCCAAACCCCCACATCTCACCCCTTTTGCCCAAGGAAGGGGACACAGGAGGGAGCAGGGCTGGTTGTGTGTGTGGGGGGGGGGTCTGGGTGCGCTTGGGTGTAGGGAAGGGGGCCAGGCCTTGGCTCTGGGCCCCTCCCTCCAAGCCAGGCTGCCCTGTGCCGACCCGTCTGTGCCGCGCTGGGTCCCTGTGATCCAAGAACCCCCCTTTGCCCCCGCCAGCTGGGAGCCCCTCTGGCTGGGGGGGCAGGGCCCGGTGGCTCCCCACCTCTGCGGGCTGCCTGGGCCTGAGCCCCCCTTGCCGTGGCTGCCACGTGGGGCGGCTGGTGCCAGGCGTGGGCGGAACGGAGCCGGGCGTTCCGAGTTCTAAGCATTATCCCCAGAACGGCCCCAGCGCGGCCGGTCAGCAGCCACGGGCCTTGCAGCTGGGAGCCGCGACCGGGCCCTCGGGACGCTGCGGGCGCGTGGGGTGGGCGAGCAGGAGCATGAGGTGAGCGGGGGGGCTCTGGCTGGCTGATGGGGCGTGGCGGGGCCGGCGCAGTCGGCAGCAGCTGCACGGGGGCGGGGGCCCCGGCCACGACTAATCACTGAATCGGTTAAATGTAGCGGTTCCCGGGTAGCTGACGAGGGGGGATTTCCCGGGACGCTGCCGGGGGGGGCAGAGGGCATGGAGCTGCCCTGGAGCAGCAGTGACCGCACCAGGCACCCAGCCGCAGCCCCTCGCTGAACAAAGCGCTGGCGCCCACCGGGCCTTTCCCGCGACCCAGCGCGCAGGGCGGCTCGAAGCAACGGCGCTCGGCTGGGCACGTGACAGCCAGCGGCCCCTCGGGCCTGGGCACCGCACTCGCCACGGTCCGCTACGCTGGACACTGCTCTGCCCCTAGTGGAGCTGTGCGGCCATGGAGCACTGGTGCGAAGCGAGACCCGCTGGTGCAAAGCAACACCCGCTGGTGCGAGGCGGCCTAGGCTGGCACTAGTGGGAGCCCCTGGTGGAGCTGTGCGGCCACGGAGCACTGGTGCGAAGCGAGACCCGCTGGTGCGAGGCGGCCTAGGCTGGCACTAGCGGGAGCCCCTGGTGGAGCTGTGCGGCCACGGAGCACTGGTGCGAAGCGACACCCACTGGTGCGAGGCGGCTGAGGCTGGCACTAGTGGGAGCCCCTGGTGGAGCTGTGTGGCCACGGAGCGCTGGTGCGAAGCGACACCCACTGGTGCGAAGCGGCACCCGCTGGTGCGAGGCGGCCTAGGCTGGCACTAGTGGGAGCCCCTGGTGGAGCTGTGCGGCCACGGAGCGCTGGTGCGAAGCGACACCCGTTGGTGCGAGGCGGCCTAGGCTGGCACTAGTGGGAGCCCAGCAGAGTGGCTGAAGCAGGGGTGTGCACACGGGGCCCTCGTGCCAGCGCTCATGCCCTGCACCCCCCTGGCACCGGCCCATTGCCTCGCCCGGGCCTGTGACACGTGCGTGGTGCTGCCAGGGGGAGGAGGGTGCTGTGGAGAGCAGCGGCCTGGAGGGAAGGCGCCACCGGCCGCAGGACGACGTGAGGAGCCCGCAGGACACCAGGGAGCAGCAGGGAAGCCATGGCGGAGCCGGCCAGCCCCACGCAGGAGCAGGAGACCTGCACCGCCCAGGTGAGAGCTTAGCTGGCCCCGGCAGCGTCCACCAAGCTACTGCCTGTGGGGTGGCCGTGGGCTGGGGCCGTGCCCAGCGGGCAGGGCTCCCGTGCTCCCCGCTGCTGGCCGGCCTGCGCCACTGCTGAGCCAAGGGGGGTTCAAGCCCCGCCCAGCCCGTCTGCCAAACTCCTGCCCCCACCCGCCCCCTTCTCCCTCCCACCTACCTGGCCCCTTCCACCCCTTGTCCCTCCCACCCTGCCTCTTCCTGCCCCCGGCTCATCGGCGCCCTCCCCCGGCTAAGACAAGAGGGATTCTGGGGACACCGCTGAGAGTTCAATCAGGGAGAATTACTGAGAACCAGGGCGACTTCCAGCCCGGCCTGGGGCCTTCCTCTGTAAAGCACCGAACCAGCCCCCCAAGCCCTCTGGTCCCCACACAAGCCATCCCCTCGGACACCCCAGTGCTCCCTGTGCCCCCCAGCCTCCCCCACACAGGGGAGAGGTTATAACCCATCCCCCACCTCCCCTCAGACACCCCAGTGCTCCCTGTGCCCCCCAGCCCCCCTCACACAGGGGAGAGGTTCTAACCCATCCCCCCCCTCCCCTCGGACACCCCAGCGCTCCCTGTGCCCCCCAGCCCCCCTTACACAGGGGAGAGGTTCTAACCCATCCCCCACCTCCCCTCACACACCCCAGTGCTCCCTGTGCCCCCCAGCCTCCCCACACAGGGGAGAGGTTATAACCCATCCCCCACCTCCCCTCAGACACCCCAGTGCTCCCTGTGCCCCCCAGCCTCCCCCACACAGGGGAGAGGTTATAACCCATCCCCCCCCTCCCCTCAGACACCCCAGTGCTCCCTGTGCCCCCCAGCCCCCCTCACACAGGGGAGAGGTTCTAACCCATCCCCCCCCTCCCCTCGGACACCCCAGCGCTCCCTGTGCCCCCCAGCCCCCCTTACACAGGGGAGAGGTTCTAACCCATCCCCCACCTCCCCTCACACACCCCAGTGCTCCCTGTGCCCCCCAGCCTCCCCACACAGGGGAGAGGTTATAACCCATCCCCCACCTCCCCTCAGACACCCCAGTGCTCCCTGTGCCCCCCAGCCCCCCTTACACAGGGGAGAGGTTATAACCCATCCCCCGCCTCCCCTCAGACACCCCAGTGCTCCCTGTGCCCCCCAGCCCCCCCTTACACAGGGGAGAGGTTATAACCCATCCCCCACCTCCCCTCAGACACCCCAGTGCTCCCTGTGCCCCCCAGCCCCCCTTACACAGGGGAGAGGTTATAACCCATCCCCCACCTCCCCTCAGACACCCCAGTGCTCCCTGTGCCCCCCAGCCCCCCCTCACACAGGGGAGAGGTTATAACCCATCCCCCACCTCCCCTCACACACCCCAGTGCTCCCTGTGCCCCCCAGCCCCCCTTACACAGGGGAGAGGTTATAACCCATCCCCCACCTCCCCTCACACACCCCAGTGCTCCCTGTGCCCCCCAGCCCCCCTCACACAGGGGAGAGGTTATAACCCATCCCCCACCTCCCCTCAGACACCCCAGTGCTCCCTGTGCCCCCCAGCCCCCCTTACACAGGGGAGAGGTTATAACCCATCCCCCACCTCCCCTCAGACACCCCAGTGCTCCCTGTGCCCCCCAGCCCCCCTCACACAGGGGAGAGGTTATAACCCATCCCCCACCTCCCCTCAGACACCCCAGTGCTCCCTGTGCCCCCAGCCCCCCTCACACAGGGGAGAGGTTATAACCCATCCCCCCCCTCCCCTCACACACCCCAGTGCTCCCTGTGCCCCCCCAGCCCGCCTTACACAGGGGAGAGGTTATAACCCATCCCCCACCTCCCCTCACACACCCCAGTGCTCCCTGTGCCCCCCAGCCCCCCCTCACACAGGGGAGAGGTTATAACCCATCCCCCACCTCCCTTCACACACCCCAGTGCTCCCTGTGCCCCCCAGTCCCCCTTACACAGGGGAGAGGTTATAACCCATCCCCCACCTCCCCTCAGACACCCCAGTGCTCCCCGGGCCCCCCAACCCCCCTTACACAGGGGAGAGGTTATAACCCATCCCCCACCCCCCTCACACACCCCAGTGCTCCCTGTGCCCCCAGCCCCCCTCACACAGGGGAGAGGTTATAACCCATCCCCCACCTCCCCTCAGACACCCCAGTGCTCCCTGTGCCCCCCAGCCCCCCTTACACAGGGGAGAGGTTATAACCCATCCCCCACCCCCCTCAGACACCCCAGTGCTCCCTGTGCCCCCCAGCCCCCCCTCACACAGGGGAGAGGTTATAACCCATCCCCCACCTCCCCTCAGACACCCCAGTGCTCCCTGTGCCCCCAGCCCCCCTCACACAGGGGAGAGGTTATAACCCATCCCCCACCTCCCTCACACACCCCAATGCTCCCTGGGCCCCCCAGCCCCCCTTACACAGGGGAGAGGTTATAACCCATCCCCCACCTCCCCTCAGACACCCCAGTGCTCCCTGGGCCCCCCAGCCCCCCTCACACGGGGGAGGTTATAACCCATCCCCCCACCTCCCCTCAGACACCCCAGTGCTCCCTGTGCCCCCCAACCCACCTTACACAGGGGAGAGGTTATAACCCATCCCCCCCCCTCACACACCCCAGTGCTCCCTGTGCCCCCCAGCCCTCCTTACACAGGGGAGAGGTTATAACCCATCCCCCCACCTCCCCTCAGACACCCCAGTGCTCCCTGTGCCCCCCAGCCCTCCTTACACAGGGGAGAGGTTATAACCCATCCCCCACCTCCCCTCAGACACCCCAGTGCTCCCTGTGCCCCCAGCCCCCCTTACACAGGGGAGAGGTTATAACCCATCCCCCACCTCCCCTCACAGACCCCCGTGCTCCCTGTGCCCCCCAGCCCCCCTTACACAGGGGAGAGGTTATAACCCATCCCCCGCCTCCCCTCAGACACCCCAGTGCTCCCTGTGCCCCCCAGCCCCCCCTTACACAGGGGAGAGGTTATAACCCATCCCCCACCTCCCCTCAGACACCCCAGTGCTCCCTGTGCCCCCCAGCCCCCCTTACACAGGGGAGAGGTTATAACCCATCCCCCACCTCCCCTCAGACACCCCAGTGCTCCCTGTGCCCCCCAGCCCCCCCTCACACAGGGGAGAGGTTATAACCCATCCCCCACCTCCCCTCACACACCCCAGTGCTCCCTGTGCCCCCCAGCCCCCCTTACACAGGGGAGAGGTTATAACCCATCCCCCACCTCCCCTCACACACCCCAGTGCTCCCTGTGCCCCCCAGCCCCCCTCACACAGGGGAGAGGTTATAACCCATCCCCCACCTCCCCTCAGACACCCCAGTGCTCCCTGTGCCCCCCAGCCCCCCTTACACAGGGGAGAGGTTATAACCCATCCCCCACCTCCCCTCAGACACCCCAGTGCTCCCTGTGCCCCCCAGCCCCCCTCACACAGGGGAGAGGTTATAACCCATCCCCCACCTCCCCTCAGACACCCCAGTGCTCCCTGTGCCCCCAGCCCCCCTCACACAGGGGAGAGGTTATAACCCATCCCCCCCCTCCCCTCACACACCCCAGTGCTCCCTGTGCCCCCCCAGCCCGCCTTACACAGGGGAGAGGTTATAACCCATCCCCCACCTCCCCTCAGACACCCCAGTGCTCCCTGTGCCCCCCAGCCCCCCTCACACAGGGGAGAGGTTATAACCCATCCCCCACCTCCCCTCAGACACCCCAGTGCTCCCTGTGCCCCCAGCCCCCCTCACACAGGGGAGAGGTTATAACCCATCCCCCCCCTCCCCTCACACACCCCAGTGCTCCCTGTGCCCCCCCAGCCCCCCTCACACAGGGGAGAGGTTATAACCCATCCCCCACCTCCCCTCACACACCCCAGTGCTCCCTGTGCCCCCCAGCCCCCCCTCACACAGGGGAGAGGTTATAACCCATCCCCCACCTCCCTTCACACACCCCAGTGCTCCCTGTGCCCCCCAGTCCCCCTTACACAGGGGAGAGGTTATAACCCATCCCCCACCTCCCCTCAGACACCCCAGTGCTCCCCGGGCCCCCCAACCCCCCTTACACAGGGGAGAGGTTATAACCCATCCCCCACCCCCCTCACACACCCCAGTGCTCCCTGTGCCCCCAGCCCCCCTCACACAGGGGAGAGGTTATAACCCATCCCCCACCTCCCCTCAGACACCCCAGTGCTCCCTGTGCCCCCCAGCCCCCCTTACACAGGGGAGAGGTTATAACCCATCCCCCACCCCCCTCAGACACCCCAGTGCTCCCTGTGCCCCCCAGCCCCCCCTCACACAGGGGAGAGGTTATAACCCATCCCCCACCTCCCCTCAGACACCCCAGTGCTCCCTGTGCCCCCAGCCCCCCTCACACAGGGGAGAGGTTATAACCCATCCCCCACCTCCCTCACACACCCCAATGCTCCCTGGGCCCCCCAGCCCCCCTTACACAGGGGAGAGGTTATAACCCATCCCCCACCTCCCCTCAGACACCCCAGTGCTCCCTGGGCCCCCCAGCCCCCCTCACACGGGGGAGGTTATAACCCATCCCCCCACCTCCCCTCAGACACCCCAGTGCTCCCTGTGCCCCCCAACCCACCTTACACAGGGGAGAGGTTATAACCCATCCCCCCCCCCCCTCACACACCCCAGTGCTCCCTGTGCCCCCCAGCCCTCCTTACACAGGGGAGAGGTTATAACCCATCCCCCCACCTCCCCTCAGACACCCCAGTGCTCCCTGTGCCCCCCAGCCCTCCTTACACAGGGGAGAGGTTATAACCCATCCCCCACCTCCCCTCAGACACCCCAGTGCTCCCTGTGCCCCCAGCCCCCCTTACACAGGGGAGAGGTTATAACCCATCCCCCACCTCCCCTCACAGACCCCCGTGCTCCCTGTGCCCCCCAACCCACCTTACACAGGGGAGAGGTTATAACCCATCCCCCACCTCCCCTCACACACCCCAGTGCTCCCTGTGCCCCCAGCCCCCCTCACACAGGGGAGAGGTTCTAACCCATCCCCCACCTCCCCTCACACACCCCAATGCTCCCTGGGCCCCCCAGCCCCCCTTACACAGGGGAGAGGTTATAACCCATCCCCCACCTCCCCTCAGACACCCCAGTGCTCCCTGGGCCCCCCAGCCCCCCTTACACAGGGGAGAGGTTATAACCCATCCCCCACCTCCCCTCAGACACCCCAGTGCTCCCTGGGCCCCCCAGCCCCCCTTACACAGGGGAGAGGTTATAACCCATCCCCCACCTCCCCTCAGACACCCCAGTGCTCCCTGGGCCCCCCCAGCCCCCGGCAGGGCTCAGACCGGCTCCCCGGGGCTGGGGACAGGCGCCCGGCGGGGCTCGCCTGGCCCGGCTCGTGCAGACCGCCGGGGCGGCTCTGTGTCCTAGGGCCAGGCGCAGGCGCTGCCGGTGGAGCCGCAGCCAGGAGAGCTCAGGGCCTGCGAGCCAGGCCGCCAGCCAGAGCTGGAGCAGCTGAGGGCCAAGCTGCAGCACCTTCAGCAGGAGCTGGACGCCTGCAAAGGGCAGAACCAGGAGACGCGGAGCCACCTGCAGCAGCGGGCGAGCGCCATGGAGCAGCAGCGCGGGGACCTGGAGTTCCTGCTGCGGCAGTGCCAGGCGCGGGAGGAGGAGGTGCGGCGCCGGGGGAGCCAGTGGGCAGCCAGAGCTGGGCGCAGGGATCTCGCGGCAGCGGGCGAGTGCCGAGTCCGGCAGGCCAGGGGCTGCACAGCAGGAGGGCCTGGCGCCGGCTCGGCTGGCTCTGGTTAGCACCTGCCCCGGCTAGTAACTACCTTGTGCCAGGAGCACCCTGCTGCCCCAGCCGTGTCCTGCTGCCGCGGAGCCTGGGCCAGTGCTGAGAGCTGGGGGCCGACAGGCGCGCCAGCCCCTGGCAAGGTGGGGGTGGCTCTGTGCCCCCCAGAAGGGGAAGGGGAAGGGCTGGGACCAGCGCCCCCCCGGCAGCCTCCGTGCCGCTCGGAGCGAGGTGCACAAGCTCCTGCGGTGTCAAAGGGCCCTCGCGCCCAGGAGCCCCGGGGCGACTGCCCTGGCCCACTGGCAGCCTGCTGAGCAGAGCGGGGCGGGAGGGAGCCAGAAGTCCCCTGCCAGGAGCTGTGCCCAGCCGGGGCGCTCTGGGGGAGACCTGAGCCCTGAGGCTGGGCCCTGCCGGTCTGTGCTGCTGCGCCAGGTGCTGTACTACGAGGAGGTGGTGCAGAAGCAGGAGCGGGAGCTGAGCCAGCAGCAGCAGCAGCTCCGGGAGGCGCGGGAGCATCTGGCCGCAGCCGAGGGCAAGAGCAGCTCCGCCGAGAGCAGCCTGGGTCTGTGCAAGCAGCAGCACCGGGCCGCCCTGGCCAGGGCTGGCGAGCTGCAGGGCACGGTGCAGCGCCTGGAGGAGCAGCTCCGGGCCATGAGCAGCCAGGTGGGCCCTGCGCCAGCGGTGCGCTCCCTTCCTGCCTTCGCCCCGTGGCACTCCGAGAGCCTCCCCCAGCCCGGCTGTGCCAGCCCTTCCCCCCGCGCAGCGGGGCCAGGGCTCCCCCCAGGGATCTGTGGCTTGTGGCAGGGCGGGTGGGGCGACGCGTAGGACCTCCAGCTGCCACGGCTGGCTGGTGCTGCCCCAGGTCAGTGGCCGCAGGCTGCCCCCCGGCCCTCCCGTCGCTCAGCAGGAGCCAGGCCGCAGCACGGCCGGGCGGGGTCTGCGCTGGAGCCCTGGGCCGGCCCTGCCGCGAGCTGCTCCTCCTCCGGGCTGCAGGTGAGGGAGCTGGGCTCGCGGCGGGAGGTGCAGGACAGGTGTAACCAGCTGGCCGTTGAGCAGCTGAGCCAGGAACTGGAGGCGACGCGCGAGGAGCTGGCCAGGAGCCTGCAGCACACGCAGCAGAGCAAGCAGAGCGCCCGGGAGCTACGCGCGCAGCTGGCTGCCAGTCACACCAAGGTGAGCCCGGGGGGCGCTGGCCTGGCTCTCCCTCTCCCGGCAGGGCTGGCACGTGGCCAGCGCTTGAGAGAGCCACGTACCCGCCTCCCTGCACGCAGCACCCACACTGAGCTGCCCGCCCCGGGCCAGCCCACAGACTGCTCCGACCACTGAGCCTGCCTGCCTGCCCTCGGGGGCGCCCCCACCCTGTCCCGCTGGGCCGGAAGCTCTGGCCTGCGCGCCCCCAGCCAAGGTAGCAGCCCCCGGAGTGTAACAGACACTGAGCTCAGCCCCACACGGACCAGCCCGCATCAGCCTGTCTCCTCCTGCACCAACTGGTTACCCAGCGAAAGCCCCCCCAGTGACGGACACGCACAGCTGCCCCCCCCCGCCAGTGACGGACACGCACAGCTGCCCCCCCCCGCCAGTGACGGACACACACAGCTGCCCCCCCCCCCAGTGACGGACACGCACAGCTGCCCCCCCCCCCAGTGACGGACACGCACAGCTGTCCCCCCCCCGCCAGTGACGGACACGCACAGCTGCCCCCCCCCGCCAGTGACGGACACACACAGCTGTGTCCCCCCCCGCCAGTGACGGACACACACAGCTGCCCCCCCCCCCCAGTGACGGACACGCACAGCTGCCCCCCCCCGCCAGTGACGGACACACACAGCTGTGTCCCCCCCCGCCAGTGACGGACACACACAGCTGTCCCCCCCCCGCCAGTAACGGACACGCACAGCTGCCCCCCCCCCCCCCGCCAGTGACGGACACGCACAGCTGCCCCCCCCCCCGCCAGTGACGGACACGCACAGCTGTCCCCCCCCGCCAGTGATGGACACGCACAGCTGCCCCCCCCGCCAGTGACGGACACGCACAGCTGTCCCCCCCCCGCCAGTGACGGACACGCACAGCTGTCCCCCCCCCGCCAGTGACGGACACGCACAGCTGCCCCCCCCCGCCAGTGACGGACACGCACAGCTGCCCCCCCCCGCCAGTGACGGACACGCACACAGCTGTCCCCCCCCCGCCAGTGACGGACACGCACAGCTGTCCCCCCCCCCCCCCGCCAGTGACGGACACGCACAGCTGTCCCCCCCCGCCAGTGACGGACACGCACAGCTGTCCCCCCCCGCCAGTGACGGACACGCACAGCTGCCCCCCCCCGCCAGTGACGGACACGCACAGCTGTCCCCCCCCGCCAGTGACGGACACGCACAGCTGCCCCCCCCCGCCAGTGACGGACACGCACAGCTGCCCCCCCCCGCCAGTGACGGACACACACAGCTGTTCTGAAGTACAGCAAGTGGCTGGCGGGATGTGGCGCGGCGGCCACCAGCGCTCGGCCAGGCCCTACACTCACGCGAGCCTCATACCCGCAGGCGGCGTGTTACTCGCCATGTTCCCACCCGCGACCCGGCCGAGCGCGCCGCCCGCCAGCACTGCCCCTTCCCCTGGCCTGGCCCCGCCCAAGTGGCCGCGTGTTCTCCTCGGGCGGCGAGGCCCAGACCCCGGCCCGCAGGCCAGCCCTGGTTCACGGGGATTGCCCCGGCGGCTTCCACCTCTCTACCTGCCCCTCTGCTGGGCCGGGCAACGGCAGCTCCCGCCGGCTGCGGGTCACCATGGGGGCAGCGGGAAGCAGAGCCCTGATCCGCGCAGCTCCCTGCAGCCCCCATTGGCCGGGAAAGGCGATCCGCAGCCAACGGGTGCTGCGAGGTGCCGCGGGAATAAGCTGCAGGAGCCCACCAGGGGCTACCCCGGCAAACTGCCGCCGCCTTATGGCCCACCCCCGCCTTAGCTAGAATGGCCTCAGGGCGGGACGTCTTGGTCCTGTGGAGAGCTTCCCAATTCAAGATGGATTCCAGCCCCAGGTGGCCTGGTCACATGTCTGTGAAGGACCAAGAGTTTGAGTCCACAGGAAAGACAAACCCAGTCACTGATCATTGCCTTGAGCACCAGGCCATTAAGCTCCTTAAGGCCCACCAAGGGCTTGCTCCAGATGACGTCGAATTATTCAACCAGGTTTCCACTCCCTGACTTCCCGCCCGTGAGAGACGGACCTGCACCAGGTGATGGCCCCGTTTTGCATATTCCTAGCCAAACCCCGTTTGCATCACAGTGACGGCTGCGGGGTGGCACCTCATCGCCCCAGAGGCCAGCTCGTTCCTGCTGGGGCTGCCTGAGCTCTGCTGACTGTGGGCTCAGCATGGCCCCCATGCAAGGAGCCACCAGCCCCTGGTCAGCCAGGCTGTGCCAAGCGTCCCCTCCCCCTGCCTGGACAGAGCCCGCTTGGCGCTCGGGGCGGAGCCAGGCTGCACACAAGGGGCTGAGTCCAGCCGCACCTCCTCCCCCGCACAGCTCAAGGACGGCCGGCACCGCTGCCTGGTCTCCCACTGGTCTCTGCCCCACCTGGGCAGCCAGGGACACAGGCGCCCACCGCTGTCCTGCTGCGGCGCTTGCAGGGCCTGGAAGCAGAGGAGATGCTGGTGAAAGTGCAGACGGAGTTGGCCTCCTACATAGCCACCCACAGTCACTCCAACGCCAGCTACGAGAGCCAAGCAGCCAGAGTGGAGACCCTCCAGCAGGTAGGAAGCCCCCGCCCATACCGCCGGCAGCAGGCAGGCCAGGCTGATCCAGAGCCCCCAGGGCCTGCCTGCCCAGGGCTTGGGACCAGCCCACCCCGGGACCCGCCCGCCCTGCCCGGGGCTCGCAACCAGCCCACCTTGCCCAGGGCTCGGGACCCACCCGCCCCGGGACCCGCCCGCCTTGCCCGCCTTGCCCAGGGCTCGGGACCCACCCGCCCCGGGACCCGCCCGCCTTGCCCAGGGCTCAGGACCCGCCCGCCCCGGGACCCGCCCGCCTTGCCCAGGGCTCGGGACCCACCCGCCCCGGGACCCGCCCGCCTTGCCCGCCTTGCCCAGGGCTCAGGACCCGCCCGCCCCGGGACCCGCCCGCCTTGCCCAGGGCTCGGGACCCGCCCGCCCCAGGACCTGGGCTGAGCTGGGCTGCGACGTTGCCTGTCTAGCAGCTGCTGCAGGCCGAGGAGGAGAGCACTGCGCGCAGCCAGCGGGCTGAGGAGTACCAGTGCCTGGCGCAGGACTTGAAGCTGGAGCTGGCCCGGGTGGCTGAGCAGAACAGCAGCTCCATGGAAGGTAGAGCAAGGGGCGGCTGCTCCTGCCTGCTGGGGCCCTGCAGACGCCCCCGCTGGCTTCATGCCCCTTCAGCCCCAACGCTCCTCCCCAGGGGCTGCTCAGCCTGCGGGCTAAGCCCGGCGGGAGGCTGGGCCACAGTGCCTGGCCATGACACAGGCAGGGCAAGGACAGCACCGCTAGGGCG
Source organism: Pelodiscus sinensis (assembly GCF_052426305.1). Taxonomy (NCBI): domain Eukaryota; kingdom Metazoa; phylum Chordata; order Testudines; family Trionychidae; genus Pelodiscus; species Pelodiscus sinensis. The sequence goes on from NC_143063.1 coordinate 51,876,712, forward strand.
CCACTGCCCTGCGAGGTGCTGCAGCCCGGCACCGCCCCCTCGGAGCCCAGGTGCACAGCGAGTGGGCACGCCCCTGGGGCGCTGGGGTGCAGCCCAGTGGCACTAGCCTGGCCCCACTTCGCAGCCCTCGGGGCGCTGGAGCTGGAGGCGCAGAGTCTGAGGCAGGACATGGCAGCCGAGCGGGAGCGGCAGCAGCTGGAGGCGGCCAGGCTGGAGGCCAAGCTGCGGGAGAGCAGCAGGCTGTGCGCGCGGAAGGAGCAGGTGAGCAGGGGCCATGGGGCAGCGGGACGGGGGGAGCGTCCGGGCCCCGTGTCTAACAGGCTCTTGGCACAGCTCACGCGGAGGATGGAGGAGCAGCTCCACCAGGCACAAGCCTCCATGCAGCAGGCTCGCTGCGCCCTGCAGGAGAAGGGGCTGGAGGTGGAGCAGCAGCGCGCCGAGGCCCGGAGCCTGGACGCCCGCCTGCGGCAGGCCCAGCAGGAGCGGGAGCAGAGCCAGGCGGCCAGCAGCGCCCTGCAGGAGGAAATCCAGCGGCTGCGCCAGAGCCTGCAGGACAGCCAGCAGCAGCAGCAGGCGGCTGGTGAGCGGGGCGGCTGCTGGCCCGGGAAGGGGGGCGGGACGCTGCCCTGCTGGGAATCCACCGGGCCCAGCGCGGCCCAGCTCCCCTGCTGTGGCACACGCCTGCGCCCGCCCTCCGCAGAGCTCCCCAGAAGCCCCGGGGCTGGGCAGCCTTGGCTCCAGGCTGGACACGGGCACCTCCGGGCCAAGCCCCTCTGTGCTGGCCAGCAGGGCCTGGGCCCTGGGCTCTGCGCTGCCAGCCAAGGAACGTCGAGCCACCCCCGCGCCCACCTGCGGCCCCTTCCAGGCAGCGCTGCCCGCGCAGGGCTCGGCCCCAGCCACCTCCCCCGGGCACAGCCTGGTGGGACTCCGGAGCTGCACTCGGTGCGGGGGGCCCAGGGAGCCTCGCTGGGGGCAGCGCCGGGCCACGCGCAGGTCTCCCTGTCCCGGCAGCGCGGGAGCTGGCGCAGCAGGAGGAGCAGGCGCTGCTGGCCCAGAGCAGCCTGCAGAGCACGCGAGAGCGACTGAGCGAGCGCACGGCCCAGCTGGTGCAGCTGGAGGCGGAGCAGCGGGCGCTGCAGGAGCAGGTGGCCAGCAGCGAGGCTGAGGTGGAGCAGAGCAGGTAGGGAGCAGCCCCATGGCCCCAGGGAAGCCATAGCCCTGCCTGGGGCGCCCTCGGCCTCGTGCGGCAGGAGGGGAAGAGGCTGCAGCCGCGTCTCGGCCCTTGCAGGACGCTGGTGGGGCAGCTGAAGGCAGAGCTGAGCCAGTGGAGGCAGCGGCACCAGGAGGCCGTGCAGCAGGGGCTGCAGCATCGGCAGGTGGCAGCTACGCTGGAGCTGAAGCTGGGGAGCAGCCAGGAGCAGGCGAGAGCCCTGCAGCAGCAGGTACCGGCCCAGCTGGGCTGCATCTGACCCCTGCCCCAGCCCTGCCCAACACCTCGACCGTGCCCCTGCTGCTGAGGGGAGCCCCGGCCTCGCCCCTCAGGCCCCTCTCGCTTAGCTCCAGGAGCAGGACTCCAGCCAGCGGGCCCTGCGGGAGGAACTGAGCCGGCTGCAGGGCCAGGAGGATGAGCTCCAGCAGCAGCTGCAGAGAGCCCAGCAGCGGGAGAGCGCGCTGGCCGGCGAACGCGAGGAGCTGCAGCAAACGCTGCACAGCAGCGAGCGAGCGGTGAGAGGAGACACGGCTGCGCTGGGGCGTGTGGGGAGGTGGGGCAGAGCTGGAGGGGCAGGTGGAAGTGGGGCAGGGCCAGGGGGCCTGGGCCCGGCGGGCGCGTGCCTTGCTGACGGGCCGGCCTGGCGCCAGGCGCGGGAGCAGGAGCAGAGGAGCCGGGGGCTGCAGGGCAGCGTGACGCAGCTGGAGGAGGGGGCCCAGCGCCTACAGGAGCAGCTGCAGCAGTGCAGGGCCCAGCTGGAGAGCACCAGCAGCAGCCTGAGCCGAGCCCAGCAGCGACTGCAGCAGCAGGCCAGTGAGGTGAGCGCCCAGCCCCCAGGCCCCAGGCGCCCAGCCCCAGGGCCCGGCTGACGGCGCTGCCCCTGCAGGCCACGCGGCAGGAGACGGCCCTGGCCCAGCTGCAGGCGGCGCTGGGAGCGGCCGAGGCCAGAGCGCGGCAGAGCATCCGCCAGCGGGCTGCCACGGAGGAGACGGTCCGGGAGCTGACGCGCACAGCGGCAGCCGCTCAAGAGAAGCAGAGGGAGGCGCTGGAGCAGGTAGGGCACCGGCAGGGCAGCGCGAGGGGCTGGGAACAGGCAGGTTGCAGCCCCGTGGGATCTTGCAGCCCCCGGCAGGCCCAGCCAGCCACACTGCCCAGGCTGGGTGAAGGGGTCCTGCATCGGGCCGGAGCCCGGCCAGGGGGCGTTCGCCCCAGTGGCCCCCCAGCACCTGCTGTACCCAGGAGCCCCCGCCCAGCCAGCTTGCCTGCCTCGGCCCCCAGCTGCCCTCCTGAGCACGGGGGGGCGGTGCCTGGCCCAGGCCCTCACTGCTCCGTGCCGCGTGGCAGCTCGGCGCGAGGGCGCAGGAGGGCGCGGCCCTGCGGGCGGAGCTGGCGCGGATGCAGCGCAGGGTGGCCCAGCTGGAGCAGGAGGCGGCCGCCCAGGAGGAGCGGCTGAGGCAGCTCGAGGGGGAGCGGAGGAAGCTGCAGGATTTCCAGCAGCAGGTGAGTGACCCCAGGGCAGCTGCTGCCCGGAGCACCCAGGCCCCCGCTCCTGCCCCTGAGCCTGCCCCCGCTCGCCCAGCAGGCCCGGGCCCTGGAGGAGCAGCTGGGGGAGCGGAGCAGCCAAGCGCAGCACTGGCAGCGGCGGTGGGCGCAGAGCCGGCAGGCCCGGGCGCAGTGCGACGAGGAGCTGGTGGTGGCCAAGGTGGAACTGGCCTCGCTGCGGGAGAAGCTCCACGGGGCCACTGCCCAGGTGTGTGGTGGGGCGGGGGAGCGAGGGGCCGGGGCGGACACGGAGCAAGGCCCTGGCTGCTGCTCTGCGTCCCTCGGCACCCGGGGCTGGGCGGGGAGCTCCGGGGCCCAGCCCCCCGGCAGGGAGCACTGACCCGCCCCCCTTGGCAGAGAGACGACCTGCAACAGGAGCTCAACGTCTTAAGGCAGAAATTCGCGGCCTGCAGCAGCGAGGTGAGTGCCTGCAGGGGGGCTGCTGGGCGGGGGAGTCGCTCGCTGCCCCATGGGGCTCCCGGCCACCCCACTGCAGCCCAGGGCTGGTCTGTGTCCCTGCCCTTGCAGGCGGAGGCGCTGCGCTCCTCGCTGGGGGCGGCCCGCACAGACAGCCGCCGGCTGCACCAGGAGAGCGAGCTGCTGCTGGCTCACGTCAGCCAGTGGGCGAAGGAGCAGAAGTAAGTGGGGGGGGAGCCAGGCCTGGCCCTGCACTGCCGCCCAGCCCCACTCCCACCCCTCCCCCAGCCAGCACAGGCACCGGGCGCTGGGCCTGGCCACAGCGAGAGGATGGCAGGAGCTGGCTCAGCTGCACAGCGGCCCCGCCGCACCGCCAGCTCCCCGCCCCGCGGAACCGGCCCCGCTGCACCGCCAGCTCCCCGCCCCCGGGAACCGGCCCCGCTGCACCGCCAGCTCCCCGCCCCGAGGAACCGGCCCCGCTGCACCGCCAGCTCCCCGCCCCGAGGAACCGGCCCCGCTGCACCGCCAGCTCCCCGCCCCCGGGAACCGGCCCCGCTGCACCGCCAGCTCCCCGCCCCCGGGAACCGGCCCCGCTGCACCGCCAGCTCCCCGCCCCGAGGAACCGGCCCCGCTGCACCGCCAGCTCCCCGCCCCCGGGAACCGGCCCCGCTGCACCGCCAGCTCCCCGCCCCCGGGAACCGGCCCCGCTGCACCGCCAGCTCCCCGCCCCGAGGAACCGGCCCCGCTGCACCGCCAGCTCCCCGCCCCCCGGGAACCGGCCCCGCTGCACCGCCAGCTCCCCGCCCCGAGGAACCGGCCCCGCTGCACCGCCAGCTCCCCGCCCCCGGGAACCGGCCCCGCTGCACCGCCAGCTCCCCGCCCCGAGGAACCGGCCCCGCTGCACCGCCAGCTCCCCGCCCCCGGGAACCGGCCCCGCTGCACCGCCAGCTCCCCGCCCCGAGGAACCGGCCCCGCTGCACCGCCAGCTCCCCGCCCCGAGGAACCGGCCCCGCTGCACCGCCAGCTCCCCGCCCCGAGGAACCGGCCCCGCTGCACCGCCAGCTCCCCGCCCCGAGGAACCGGCCCCGCTGCACCGCCAGCTCCCCGCCCCCGGGAACCGGCCCCGCTGCACCGCCAGCTCCCCGCCCCGAGGAACCGGCCCCGCTGCACCGCCAGCTCCCCGCCCCCGGGAACCGGCCCCGCTGCACCGCCAGCTCCCCGCCCCAGGGAACCGGCCCCGCTGCACCGCCAGCTCCCCGCCCCGAGGAACCGGCCCCGCTGCACCGCCAGCTCCCCGCCCCGAGGAACCGGCCCCGCTGCACCGCCAGCTCCCCGCCCCCGGGAACCGGCCCCGCTGCACCGCCAGCTCCCCGCCCCGGGGAACCGGCCCCGCTGCACCGCCAGCTCCCCGCCCCGAGGAACCGGCCCCGCTGCACCGCCAGCTCCCCGCCCCGAGGAACCGGCCCCGCTGCACCGCCAGCTCCCCGCCCCCGGGAACCGGCCCCGCTGCACCGCCAGCTCCCCGCCCCCGGGAACCGGCCCCGCTGCACCGCCAGCTCCCCGCCCCGAGGAACCGGCCCCGCTGCACCGCCAGCTCCCCGCCCCCGGGAACCGGCCCCGCTGCACCGCCAGCTCCCCGCCCCCGGGAACCGGCCCCGCTGCACCGCCAGCTCCCCGCCCCGAGGAACCGGCCCCGCTGCACCGCCAGCTCCCCGCCCCCGGGAACCGGCCCCGCTGCACCGCCAGCTCCCCGCCCCGAGGAACCGGCCCCGCTGCACCGCCAGCTCCCCGCCCCCGGGAACCGGCCCCGCTCCCCGCCCCGAGGAACCGGCCCCGCTGCACCGCCAGCTCCCCGCCCCCGGGAACCGGCCCCGCTGCACCGCCAGCTCCCCGCCCCGAGGAACCGGCCCCGCTGCACCGCCAGCTCCCCGCCCCGAGGAACCGGCCCCGCTGCACCGCCAGCTCCCCGCCCCGAGGAACCGGCCCCGCTGCACCGCCAGCTCCCCGCCCCGAGGAACCGGCCCCGCTGCACCGCCAGCTCCCCGCCCCCGGGAACCGGCCCCGCTGCACCGCCAGCTCCCCGCCCCGAGGAACCGGCCCCGCTGCACCGCCAGCTCCCCGCCCCCGGGAACCGGCCCCGCTGCACCGCCAGCTCCCCGCCCCAGGGAACCGGCCCCGCTGCACCGCCAGCTCCCCGCCCCGAGGAACCGGCCCCGCTGCACCGCCAGCTCCCCGCCCCCGGGAACCGGCCCCGCTGCACCGCCAGCTCCCCGCCCCCGGGAACCGGCCCCGCTGCACCGCCAGCTCCCCGCCCCGAGGAACCGGCCCCGCTGCACCGCCAGCTCCCCGCCCCGGGGAACCGGCCCCGCTGCACCGCCAGCTCCCCGCCCCGGGGAACCGGCCCCGCTGCACCGCCAGCTCCCCGCCCCGAGGAACCGGCCCCGCTGCACCGCCAGCTCCCCGCCCCGAGGAACCCGCCCCGCTGCACCGCCAGCTCCCCGCCCCCGGGAACCGGCCCCGCTGCACCGCCAGCTCCCCGCCCCCGGGAACCGGCCCCGCTGCACCGCCAGCTCCCCGCCCCCGGGAACCGGCCCCGCTGCACCGCCAGCTCCCCGCCCCGGGGAACCGGCCCCGCTGCACCGCCAGCTCCCCGCCCCGAGGAACCGGCCCCGCTGCACCGCCAGCTCCCCGCCCCGGGGAACCGGCCCCCTGCACCGCCAGCTCCCCGCCCCGGGGAACCGGCCCCGCTGCACCGCCAGCTCCCCGCCCCGGGGAACCGGCCCCGCTGCACCGCCAGCTCCCCGCCCCGAGGAACCGGCCCCGCTGCACCGCCAGCTCCCCGCCCCGAGGAACCCGCCCCGCTGCACCGCCAGCTCCCCGCCCCAGGGAACCGGCCCCGCTGCACCGCCAGCTCCCCGCCCCAGGGAACCGGCCCCGCTGCACCGCCAGCTCCCCGCCCCAGGGAACCGGCCCCGCCGCACCGCCAGCTCCCCGCCCCGAGGAACCCGCCCCGCCGCACCGCCAGCTCCCCGCCCCCGGGAACCCGCCCCGCCGCACCGCCAGCTCCCCGCCCCGGGGAACCGGCCCCGCCGCACCGCCAGCTCCCCGCCCCGGGGAACCGGCCCCGCCGCACCGCCAGCTCCCCGCCCCGAGGAACCCGCCCCGCCGCACCGCCAGCTCCCCGCCCCGAGGAACCCGCCCCGCCGCACCGCCAGCTCCCCGCCCCGAGGAACCCGCCCCGCCGCACCGCCAGCTCCCCGCCCCGAGGAACCCGCCCCGCCGCACCGCCAGCTCCCCGCCCCGAGGAACCGGCCCCGCCGCACCGCCAGCTCCCCGCCCCGAGGAACCGGCCCCGCCGCACCGCCAGCTCCCCGCCCCGAGGAACCGGCCCCGCCGCACCGCCAGCTCCCCGCCCCGAGGAACCGGCCCCCCTGCACCGCCAGCTCCCCGCCCGGAGGAACCGGCCCCCCTGCACCGCCAGCTCCCCGCCCCGAGGAACCGGCCCCCCTGCACCGCCAGCTCCCCGCCCCGGGGAACCGGCCCCGCTGCACCGCCAGCTCCCCGCCCCGGGGAACCGGCCCCCTGCACCGCCAGCTCCCCGCCCCGGGGAACCGGCCCCGCTGCACCGCCAGCTCCCCGCCCCGAGGAACCGGCCCCGCTGCACCGCCAGCTCCCCGCCCCGGGGAACCGGCCCCCTGCACCGCCAGCTCCCCGCCCCGGGGAACCGTCCCCGCTGCACCGCCAGCTCCCCGCCCCGGGGAACCGGCCCCGCTGCACCGCCAGCTCCCCGCCCCGAGGAACCCGCCCCGCCGCACCGCCAGCTCCCCGCCCCGGGGAACCGGCCCCGCCGCACCGCCAGCTCCCCGCCCCGGGGAACCGGCCCCGCCGCACCGCCAGCTCCCCGCCCCGGGGAACCGGCCCCGCCGCACCGCCAGCTCCCCGCCCCGGGGAACCGGCCCCGCCGCACCGCCAGCTCCCCGCCCCGCCGCACCGCCAGCTCCCCGCCCCGAGGAACCCGCCCCGCCGCACCGCCAGCTCCCCGCCCCGAGGAACCCGCCCCGCCGCACCGCCAGCTCCCCGCCCCGAGGAACCCGCCCCGCCGCACCGCCAGCTCCCCGCCCCGAGGAACCCGCCCCGCCGCACCGCCAGCTCCCCGCCCCGAGGAACCGGCCCCGCCGCACCGCCAGCTCCCCGCCCCGAGGAACCGGCCCCGCCGCACCGCCAGCTCCCCGCCCCGAGGAACCGGCCCCCCTGCACCGCCAGCTCCCCGCCCCGAGGAACCGGCCCCCCTGCACCGCCAGCTCCCCGCCCCGAGGAACCGGCCCCCCTGCACCGCCAGCTCCCCGCCTCGAGGAACCGGCCCCCCTGCACCGCCAGCTCCCCGCCCCGGGGAACCGGCCCCGCTGCACCGCCAGCTCCCCGCCCCGGGGAACCGGCCCCCTGCACCGCCAGCTCCCCGCCCCGGGGAACCGGCCCCGCTGCACCGCCAGCTCCCCGCCCCGAGGAACCGGCCCCGCTGCACCGCCAGCTCCCCGCCCCCCGGGAACCGGCCCCGCTGCACCGCCAGCTCCCCGCGGCACCGCCAGCTCCCCGCCCCGGGGAACCGGCCCCGCTGCACCGCCAGCTCCCCGCCCCGGGGAACCGGCCCCGCCGCACCGCCAGCTCCCCGCCCCGCTGAACCGGCCCCGCCGCACCGCCAGCTCCCCGCCCCGGGGAACCGGCCCCGCCGCACCGCCAGCTCCCCGCCCCGGGGAACCGGCCCCGCCGCACCGCCAGCTCCCCGCCCCGGGGAACCGGCCCCGCCGCACCGCCAGCTCCCCGCCCCGGGGAACCGGCCCCGCCGCACCGCCAGCTCCCCGCCCCGAGGAACCGGCCCCGCCGCACCGCCAGCTCCCCGCCCCGAGGAACCGGCCCCGCTGCACCGCCAGCTCCCCGCCCCGAGGAACCGGCCCCCTGCACCGCCAGCTCCCCGCCCCAGGGAACCGGCCACGCTGCACCGCCAGCTCCCCGCCCCGAGGAACCGGCCCCGCCGCACCGCCAGCTCCCCGCCCCGAGGAACCGGCCCCGCTGCACCGCCAGCTCCCCGCCCCGAGGAACCGTCCCCCTGCACCGCCAGCTCCCCGCCCCAGGGAACCGGCCACGCTGCACCGCCAGCTCCCCGCCCCGAGGAACCGGCCCCCCTGCACCGCCAGCTCCCCGCCCCGGGGAACCGGCCCCGCTGCACCGCCAGCTCCCCGCCCCGGGGAACCGGCCCCGCTGCACCGCCAGCTCCCCGCCCCCGGGGAACCGGCCCCGCTGCACCGCCAGCTCCCCGCCCCGGGGAACCGGCCCCGCTGCACCGCCAGCTCCCCGCCGCACCGCCAGCTCCCCGCCCCGGGGAACCGGCCCCGCCGCACCGCCAGCTCCCCGCCCCACTGAACCGGCCCCGCTGCACCGCCAGCTCCCCGCCCCGGGGAACCGGCCCCGCCGCACCGCCAGCTCCCCGCCCCGGGGAACCGGCCCCGCCGCACCGCCAGCTCCCCGCCCCGGGGAACCGGCCCCGCCGCACCGCCAGCTCCCCGCCCCGAGGAACCGGCCCCGCTGCACCGCCAGCTCCCCGCCCCGAGGAACCGGCCCCCTGCACCGCCAGCTCCCCGCCCCGAGGAACCGGCCCCCCTGCACCACCAGCTCCCCGCCCCGGGGAACCGGCCCCGCTGCACCGCCAGCTCCCCGCCCCGAGGAACCGGCCCCGCTGCACCGCCAGCTCCCCGCCCCCCGGGAACCGGCCCCGCTGCATCGCCAGCTCCCCGCCCCGGGGAACCGGCCCCGCTGCACCGCCAGCTCCCCGCCCCAAGGAACCGGCCCCGCTGCACCGCCATCTCCCCGCCCCAGGGAACCGGCCCCGCTACACCGCCAGCTCCCCGCCCCGAGGAACCGGCCCCGCTGCACCGCCAGCTCCCCGCCCCGGGGAACCGGCCCCGCTGCACCGCCAGCTCCCCGCCCCGGGGAACCGGCCCCGCTGCACCGCCAGCTCCCCGCCCCGAGGAACCGGCCCCCCTGCACCACCAGCTCCCCGCCCCGGGGAACCGGCCCCCTGCACCGCCAGCTCCCCGCCCCGAGGAACCGGCCCCGCTGCACCGCCAGCTCCCCGCCCCGAGGAACCGGCCCCGCTGCACCGCCAGCTCCCCGCCCCGAGGAACCGGCCCCGCTGCACCGCCAGCTCCCCGCCCCGGGGAACCAGCCCCGCTGCACCGCCAGCTCCCCGCCCCGGGGAACCAGCCCCGCCGCACCGCCAGCTCCCCGCCCAAAGGAACCAGCCCCGCCGCACCGCCAGCTCCCCGCCCAAAGGAACCAGCCCCGCCGCACCGCCAGCTCCCCGCCCCCGGGAACCAGCCCCGCTGCACCGCCAGCTCCCCCCCCCCGGGAACCGGCCCCGCTGCACCGCCAGCTCCCCGCCCCCGGGAACCGGCCCCGCTGCACCGCCAGCTCCCCGCCCCCCGGGAACCGGCCCCGCCGCACCGCCAGCTCCCCGCCCCACTGAACCGGCCCCGCCGCACCGCCAGCTCCCCGCCCCGGGGAACCGGCCCCGCCGCGCCGCCAGCTCCCCGCCCCGGGGAACCGGCCCCGCCGCGCCGCCAGCTCCCCGCCCCGGGGAACCGGCCCCGCCGCGCCGCCAGCTCCCCGCCCCGGGGAACCGGCCCCGCCGCGCCGCCAGCTCCCCGCCCCGGGGAACCGGCCCCGCCGCGCCGCCAGCTCCCCGCCCCGGGGAACCGGCCCCGCCGCGCCGCCAGCTCCCCGCCCCGAGGAACCGGCCCCGCCGCACCGCCAGCTCCCCGCCCCCGGGAACCGGCCCCGCCGCACCGCCAGCTCCCCGCCCCCGGGAACCGGCCCCGCCGCACCGCCAGCTCCCCGCCCCACGGAACCCGGCCCCGCCGCACCGCCAGCTCCCCGCCCCGGGGAACCAGCCCCGCCGCGCCGCCAGCTCCCCGCCCCACGGAACCCGGCCCCGCTGCACCGCCAGCTCCCCGCCCCGGGGAACCGGCCCCGCTGCACCGCCAGCTCCCCGCCCCGGGGAACCAGCCACGCTGCACCGCCAGCTCCCCGCCCCGGGGAACCGGCCCCGCTGCACCGCCAGCTCCCCGCCCCACGGAACCCGGCCCCGCCGCACCGCCGGCTCCCCGCCCCGAGGAACCGGCCCCGCTGCGCCGCCAGCTCCCCGCCCCGGGGAACCAGCCCCGCCGCACCGCCAGCTCCCCGCCCCAAGGAACCCGCCACGCTGCGCCGCCAGCTGACCTGCGGCTCCGGCCTGTTCCAGGCAAGCCAACGAGAAGCTGGGCCACAAGATGCGGGAGCAGCTCAAGCAGGCGGCGCAGCTCAGCGGCGAGAAGCAGTAAGTGGGCTGAGCCGGGCTGGGCCTCAGGCTGACGGGCTCTGCGCTGCCTCCAGGAGCAGGCTTCTCCCACCAGGCAAGGGCGCAGGGTCCTGCTGGCGCGGAGCCCCCCCTCCAAGGGGGTGGCCGTGGATGGGGGCCCACCCCCAGCTCAGCCCCTTGTCCCCCTGCCCTTCCCCACAGGCACCTGCAGGAGGCGCTGGCAAGGCTGCAGCAGGAGAACAGGCGGCTGGAAGGCGAGGTGGGGAGCTGAGTGCGAGCGGCTGAGGGGGGCCCGTGGGGCTCCAGGGGCGGCTGCTGATCTTCTGCCTTGTCCCAGGTGCTGCAGGGCTGCGGCTGGGACACAGCGACTGGGCTGGGGCAGTGGCGCCGTGGCGAGGAGTGAGGGGCCCGCGCGACGGAGCAGGACGTACCTGGGCAGGCCTGGCCCCTGCCCCACCACAGCTGCCCGGTGTGGGCCTGGCCAGGGCCAGGGGCACAGGCCGTCTCCAGCCCGTGTGAGCTGGCCACGCAGCAGGGCGGGGCTGCCGGCCTGTGGGGCCAGCCCCCTTGCGTGTCAGCCATTAAAGGCCTTTCCCACACGTCGTCCTGGGCCCCGGCGCTCTGTGCTGCCCATTCCCCGAGGGGGCGAGGCTCCGGGCGCACCTGGCTCCACCGGCCTGGCGCAGGGACGCGCAGCTGGGCCCCACCAGCCCCAGGCTGAGCACCGACTCCCATGGGCAAGGCCGTTCCAGGGGCGCCAGGCCCGGCCACAGCAAGCCCCACGCGCCTGGGGGCAGCAGCCACCCAACCAGGGGGACACCCTGCCCCTCCGGCCAAGGGCACCTGCAGCGGGCCCTGCTGGGCCGCAGCCACACGGCATGGGCGGGGCTCTCGCCTGCGCACTGCCAATTCGCCGGCTCCGCCCCAGGGCGCGGGCCCCTCCGCCCCGCCGGCTCCGCCCCAGGGCGCGGGCCCCTCCGCCCCGCCGGCTCCGCCCCAGGGCGCGGGCCCCTCCGCCTCGCCGGCTCCGCCCCAGGGCGCGGGCCCCTCCGCCTCGCTGGCTCCGCCCCAGGGCGCGGGCCCCTCCGCCCCGCCGCCTCCGCCCCAGGGCGCGGGCCCCTCCGCCCCGCCTCCGCCCCGCCGGCTCCGCCCCAGGGCAAGGGCCCCTCCGCCCCGCCGGCTCCGCCCCAGGGCACGGGCCCCTCCGCCCCGCCGGCTCCGCCCCAGGGCACGGGCCCCTCCGCCCCGCCGGCTCCGCCCCAGGGCACGGGCCCCTCCGCCCCAGGGCACGCCCCGCCTCTGCCCCGCCTCCGCCCCAGGGCACGGGCCCCTCAGCCCCGCCTCCACCCCGTTGGCTCCACCTCAGGGCACGGGCCCCACAGCCCCGCCTCCACCCCGTTGGCTCCGCCCCAGGGCACGGGCCCCTCCGCCCCAGGACATGCCCCGCCTCTGCCCCGCCTCCACCCCGTTGGCTCCGCCCCAGGGCACGGGCCCCTCAGCCCCGCCTCCACCCCGTTGGCTCCGCCCCAGGGCACGGGCCCCTCAGCCCCAGCAGAGCCGCCCGTTGCCAGGGGCGGGCGCCTCGCGCACACGTGGGTAGCCAGCAGCCTGGGCCGCAGGGACGCACAAACCACCATTTGTACAAATAAAAGTATTTCTCCTCTGTAGCAAACAGTGCCCAGGGCGCCCCCCACAGTCGCATTCGCCCCCGGGCCGGGCGCCCTGCCGGGACTGCGGTAGCCTCAGGCCTGCCCGGGGAAGCCGCTGCTCACAGGCCGAAGCGGGCAGGGGTGCGGCGCGGGGTCATGGGCTCCCCCTGCTCCTTGCGCCCCGGCGTGTAGATCTTCGCAGACCTGGGAGGGAGAGCCAGGGCCATCAGCTAGAGCCCCGCCCGGAGGCCCCGGCCCGGAGCCCCCGCCTGGAGCCCCCGCCCGGAGCCCCCGGCCCGGAGCCCCCGCCCTGGGCTACACACGGCAATCCCAGCCTCCTGCAAGACACCCCCACAGGCAGGCCTGGGCCAGGCCCCCAGCACCCACCTCGTGCTGCCCAGGGGGTTGCGGCGCTCCTGCTCTTCCCGGCGCGCTCGCAGCTGCTCCTCAGCCAGAGCCATCTCCTCCTCCATGGCCGACACCTCCTCCTTGGCCCGGCGCCGGCTCTCCTGCGGGGCAGCAAGGGGGCGGCTCACGCCCGGCCCATCTCCCGGGCACGCAGCGGGCCCAGCCTGGTCGGAGCTACTGGCCTGCCCCCGGCAGCCGGGGCCTTACCTGGCGCGACTTCCCTGCGTGCTTGATGCTGTAGAACATGGGGCCCAGCTCCGCCAGCCACTCTCCGTCCACGGCCGTCACGCACTGCATGTACTCCTGGGGGCGGGGCAAGGGCACGGTCAGGCCACGCCCCGCGGCACCACGGCCCCGAGCAGAACCCAGGGCCCGGGGCCGCCCGCGAGGCGCCGCCGCTCACCTTGGTGGTCATGACCAGCTCGTGGTAGACGATGTAGTCGGGCGTGTAGCCCATGCCGAAGAGCGAGCTGGTGGGGTGCAGGTGGCAGGGCATGCCGGTGCGGATGTTCACGTACTCCCCGATGCCCTGCCGCAAGAGCTGGGTTAGCACGGCCCTGCGCCCGGCCCTCACGCCCGCCCGCCCCCCCTCCTACCCGCCAGCTGTCCGCCCGCTTCCTGCCCGCCCGCCCCTCCCTCCTGCCCACCAGCTGTCCGCCCACTTCCTGCCCTCCTGCCCGCCCACCCCTCCTGCCTGCACGCCCTGCACCTGCCCGCCCGCCCTGCGCCCACCCCTCACACTTGCCCGCCCCTCCCTCCTGCCCGCCCGCCCTGCGCCCGCCCCTCACGCCCGCCCGCCCTGCGCCCGCCCCTCACGCCCAACCGCCCTGCGCCCGCCCCTCACGCCCGACCGCCCTGCGCCCGCCCCTCACGCCCGCCCGCCCTGCGCCCGCCCCTCACGCCCGCCCGCCCTGCGCCCGCCCCTCACGCCCGCCCGCCCTGCGCCCGCCCCTCACGCCCAACCGCCCTGCGCCCGCCCCTCACGCCCGACCGCCCTGCGCCCGCCCCTCACGCCCAACCGCCCTGCGCCCGCCCCTCACGCCCGACCGCCCTGCGCCCGCCCCTCACGCCCGCCCGCCCCCCCTCCCTCCTGCCCGCCAGCTGTCCGCCCACTTCCTGCCCTCCTGCCCGCCCACCCCTCCTGCCTGCACGCCCTGCACCTGCCCGCCCGCCCTGCGCCCGCCCCTCACGCCCGACCGCCCTGCGCCCGCCCCTCACGCCCGCCCGCCCTGCGCCCGCCCCTCACGCCCAACCGCCCTGCGCCCGCCCCTCACGCCCGACCGCCCTGCGCCCGCCCCTCACGCCCGCCCGCCCCCCCTCCTACCCGCCAGCTGTCCGCCCACTTCCTGCCCTCCTGCCCGCCCACCCCTCCTGCCTGCACGCCCTGCACCTGCCCGCCCGCCCTGCGCCCACCCCTCACACTTGCCCGCCCCTCCCTCCTGCCCGCCCGCCCTGCGCCCGCCCCTCACGCCCGCCCGCCCTGCGCCCGCCCCTCACGCCCAACCGCCCTGCGCCCGCCCCTCACGCCCGACCGCCCTGCGCCCGCCCCTCACGCCCGACCGCCCCCCCTCCTGCCCGCCAGCTGTCCGCCCGCTTCCTGCCCGCCTGCCCGCCCGCCCCTCACGCCCGCCCGCCCCTCCCTCCTGCCCGCCAGCTGTCCGCCCACTTCCTGCCCGCCCACCCCTCCCTCCTGCCCGCCAGCTGTCCGCCCACTTCCTGCTCTCCTGCCCGCCCGCCCCTCGCGCCCGCCCCTCCTGCCCGCCCAGCCCTGCACCTGCCCGCCCGCCCCTCGCGCCCGCCCCTCCTGCCCGCCCAGCCCTGCGCCCGCCCCTCGCGCCCACCTCTCCTGCCCGCCCACCCTGCACCTGCCCGCCCACCCCTCGCGCCCGCCCCTCCTGCCCGCCCCCCGCCCGCCCGCCCGCCCTGCCCCTCCTGCCCACTTCCTGCCCGCCGGCCCGCGCCCGCCCCTCCCGCCCACCCACTGCGCCCACCCGCCCTGCGCACGCCCCTCCTGCCCGCTCTCCCCTCGCGCCCGCCGGCCGTCTGCCCGCTTCCTGCCCGCCCCTCCTCCGCCTGCTTCCTGCCTGCCCCTCCTCCGCCTGCCCAACCCTCCTCGTCCTCCTGCCCCTCCTCCGCCTGCTCGCCCCTCCTCATCCTCGTGCCCCTCCTCTGCCCACCTACCCCCAGCCTGCCCCTCCTCCACCCACCCTCTGCCCGCCCCTCTTCATCCCACCAACCCTCTGCCTGCCCGCCCCCAGCGCGCCCCTCCTCCACCCACCCCCCACCTTCAGCTTGGCGGCCTGGTGGAAGTAGGCGGCGCAGATGCACTTCCGGACCACGTCCCAGTCGGAGCCGCAGGAGGCCAGGCTCATGCGCTGCTGCACCATGATGTCCTTCAGCTGGGCACGCACCTCCCGCACCTGCAAGAGCACACGCCTGTCAGGCCCCGCCCCCCAGGCCAGGCCCCGCCCCCCCAGGCCCGGCCCCACCTTCCGCATGGCCTTGGCGTGGATGAAGTGCTGGTTGCACCACAGCATGGAGTAGCTGTTGTTCTTCCACTGCAGGTAAACGTTCAGGTAGGTCAGGTGATCGCTCTCCGGCACAGCAAACTTCTCCCGCACCTGGTCGCTCTCCTCCTCCCGGCCCTAGGGCGAGGGGCAGGGTTACAGCGGGCGGGCGGGGGGAGGGCCCGGCCCCAGAGCGAGGGGGAGCTGGTGGGAGGGAGGGTCCAGCCCCAGGGAGAGGGGGAGGCGGGGGGAAGAGAGGGCGAGCAGGCGGGAAGGAGGGCCCGGCCCCAGGGCGGGGGGAGCCGGCGGGGGGCGCGGGCGGGGGGAGCCGGCGGGGGGGAGCAGGCGGGGGGAAGGGCCCGGCCCCAGGGCGGGGGGGCGCGGGCGGGAGGAGGGGCCCGGCCCCAGGGCGGGGGGTAGCCGGCGGGAGGGAGGGCCCGGCCCCAGGGCGGGGGGAGCCGGCGGGAGGGAGGGCCCGGCCCCAGGGGGAGGGGGAGCCGGCGGGAGGGAGGGCCCGGCCCCAGGGCGGGGGGGAGCCGGCGGGAGGGAGGGCCCGGCCCCAGGGCGGGGGGAGCCGGCGGGAGGGAGGGCCCGGCCCCAGGGGGAGGGGGAGCCGGCGGGAGGGAGGGCCCGGCCCCAGGGCGGGGGGGAGCCGGCGGGAGGGAGGGCCCGGCCCCAGGGCGGGGGGGAGCCGGCGGGAGGGAGGGCCCGGCCCCAGGGGGAGGGGGAGCGGCGGGGGGAGGGCCGGCGGGCGGGGGGGAGGGAGGGAGGGCCCGGCCCCAGGGCGGGGGGTAGCCGGCGGGAGGGAGGGCCCGGCCCCAGGGGGAGGGGGAGCCGGCGGGAGGGAGGGCCCGGCCCCAGGGCGGGGGGGAGCCGGCGGGAGGGAGGGCCCGGCCCCAGGGCGGGGGGGAGCCGGCGGGAGGGAGGGCCCGGCCCCAGGGGGAGGGGGAGCCGGCGGGAGGGAGGGCCCGGCCCCAGGGCGGGGGGGAGCCGGCGGGAGGGAGGGCCCGGCCCCAGGGCGGGGGGAGCCGGCGGGAGGGAGGGCCTGGCCCCAGGGGGAGGGGGAGCCGGCGGGAGGGAGGGCCTGGCCCCAGGGGGAGGGGGAGCAGGCGGGAGGGAGGGCCCGGCCCCAGGGCGGGGGGGAGCCGGCGGGAGGGAGGGCCCGGCCCCAGGGCGGGGGGGAGCCGGCGGGAGGGAGGGCCTGGCCCCAGGGGGAGGGGGAGCAGGCGGGAGGGAGGGCCCGGCCCCAGGGCGGGGGGAGCCGGCGGGGGGCGCGGGCGGGGGGGCACACCTTGGGCCGGTAGAAGATGGCCGGCACAGAGAGCATGGAGACGATGAGCAGGATCTCGGAGCTGCAGCCCATGTCGCAGGAGACGATGAGCATCTTGGAGAGGGCCGGGTCCAGCGGGAACTCGACCATCAGGCGCCCGGTCGCCGTCAGCCCCCCTGCCGGCGCAGCACAGGGACCGGTCGCCAGGGCAGCCCCAGGGCCGGGAGCCAGGGAAGGGCAGCGCCCCCCACGCCACTAGTGCCCCAGCAGCCCAGCCCCCAACCCTAGCGCCCCATCCCCCCGCTCTAGCACCCCAGCCCCCATCCCTAGCCCCCCATCCCCCCGCTCTAGCACCCCAGCCCCCATCCCTAGCGCCCCATCCCCCCGCTCTAGCACCCCAGCCCCCATCCCTAGCCCCCCATCCCCCCGCTCTAGCACCCCAGCCCCCATCCCTAGCGCCCCATCCCCCCGCTCTAGCACCCCAGCCCCCATCCCTAGCGCCCCATCCCCCCGCTCTAGCACCCCAGCCCCCATCCCTAGCGCCCCATCCCCCCGCTCTAGCACCCCAGCCCCCATCCCTAGCGCCCCATCCCCCCGCTCTAGCACCCCAGCCCCCATCCCTAGCGCCCCATCCCCCCGCTCTAGCACCCCAGCCCCCATCCCTAGCGCCCCATCCCCCCGCTCTAGCACCCCAGCCCCCATCCCTAGCCCCCCATCCCCCGCTCTAGCACCCCAGCCCCCATCCCTAGCCCCCCATCCCCCCGCTCTAGCACCCCAGCCCCCATCCCTAGCGCCCCATCCCCCCGCTCTAGCACCCCAGCCCCCATCCCTAGCGCCCCATCCCCCCGCTCTAGCACCCCAGCCCCCATCCCTAGCCCCCCATCCCCGCTCTAGCACCCCAGCCCCCAGCCCTAGCCCCCCATCCTCCCGCTCTAGCACCCCAGCCCCCATCCCTAGCGCCCCATCCCCCCGCTCTAGCACCCCAGCCCCCATCCCTAGCGCCCCATCCCCCCGCTCTAGCACCCCAGCCCCATCCCTAGCGCCCCATCCCCCCGCTCTAGCACCCCAGCCCCCATCCCTAGCGCCCCATCCCCCCGCTCTAGCACCCCAGCCCCCATCCCTAGCGCCCCATCCCCCCGCTCTAGCACCCCAGCCCCCATCCCTAGCGCCCCATCCCCCCGCTCTAGCACCCCAGCCCCCATCCCTAGCGCCCCATCCCCCCGCTCTAGCAACCCAGCCCCCATCCCTAGCGCCCCATCCCCCCGCTCTAGCGCTCCAGCCCCCATCCCTAGCGCCCCATCCCCCCGCTCTATCGCCCCAGCGGCCCGGCCACCCCCCGCTCTAGCGGCCCAGTGCCCCCCCCGCTCTAGCGCCCCTGCGCCCCCCCGCTCTAGCGCCCCTGCGCCCCCCCCGCTCTAGCGCCCCCGCGCCCCCTTGCCTGTGTTGTCCATGGCTCCCAGGATCCACAGCTGGTACATGGAGTTGAGCATGTTGTCCTCCGGGGGCGGGTCCATGAAGTGGAACTGCAGCAGGTCCTGCACGCCCAGGGACTTGAGCAGCAGCACCACGTTGGCCAGGTTGGTGCGCTGGATCTCGGGCACCGTGGTGGTCAGCAGCTCGCTCTTGTAGGCGCTCTGGGTGTAGAGCCTGGCGGACCGAGCCGGTGAGCCCAGCGCTCGAGAGCGGGGTACTGGCCACGAGGGGCGGCTCACGCTCCCCCAGCCACCACGCTCCCCAGGGCCGACACGGGAGCACCCCTCCAATCCGGAGCATTTCCACGGAGCCCGGCCAC
This sequence comes from Pelodiscus sinensis, assembly GCF_052426305.1. Taxonomy (NCBI): domain Eukaryota; kingdom Metazoa; phylum Chordata; order Testudines; family Trionychidae; genus Pelodiscus; species Pelodiscus sinensis. Next base: position 51,894,858 of record NC_143063.1, read on the forward strand.
GCTCCCCAGGGCCGACACAAGAACACCCCTCCAATGCGGAGCACTTCCACGGAGCCCGGCCACGCTCCCCAGGCCAGACACGGGAGCACCCCTCCAATGCGGAGCACTTCCACGGAGCCCAGCCACGCTCCCCAGGGCCGACACGGGAGCACCCCTCCAATCCGGAGCACTTCCACGGAGCCCAGCCACGCTCCCCAGGGCCGACACGGGAGCACCCCTCCAATCCGGAGCACTTCCACGGAGCCCAGCCACGCTCCCCAGGGCCGACACGGGAGCACCCCTCCAATCCGGAGCACTTCCACGGAGCCCAGCCACGCTCCCCAAGGCCGACACGGGAGCACCCCTCCAATGCGGAGCACTTCCACGGAGCCCAGCCACGCTCCCCAGGGCCGACACGGGAGCACCCCTCCAATCCGGAGCACTTCCACGGAGCCCAGCCACGCTCCCCAAGGCCGACACGGGAGCACCCCTCCAATGCGGAGCACTTCCACGGAGCCCGGCCACGCTCCCCAGGCCAGACACGGGAGCACCCCTCCAATGCGGAGCATTTCCGCGGAGCCCAGCCACACTCCCCAGGCCAGACACGGGAGCACCCCTCCAATGCGGAGCATTTCCGCGGAGCCTGGCCACGTTCCACAGGCCAGACACGGAAGCACCCCTCCAATGCGGAGCATTTCCGCGTAGCCTGGCCACACCCTCCCCTGCCCCTTCCCACAAGCGCCACGACCCGTCCCGCCGAGGGACTAGAGCTGCAGCAGGCGCCTACCTGAAGCACTGACCTGGGCCCGTCCGGCCAGCGCGCCCCGACCGCTGGTTGGCGTTGGCTTGGCTGATGGGGTAGATCTGCAGGGCGTCCATCCCGATGCGGGGGTTGAAGACCTAGCGGGGTAGAGGGCGGGAGTCAGGGCCTGAAAAGCGGCTGCGGGGAGCAGGCTCCGCCCCGGACCCCCCTCACCTTGAGTTTGCAGTAGCCCGAGTCGATGACAAACATGATGCCATCCACGGTCAGCGAGGTCTCTGCAATGTTGGTGGCAACGATGCATTTCCTGACCCCGTCCGGAGCCTGCAAGACACCGGGCTCAGTGCGGGCAGCAGCCAGGCCCCCAGGACCCAGCCCTGGGGCGCCCCGCACACGCAGGCCTGGCCCTGGCCACCTTCACGCCCAGCCTCCAGTGCCACCTGGTACCTTCTGGAAGATCTTGGCCTGCAGGTCAGAGGGCAGCTGAGAGTAGATGGGCAGCACAGCCAGAGCCGGAGCCTTTTCCAGTTCTTCCAGATGCTCCACAATCTGCTCCGAGGCCACCTGGGCACAGAGAGGGGAGTGGAGGCAGGCCTGGGGGCAAGGCTGGGACCTGGGGGTGCCTGGCGCCGCCCAGGGAGGGGAAAGGGGGGGCCGGAGGGGTGCCTGGCGCCGCCCGGGGAGGGGAGAAGGGGGGCCGAGGGGTGCCTGGCGCCGCCCGGGGAGGGGAGAAGGGGGGCCGAGGGGTGCCTGGCGCCGCCCGGGGAGGGGAGAAGGGGGGCCGGAGGGGTGCCTGGCGCCCCCCGGGGAGGGAGAAGGGGGGCCGAGGGGTGCCTGGCGCCGCCCGGGGAGGGGGAAGGGGGGCCGAGGGGTGCCTGGCGCCGCCCGGGGAGGGAGAAGGGGGGCCGGAGGGGTGCCTGGCGCCGCCCGGGGAGGGAGAAGGGGGGCCGGAGGGGTGCCTGGCGCCGCCCGGGGAGGGAGAAGGGGGGCCGGAGGGGTGCCTGGCGCCGCCCGGGGAGGGGGAAGGGGGGGCCGGAGGGGTGCCTGGCGCCGCCCGGGGAGGGGAGAAGGGGGGCCGAGGGGTGCCTGGCGCCGCCCGGGGAGGGAGAAGGGGGGCCGAGGGGTGCCTGGCGCCGCCCGGGGAGGGGAGAAGGGGGGCCGAGGGGTGCCTGGCGCCGCCCGGGGAGGGGAGAAGGGGGGGCCGAGGGGTGCCTGGCGCCGCCCGGGGAGGGAGAAGGGGGGGGGGCCGAGGGGTGCCTGGCGCCGCCCGGGGAGGGAGAAGGGGGGCCGAGGGGTGCCTGGCGCCGCCCGGGGAGGGGAGAAGGGGGGCCGAGGGGTGCCTGGCGCCGCCCGGGGAGGGGAGAAGGGGGGCCGAGGGGTGCCTGGCGCCGCCCGGGGAGGGGAGAAGGGGGGCCCAGGGGTGCCTGGCGCCGCCCGGGGAGGGGAAGGGGGGCGAGGGGTGCCTGGCGCCGCCCGGGGAGGGAGAAGGGGGGCCGAGGGGTGCCTGGCGCCGCCCGGGGAGGGGAGAAGGGGGGCCGAGGGGTGCCTGGCGCCGCCCGGGGAGGGGAGAAGGGGGGGCCGGAGGGGTGCCTGGCGCCGCCCGGGGAGGGGAGAAGGGGGGCCGAGGGGTGCCTGGCGCCGCCCGGGGAGGGGAGAAGGGGGGCCGAGGGGTGCCTGGCGCTGCCCGGGGAGGGGGAAGGGGGGCCGGAGGGGTGCCTGGCGCCCCCCGCGGAAGGGAAAGGGGGACCGGAGGGTGCCTGGCGCCCCCCGGGGAGGGGGAAGGGGGGCCGGAGGGGGTCTGGCGCCCCACGGGGAGGAGGAAGGGGGGGCCGGAGGGGGCCTGGCCTGGGGGAGGGGCAAAGGGGGGCCGGAGGGTGCCTGGTGCCCCCCGGGGAGGGGGAAGGGGGGGCCGGAGGGGGTCTGGCGCCCCCCGGGGAGGGGGAGGGGGAGGGGGGGCTGGAGGGGGGTCTGGGGAGGGGGACGGGGGGGCCTGGCCCAGGGGAGGGGGAAGGGGGGCCGGAGGGGGTCTGGCGCCCCCCGGGGAGGGGGAGGGGGAAGGGGGGCCGGAGGGTGCCTGGCGCCCCCCGCGGAAGGGAAAGGGGGACCGGAGAGGGTCTGGCGCCCCCCGGGGAGGGAGAAGGGGGGCCGGAGGGTGCCTGGCGCCTCCCGGGGAGGGGGAAGGGGGGCCGGAGGGGGTCTGGTGCCCCCCGGGGAGGGGGAAGGGGGGCCGGAGGGGGTCTGGCGCCCCCCGGGGAGGGGGAAGGGGGGCCGGAGGGGGTCTGGCGCCCCCCGGGGAGGGGGAAGGGGGGCCGGAGGGGGTCTGGCGCCCCACGGGGAGGAGGAAGGGGGGGCCGGAGGGGGCCTGTCGCTGCCTGGGGAGGGGCAAAGGGGGGCCGGAGGGTGCCTGGCGCCCCCCGGGGAGGGGGAAGGGGGGCCGGAGGGTGCCTGGCGCCCCCCGGGGAGGAGGAAGGGGGGCCGGAGGGTGCCTGGTGCCCCCCGGGGAGGGGGAAGGGGGGCCGGAGGGTGCCTGGTGCCCCCCGGGGAGGGGGAAGGGGGGCCGGAGGGGGTCTGGCGCCCCCCGGGGAGGGGGAAGGGGGACAGCACCACCAGGCACGTGCAAGTCACCTCAATGTCCTCCTGGCCCGGCATGAAGATGAGGATGTCTCCCGGGGCACCAGACAGATGCACCTGCAGGGCCTGCTTCACTGCGGCCTCCACGTAGTCCTCCTGCGGGGTCTGAAAGGCAGAGACGGTTCCAGGAGGGGCCTCGCTGTCCCCGTGGCTCCCCCCAGCCGGCCAGGCCTGCCCGCCCAGCGCACCTTGCTGAACAGGACGTCCACAGGGAAGGTGCGGCCAGGAATGTGGAAGATGGGAACGTTCCCAAAGAAGGAGGCAAACTTCTCCGAGTCCATGGTGGCCGAGGTGACGATGAGCTTCAGGTCTGCGCGGCGCGCCACCACCTGCAGAGACAGACGGCGAGGGCAGCGGGGCAGGCGCAGGGCCCCCCGACAGTGCGAGGGCAGCGGGGGCAGGCACAGGACCCCCCGACAGTGCGAGGGCAGCGGGGCAGGCGCAGGACCCCCGACAGTGCGAGGGCAGCGGGGGCAGGCGCAGGACCCCCCCGACAGTGCGAGGGCAGCGGGGCAGGCGCAGGACCCCCCCGACAGTGCGAGGGCAGCGGGGCAGGCGCAGGGCCCCCCGACAGTGCGAGGGCAGCGGGGCAGGCGCAGGACCCCCCGACAGTGCGAGGGCAGCGGGGCAGGCGCAGGACCCCCCGACAGTGCGAGGGCAGCGGGGCAGGCGCAGGACCCCCCGACAGTGCGAGGGCAGCGGGGCAGGCGCAGGACCCCCCCGACAGTGCGAGGGCAGCGGGGCAGGCGCAGGACCCCCGACAGTGCGAGGGCAGCGGGGCAGGCGCAGGACCCCCCCGACAGTGCGAGGGCAGCGGGGCAGGCGCAGGACCCCCCGACAGTGCGAGGGCAGCGGGGCAGGCGCAGGACCCCCCGACAGTGCGAGGGCAGCGGGGCAGGCGCAGGACCCCCCGACAGTGCGAGGGCAGCGGGGCAGGCGCAGGACCCCCCGACAGTGCGAGGGCAGCGGGGCAGGCGCAGGACCCCCGACAGTGCGAGGGCAGCGGGGCAGGCGCAGGAGCCCCCGACAGTGCGAGGGCAGCGGGGGCAGCGCGCAGGACCCCCCGACAGTGCGAGGGCAGCGGGGCAGGCGCAGGACCCCCCGACAGTGCGAGGGCAGCGGGGCAGGCGCAGGACCCCCCGACAGTGCGAGGGCAGCGGGGCAGGCGCAGGACCCCCCGACAGTGCGAGGGCAGCGGGGCAGGCGCAGGACCCCCCGACAGTGCGAGGGCAGCGGGGCAGGGCGCAGGACCCCCCCACAGTGCGAGGGCAGCGGGGCAGGCGCAGGACCCCCCGACAGTGCGAGGGCAGCGGGGCAGGCGCAGGACCCCCCGACAGTGCGAGGGCAGCGGGGCAGGCGCAGGACCCCCCCGACAGTGCGAGGGCAGCGGGGCAGGGCGCAGGACCCCCCCACAGTGCGAGGGCAGCGGGGGCAGGGCGCAGGACCCCCCGACAGTGCGAGGGCAGCGGGGCAGGCGCAGGATCCCCCCGACAGTGCGAGGGCAGCGGGGCAGGCGCAGGACCCCCCCGACAGTGCGAGGGCAGCGGGGGCAGGCGCAGGACCCCCCCGACAGTGCGAGGGCAGCGGGGGCAGGCGCAGGACCCCCCGACAGTGCGAGGGCAGCGGGGCAGGCGCAGGACCCCCCCGACAGTGCGAGGGCAGCGGGGCAGGCGCAGGACCCCCCCACAGTGCGAGGGCAGCGGGGCAGGGCGCAGGACCCCCCCGACAGTGCGAGGGCAGCGGGGCAGGCGCAGGACCCCCCGACAGTGCGAGGGCAGCGGGGCAGGCGCAGGACCCCCCCGACAGTGCGAGGGCAGCGGGGCAGGCGCAGGACCCCCCCGACAGTGCGAGGGCAGCGGGGGCAGGCGCAGGACCCCCCCGACAGTGCGAGGGCAGCGGGGCAGGCGCAGGACCCCCCCGACAGTGCGAGGGCAGCGGGGGCAGGCGCAGGACCCCCCGACAGTGCGAGGGCAGCGGGGCAGGCGCAGGACCCCCCCGACAGTGCGAGGGCAGCGGGGCAGGCGCAGGACCCCCCCGACAGTGCGAGGGCAGCGGGGCAGGCGCAGGACCCCCCCACAGTGCGAGGGCAGCGGGGCAGGCGCAGGACCCCCCCGACAGTGCGAGGGCAGCGGGGCAGGCGCAGGACCCCCCGACAGTGCGAGGGCAGCGGGGCAGGCGCAGGACCCCCCCGACAGTGCGAGGGCAGCGGGGGCAGGCGCAGGACCCCCCCGACAGTGCGAGGGCAGCGGGGGCAGGCGCAGGACCCCCCGACAGTGCGAGGGCAGCGGGGCAGGCGCAGGACCCCCCCGACAGTGCGAGGGCAGCGGGGCAGGCGCAGGACCCCCCCGACAGCGCGAGGGCAGCGGGGCAGGCGCAGGACCCCCCCGACAGTGCGAGGGCAGCGGGGCAGGCGCAGGACTCCCCGACAGTGCGAGGGCAGCGGGGCAGGCGCAGGACCCCCCCGACAGTGCGAGGGCAGCGGGGCAGGCGCAGGACCCCCCCGACAGTGCGAGGGCAGCGGGGCAGGCGCAGGACCCCCCGACAGTGCGAGGGCAGCGGAGCAGGCGCAGGACCCCCCGACAGTGCGAGGGCAGCGGGGCAGGCGCAGGACCCCCCCGACAGTGCGAGGGCAGCGGGGCAGGCGCAGGACCCCCCGACAGTGCGAGGGCAGCGGGGGCAGGCGCAGGACCCCCCGACAGTGCGAGGGCAGCGGGGCAGGCGCAGGACCCCCCCGACAGTGCGAGGGCAGCGGGGCAGGCGCAGGACCCCCCCGACAGTGCGAGGGCAGCGGGGCAGGGCGCAGGACCCCCCCACAGTGCGAGGGCAGCGGGGCAGGGCGCAGGACCCCCCCGACAGTGCGAGGGCAGCGGGGCAGGCGCAGGACCCCCCGACAGTGCGAGGGCAGCGGGGCAGGCGCAGGACCCCCCCGACAGTGCGAGGGCAGCGGGGGCAGGCGCAGGACCCCCCCGACAGTGCGAGGGCAGCGGGGGCAGGCGCAGGACCCCCCGACAGTGCGAGGGCAGCGGGGCAGGCGCAGGACCCCCCCGACAGTGCGAGGGCAGCGGGGCAGGCGCAGGACCCCCCCGACAGCGCGAGGGCAGCGGGGCAGGCGCAGGACCCCCCCGACAGTGCGAGGGCAGCGGGGCAGGCGCAGGACTCCCCGACAGTGCGAGGGCAGCGGGGCAGGTGCAGGACCCCCCCGACAGTGCGAGGGCAGCGGGGCAGGCGCAGGACCCCCCCGACAGTGCGAGGGCAGCGGGGCAGGCGCAGGGCCCCCCGACAGTGCGAGGGCAGCGGGGCAGGCGCAGGACCCCCGACAGTGCGAGGGCAGCGGAGCAGGCGCAGGACCCCCCGACAGTGCGAGGGCAGCGGGGCAGGCGCAGGACCCCCCCGACAGTGCGAGGGCAGCGGGGCAGGCGCAGGACCCCCCCGACAGTGCGAGGGCAGCGGGGGCAGGGCGCAGGACCCCCCCGACAGTGCGAGGGCACCGGGGCAGGCGCAGGACTCTCCGACAGTGCGAGGGCAGCGGGGCAGGCGCAGGGCCCCCCGACAGTGCGAGGGCAGCGGGGCAGGCGCAGGTCTCCCCGACAGTGCGAGGGCAGCGGGGCAGGGCGCAGGACCCCCCCACAGTGCGAGGGCAGCGGGGCAGGGCGCAGGACCCCCCGACAGTGCGAGGGCAGCGGGGGCAGGGCGCAGGACCCCCCCGACAGTGCGAGGGCAGCGGGGGCAGGACCCCCCGACAGTGCGAGGGCAGCGGGGGCAGGGCGCAGGACCCCCCCGACAGTGCGAGGGCAGCGGGGCAGGCGCAGGGCTCCCCGACAGTGCGAGGGCAGCGGGGCAGGCGCAGGACCCCCCCGACAGTGCTAGGGCAGCGGGGCAGGCGCAGGACCCCCCGACAGTCCGAGGGCAGCGGGGCAGGCGCAGGACCCCCCCGACAGTGCGAGGGCAGCGGGGGCAGGCGCAGGACCCCCCCGACAGTGCGAGGGCAGCGGGGCAGGCGCAGGACCCCCCCGACAGTGCTAGGGCAGCGGGGCAGGCGCAGGACCCCCCGACAGTCCGAGGGCAGCGGGGCAGGCGCAGGACCCCCCCGACAGTGCGAGGGCAGCGGGGGCAGGCGCAGGACCCCCCCGACAGTGCCAGGGCAGCGGGGCAGGGCGCAGGACCCCCCCGACAGTGCGAGGGCAGCGGGGCAGGCGCAGGACCCCCCCGACAGTGCGAGGGCAGCGGGGCAGGCGCAGGACCCCCCGACAGTCCGAGGGCAGCGGGGGCAGGCGCAGGACCCCCCCGACAGTGCGAGGGCAGCGGGGCAGGCGCAGGACCCCCCCCGACAGTGCGAGGGCAGCGGGGCAGGCGCAGGACCCCCCGGACAGTGCGAGGGCAGCGGGGCAGGCGCAGGACCCCCCGACAGTGCGAGGGCAGCGGAGCAGGCGCAGGACCCCCCCGACAGTGCGAGGGCAGCGGGGCAGGCGCAGGACCCCCCCGACAGTGCGAGGGCAGCGGGGCAGGCGCAGGACCCCCCCGACAGTGCGAGGGCAGCGGGGCAGGCGCAGGACCCCCCCGACAGTGCGAGGGCAGCGGGGCAGGCGCAGGACCCCCCCACAGTGCGAGGGCAGCGGGGCAGGCGCAGGACCCCCCCGACAGTGCGAGGGCAGCGGGGCAGGCGCAGGACCCCCCCGACAGTGCGAGGGCAGCGGGGCAGGCGCAGGACCCCCCCGACAGTGCAAGGGCAGGCGCAGGACCCCCCCGACAGTGCGAGGGCAGCGGGGCAGGCGCAGGACCCCCCCGACAGTGCAAGGGCAGGCGCAGGACCCCCCGACAGTGCGAGGGCAGCGGGGCAGGCGCAGGACCCCCCCGACAGTGCGAGGGCAGCGGGGCAGGCGCAGGGCCCCCCGACAGTGCGAGGGCAGGCGCAGGACCCCCCGACAGTGCGAGGGCAGCGGGGGCAGGGCACACGCCCCCCCCAACAGTGTGAGGGCAGCGGGGCAGGCGCAGGACCCCCCCGACAGTGCGAGGGCAGCGGGGCAGGCGCAGGACCCCCCGACAGTGCGAGGGCAGCGGGGCAGGCGCAGGACCCCCCGACAGTGCGAGGGCAGCGGGGGCAGGCGCAGGACCCCCCCGACAGTGCGAGGGCAGCGGGGGCAGGCGCAGGACCCCCCCGACAGTGCGAGGGCAGCGGGGCAGGCGCAGGACCCCCCCGACAGTGCGAGGGCAGCGGGGCAGGCGCAGGGCCCCCCCGACAGTGCGAGGGCAGCGGGGCAGGCGCAGGGCCCCCCCGACAGTGCGAGGGCAGCGGGGCAGGCGCAGGACCCCCCCGACAGCGCGAGGGCAGCGGGGCAGGCGCAGGACCCCCCCCGACAGTGCGAGGGCAGCGGGGCAGGCGCAGGACCCCCCGACAGTGCGAGGGCAGCGGGGGCAGGGCGCAGGACCCCCCGACACTGCGAGGGCAGCGGGGGCAGGGCGCAGGGCCCCCCGACAGTGCGAGGGCAGCGGGGGCAGGGCACAGGCCCCCCCCGACAGTGCGAGGGCAGCGGGGCAGGCGCAGGACCCCCCCGACAGTGCGAGGGCAGGGTGCAGGACCCCCCCGACAGTGCGAGGGCAGCGGGGGCAGGGTGCAGGACCCCCCCGACAGTGCGAGGGCAGCGGGGGCAGGGCGCAGGACCCCCCCGACAGTGCGAGGGCAGCGGGGGCAGGGCGCAGGACCCCCCCGACAGTGCGAGGGCAGCGGGGCAGGCGCAGGACCCCCCGACAGTGCGAGGGCAGCGGGGCAGGCGCAGGACCCCCCGACAGTGCGAGGGCAGGCGCAGGACCCCCCGACAGTGCGAGGGCAGGCGCAGGACCCCCCGACAGCGCGAGGGCAGCGGGGCAGGCGCAGGACCCCCCGACAGCGCGAGGGCAGCGGGGCAGGGCGCAGGACCCCCCAGACAGTGCGAGGGCAGCGGGGCAGGCGCAGGACCCCCCCGACAGTGCGAGGGCAGCGGGGCAGGCGCAGGACCCCCCCGACAGCGCGAGGGCAGCGGGGCAGGGCGCAGGACCCCCCAGACAGTGCGAGGGCAGCGGGGCAGGCGCAGGACCCCCCCGACAGTGCGAGGGCAGCGGGGGCAGGGCGCAGGACCCCCCCGACAGTGCGAGGGCAGCGGGGCAGGCGCAGGACCCCCCCGACAGTGCGAGGGCAGCGGGGCAGGCGCAGGACCCCCCCGACAGTGCGAGGGCAGCGGGGGCAGGCGCAGGACCCCCCCGACAGTGCGAGGGCAGCGGGGGCAGGCGCAGGACCCCCCGACAGTGCGAGGGCAGCGGGGGCAGGCGCAGGACCCCCCCGACAGTGCGAGGGCAGCGGGGCAGGCGCAGGACCCCCCGACAGTGCGAGGGCAGCGGGGCAGGCGCAGGATCCCCCCGACAGTGCGAGGGCAGCGGGGCAGGCGCAGGACCCCCCGACAGTGCGAGGGCAGCGGGGGCAGGGCGCAGGACCCCCCGACACTGCGAGGGCAGCGGGGGCAGGGCGCAGGACCCCCCAGACAGTGCGAGGGCAGCGGGGGCAGGCGCAGGACCCCCCCGACAGTGCGAGGGCAGCGGGGCAGGCGCAGGACCCCCCCGACAGTGCGAGGGCAGCGGGGCAGGCGCAGGACCCCCCGACAGTGCGAGGGCAGCGGAGCAGGCGCAGGACCCCCCCGACAGCGCGAGGGCAGCGGGGGCAGGCGCAGGGCCCCCCCGACAGCGCGAGGGCAGCGGGGGCAGGCGCAGGACCCCCCAGACAGTGCGAGGGCAGCGGGGGCAGGCGCAGGACCCCCCCGACAGTGCGAGGGCAGCGGGGGCAGGCGCAGGACCCCCCGACAGTGCGAGGGCAGCGGGGCAGGCGCAGGACCCCCCCGACAGTGCGAGGGCAGCGGGGCAGGGCGCAGGACCCCCCGACAGTGCGAGGGCAGCGGGGGCAGGGCGCAGGACCCCCCCGACAGTGCGAGGGCAGCGGGGGCAGGGCGCAGGACCCCCCGACAGTGCGAGGGCAGCGGGGGCAGGGCGCAGGACCCCCCCGACAGTGCGAGGGCAGCGGGGGCAGGCGCAGGACCCCCCCGACAGTGCGAGGGCAGCGGGGCAGGCGCAGGACCCCCCCCGACAGTGCGAGGGCAGCGGGGGCAGGCGCAGGACCCCCCCCGACAGTGCGAGGGCAGCGGGGCAGGCGCAGGACCCCCCGACAGTGCGAGGGCAGCGGGGCAGGCGCAGGACCCCCCCGACAGCGCGAGGGCAGCGGGGCAGGCGCAGGACCCCCGACAGTGCGAGGGCAGGCGCAGGACCCCCCCGACAGTGCGAGGGCAGCGGGGCAGGCGCAGGACCCCCCCGACAGTGCTAGGGCAGCGGGGCAGGCGCAGGACCCCCCGACAGTCCGAGGGCAGCGGGGGCAGGCGCAGGACCCCCCGACAGTGCGAGGGCAGGGCGCAGGACCCCCCGACAGTGCGAGGGCAGCGGGGCAGGCGCAGGACCCCCCCGACAGTGCGAGGGCAGCGGGGGCAGGCGCAGGACCCCCCCGACAGTGCGAGGGCAGCGGGGCAGGCGCAGGACTCCCCGACAGTGCGAGGGCAGCGGGGCAGGCGCAGGACCCCCCGACAGTGCGAGGGCAGCGGGGGCAGGGCACACGCCCCCCCGACAGTGCGAGGGCAGCGGGGCAGGCGCAGGACCCCCCCGACAGTGCGAGGGCAGCGGGGCAGGCGCAGGACCCCCCCGACAGTGCGAGGGCAGCGGGGCAGGCGCAGGACCCCCCGACAGTGCGAGGGCAGCGGGGGCAGGCGCAGGACCCCCCCGACAGTGCGAGGGCAGCGGGGGCAGGCGCAGGACCCCCCCGACAGTGCGAGGGCAGCGGGGCAGGCGCAGGGCCCCCCCGACAGTGCGAGGGCAGCGGGGCAGGCGCAGGACCCCCCGACAGTGCGAGGGCAGCGGGGCAGGCGCAGGACCCCCCCGACAGCGCGAGGGCAGCGGGGCAGGCGCAGGACCCCCCCGACAGCCAGAGGGCAGCGGGGCAGGCGCAGGACCCCCCCGACAGTGCGAGGGCAGCGGGGCAGGGCGCAGGACCCCCCGACAGTGCGAGGGCAGCGGGGTAGGCGCAGGACCCCCCCGACAGTGCGAGGGCAGCGGGGGCAGGACCCCCCGACAGTGCGAGGGCAGCGGGGCAGGCGCAGGACCCCCCCGACAGCGCGAGGGCAGCGGGGCAGGCGCAGGACCCCCCCGACAGTGCGAGGGCAGCGGGGCAGGCGCAGGACCCCCCCGACAGCGCGAGGGCAGCGGGGCAGGCGCAGGACCCCCCCGACAGCGCGAGGGCAGCGGGGCAGGGCGCAGGACCCCCCGACACTGCGAGGGCAGCGGGGGCAGGCGCAGGACCCCCCGACAGTGCGAGGGCAGCGGGGCAGGCGCAGGACCCCCCGACAGTGCGAGGGCAGCGGGGGCAGGGCGCAGGACCCCCCGACACTGCGAGGGCAGCGGGGGCAGGGCGCAGGGCCCCCCGACAGTGCGAGGGCAGCGGGGGCAGGCACAGGACCCCCCCGACAGTGCGAGGGCAGCGGGGCAGGCGCAGGACCCCCCCGACAGTGCGAGGGCAGGGTGCAGGACCCCCCGACAGTGCGAGGGCAGCGGGGGCAGGGTGCAGGACCCCCCCGACAGTGCGAGGGCAGCGGGGGCAGGGCGCAGGACCCCCCCGACAGTGCGAGGGCAGCGGGGCAGGCGCAGGACCCCCCCGACAGTGCGAGGGCAGCGGGGCAGGCGCAGGACCCCCCCGACAGTGCGACGGCAGCGGGGCAGGCGCAGGACCCCCCGACAGTGCGAGGGCAGCGGGGCAGGCGCAGGACCCCCCGACAGCGCGAGGGCAGCGGGGCAGGGCGCAGGACCCCCCAGACAGTGCGAGGGCAGCGGGGCAGGCGCAGGACCCCCCGACAGTGCGAGGGCAGCGGGGGCAGGCGCAGGACCCCCCCGACAGTGCGAGGGCAGCGGGGCAGGCGCAGGACCCCCCCGACAGCGCGAGGGCAGCGGGGCAGGCGCACGACCCCCCGACAGTGCGAGGGCAGCGGGGGCAGGGCGCAGGACCCCCCGACACTGCGAGGGCAGCGGGGGCAGGGCGCAGGACCCCCCAGACAGTGCGAGGGCAGCGGGGGCAGGACGCAGGACCCCCCCGACAGTGCGAGGGCAGCGGGGCAGGCGCAGGACCCCCCCGACAGCGCGAGGGCAGCGGGGCAGGCGCAGGGCCCCCCCACAGCGCGAGGGCAGCGGGGCAGGCGCAGGACTCCCCCGACAGTGCGAGGGCAGCGGGGGCAGGCGCAGGACCCCCCCCGACAGTGCGAGGGCAGCGGGGGCAGGCGCAGGGCCCCCCCGACAGCGCGAGGGCAGCGGGGCAGGCGCAGGACCCCCCGACAGTGCGAGGGCAGCGGGGCAGGCGCAGGACCCCCCGACAGCGCGAGGGCAGCGGGGGCAGGGCGCAGGACCCCCGACAGTGCGAGGGCAGCGGGGGCAGGGCGCAGGGCCCCCCGACAGTGCGAGGGCAGCGGGGGCAGGGCGCAGGACCCCCCCGACAGTGCGAGGGCAGCGGGGCAGGCGCAGGCCCCCCCGACAGTGCGAGGGCAGCGGGGCAGGCGCAGGACCCCCCGACAGTGCTAGGGCAGCGGGGCAGGCGCAGGACCCCCCGACAGTGCGAGGGCAGCGGGGGCAGGCGCAGGACCCCCCCGACAGTGCGAGCGCAGCGGGGCAGGCGCAGGACCCCCCGACAGTGCGAGGGCAGCGGGGCAGGCGCAGGACCCCCCGACAGTGCGAGGGCAGCGGGGCAGGCGCAGGACCCCCCGACAGTGCGAGGGCAGCGGGGCAGGCGCAGGACCCCCCGACAGTGCGAGGGCAGCGGGGCAGGCGCAGGACCCCCGACAGTGCGAGGGCAGCGGGGCAGGCGCAGGACCCCCGACAGTGCGAGGGCAGCGGGGCAGGCGCAGGACCCCCCGACAGTGCGAGGGCAGCGGGGCAGGCGCAGGACCCCCACAGTGCGAGGGCAGCGGGGCAGGCGCAGGACCCCCCCGACAGTGCGAGGGCAGCGGGGCAGGCGCAGGACCCCCCCGACAGTGCGAGGGCAGCGGGGCAGGCGCAGGACCCCCCCGACAGTGCGAGGGCAGCGGGGCAGGCGCAGGACCCCCCGACAGTGCGAGGGCAGGGGGGCAGGCGCAGGACCCCCCCGACAGTGCGAGGGCAGCGGGGGCAGGCGCAGGACCCCCGGACAGTGCGAGGGCAGCGGGGCAGGCGCAGGACCCCCCGACAGTGCGAGGGCAGCGGGGCAGGCGCAGGACCCCCCGACAGTGCGAGGGCAGGCGCAGGACCCCCCCGACAGTGCGAGGGCAGCGGGGGCAGGGCACACGCCCCCCCCAACAGTGTGAGGGCAGCGGGGCAGGCGCAGGACCCCCCCGACAGTGCGAGGGCAGCGGGGCAGGCGCAGGACCCCCCCGACAGTGCGAGGGCAGCGGGGCAGGCGCAGGACCCCCCGACAGTGCGAGGGCAGCGGGGGCAGGCGCAGGACCCCCGACAGTGCGAGGGCAGCGCGGGCAGGCGCAGGACCCCCCCGACAGTGCGAGGGCAGCGGGGCAGGCGCAGGGCCCCCCGACAGTGCGAGGGCAGCGGGGCAGGCGCAGGGCCCCCCGACAGTGCGAGGGCAGCGGGGCAGGCGCAGGACCCCCGACAGTGCGAGGGCAGCGGGGCAGGCGCAGGACCCCCCGACAGTGCGAGGGCAGCGGGGGCAGGGCGCAGGACCCCCGACAGTGCGAGGGCAGCGGGGGCAGGGCACAGGGCCCCCCGACAGTGCGAGGGCAGGGTGCAGGACCCGCCCGACAGTGCGAGGGCAGCGGGGGCAGGGTGCAGGACCCCCCCGACAGTGCGAGGGCAGCGGGGCAGGCGCAGGAGCCCCCCGACAGTGCGAGGGCAGCGGGGCAGGCGCAGGACCCCCCCGACAGTGCGAGGGCAGCGGGGCAGGCGCAGGACCCCCCCGACAGTGCGAGGGCAGCGGGGCAGGCGCAGAGCCCCCCGACAGTGCGAGGGCAGCGGGGCAGGCGCAGGACCCCCCGACAGTGCGAGGGCAGGCGCAGGACCCCCCGACAGTGCGAGGGCAGCGGGGGCAGGGCACACGCCCCCCCCAACAGTGTGAGGGCAGCGGGGCAGGCGCAGGACCCCCCCGACAGTGCGAGGGCAGCGGGGCAGGCGCAGGACCCCCCCGACAGTGCGAGGGCAGCGGGGCAGGCGCAGGACCCCCCGACAGTGCGAGGGCAGCGGGGGCAGGCGCAGGACCCCCCCGACAGTGCGAGGGCAGCGGGGCAGGCGCAGGGCCCCCCCGACAGTGCGAGGGCAGCGGGGCAGGCGCAGGGCCCCCCCGACAGTGCGAGGGCAGCGGGGCAGGCGCAGGACCCCCCCGACAGCGCGAGGGCAGCGGGGCAGGCGCAGGACCCCCCGACAGTGCGAGGGCAGCGGGGGCAGGGCGCAGGACCCCCCGACACTGCGAGGGCAGCGGGGGCAGGGCGCAGGGCCCCCAGACAGTGCGAGGGCAGCGGGGGCAGGGCGCAGGCCCCCCCCGACAGTGCGAGGGCAGCGGGGCAGGCGCAGGACCCCCCGACACTGCGAGGGCAGCGGGGGCAGGGCGCAGGGCCCCCCGACAGTGCGAGGGCAGCGGGGGCAGGGCACACGCCCCCCCCGACAGTGCGAGGGCAGCGGGGCAGGCGCAGGACCCCCCCGACAGTGCGAGGGCAGCGGGGGCAGGCGCAGGACCCCCCCGACAGTGCGAGGGCAGCGGGGGCAGGCGCAGGCCCCCCCCGACAGTGCGAGGGCAGCGGGGCAGGCGCAGGACCCCCCCGACAGTGCGAGGGCAGCGGGGCAGGCGCAGGACCCCCCGACAGTGCGAGGGCAGCGGGGCAGGCGCAGGACCCCCCCGACAGCGCGAGGGCAGCGGGGCAGGCGCAGGACCCCCCCGACAGTGCGAGGGCAGCGGGGCAGGCGCAGGACCCCCCCGACAGTGCGAGGGCAGCGGGGGCAGGCGCAGGACCCCCCCGACAGTGCGAGGGCAGCGGGGCAGGCGCAGGACCCCCCCGACAGTGTGAGGGCAGCGGGGCAGGCGCAGGACCCCCCCGACAGTGCGAGGGCAGCGGGGCAGGCGCAGGACCCCCCCGACAGTGCGAGGGCAGCGGGGCAGGCGCAGGACCCCCCGACAGTGCGAGGGCAGCGGGGGCAGGGCGCAGGACCCCCCGACAGTGCGAGGGCAGCGGGGGCAGGGCGCAGGACCCCCCGACACTGCGAGGGCAGCGGGGGCAGGGCGCAGGACCCCCCAGACAGTGCGAGGGCAGCGGGGGCAGGCGCAGGACCCCCCCGACAGCGCGAGGGCAGCGGGGCAGGCGCAGGACCCCCCCGACAGTGCGAGGGCAGCGGGGCAGGCGCAGGACCCCCCCGACAGCGCGAGGGCAGCGGGGCAGGCGCAGGACCCCCCCGACAGTGCGAGGGCAGCGGGGCAGGCGCAGGACCCCCCCGACAGTGTGAGGGCAGCGGGGCAGGGCGCAGGACCCCCCGACAGTGCGAGGGCAGCGGGGGCAGGGCGCAGGACCCCCCGACAGTGCGAGGGCAGCGGGGGCAGGGCGCAGGACCCCCCGACACTGCGAGGGCAGCGGGGGCAGGGCGCAGGACCCCCCAGACAGTGCGAGGGCAGCGGGGGCAGGCGCAGGACCCCCCCGACAGCGCGAGGGCAGCGGGGCAGGCGCAGGACCCCCCCGACAGCGCGAGGGCAGCGGGGCAGGCGCAGGGCCCCCCGACAGCGCGAGGGCAGCGGGGCAGGGCGCAGGACCCCCCAGACAGTGCGAGGGCAGCGGGGGCAGGCGCAGGACCCCCCCGACAGTGCGAGGGCAGCGGGGCAGGCGCAGGACCCCCCCGACAGTGCGAGGGCAGCGGGGCAGGCGCAGGACCCCCCCGACAGTGCGAGGGCAGCGGGGGCAGGCGCAGGACCCCCCCGACAGTGCGAGGGCAGCGGGGCAGGCGCAGGACCCCCCCGACAGTGCGAGGGCAGCGGGGGCAGGGCGCAGGACCCCCCGACAGTGCGAGGGCAGCGGGGGCAGGGCGCAGGACCCCCCGACAGTGCGAGGGCAGCGGGGGCAGGGCGCAGGACCCCCCCGACAGTGCGAGGGCAGCGGGGGCAGGGCGCAGGACCCCCCGACAGTGCGAGGGCAGCGGGGGCAGGGCGCAGGACCCCCCCGACAGTGCGAGGGCAGCGGGGCAGGCGCAGGGCCCCCCGACAGTGCGAGGGCAGCGGGGCAGGCGCAGGACCCCCCCGACAGTGCTAGGGCAGCGGGGCAGGCGCAGGACCCCCCGACAGTCCGAGGGCAGCGGGGCAGGCGCAGGACCCCCCCGACAGTGCGAGGGCAGCGGGGGCAGGCGCAGGACCCCCCCGACAGTGCGAGGGCAGCGGGGCAGGCGCAGGACCCCCCCGACAGTGCGAGGGCAGCGGGGCAGGCGCAGGACCCCCCCGACAGTGCGAGGGCAGCGGGGCAGGCGCAGGACCCCCCCGACAGTGCGAGGGCAGCGGGGCAGGCGCAGGACCCCCCCGACAGTGCGAGGGCAGCGGGGCAGGCGCAGGACCCCCCCGACAGTGCGAGGGCAGCGGGGCAGGCGCAGGACCCCCCCACAGTGCGAGGGCAGCGGGGCAGGCGCAGGACCCCCCCGACAGTGCGAGGGCAGCGGGGCAGGCGCAGGACCCCCCGACAGTGCGAGGGCAGCGGGGCAGGCGCAGGACCCCCCCACAGTGCGAGGGCAGCGGGGCAGGCGCAGGACCCCCCCGACAGTGCAAGGGCAGGCGCAGGACCCCCCCGACAGTGCGAGGGCAGCGGGGCAGGCGCAGGACCCCCCCGACAGTGCGAGGGCAGCGGGGCAGGCGCAGGGCCCCCCGACAGTGCGAGGGCAGCGGGGCAGGCGCAGGACCCCCCGACAGTGCGAGGGCAGGCGCAGGACCCCCCGACAGTGCGAGGGCAGCGGGGGCAGGGCACACGCCCCCCCCAACAGTGTGAGGGCAGCGGGGGCAGGCGCAGGACCCCCCCGACAGTGCGAGGGCAGCGGGGCAGGCGCAGGACCCCCCCGACAGTGCGAGGGCAGCGGGGCAGGCGCAGGACCCCCCGACAGTGCGAGGGCAGCGGGGCAGGCGCAGGACCCCCCCGACAGTGCGAGGGCAGCGGGGCAGGCGCAGGACCCCCCCGACAGTGCGAGGGCAGCGGGGGCAGGCGCAGGACCCCCCCGACAGTGCGAGGGCAGCGGGGCAGGCGCAGGACCCCCCCGACAGTGCGAGGGCAGCGGGGCAGGCGCAGGACCCCCCCGACAGTGCGAGGGCAGCGGGGCAGGCGCAGGGCCCCCCCGACAGTGCGAGGGCAGCGGGGCAGGCGCAGGGCCCCCCGACAGTGCGAGGGCAGCGGGGCAGGCGCAGGACCCCCCCGACAGCGCGAGGGCAGCGGGGCAGGCGCAGGACCCCCCGACAGTGCGAGGGCAGCGGGGGCAGGGCGCAGGACCCCCCGACAGTGCGAGGGCAGCGGGGCAGGCGCAGGACCCCCCGACAGTGCGAGGGCAGCGGGGCAGGCGCAGGACCCCCCGACACTGCGAGGGCAGCGGGGGCAGGGCGCAGGGCCCCCCGACAGTGCGAGGGCAGCGGGGGCAGGGCACACGCCCCCCCCGACAGTGCGAGGGCAGCGGGGCAGGCGCAGGACCCCCCCGACAGTGCGAGGGCAGGGTGCAGGACCCCCCCGACAGTGTGAGGGCAGCGGGGGCAGGGTGCAGGACCCCCCCGACAGTGCGAGGGCAGCGGGGGCAGGGCGCAGGACCCCCCCGACAGTGCGAGGGCAGCGGGGCAGGCGCAGGACCCCCCGACAGTGCGAGGGCAGCGGGGCAGGCGCAGGACCCCCCGACAGTGCGAGGGCAGCGGGGCAGGCGCAGGACCCCCCCGACAGTGCGAGGGCAGCGGGGCAGGCGCAGGACCCCCCGACAGTGCGAGGGCAGCGGGGCAGGCGCAGGACCCCCCCGACAGTGCGAGGGCAGCGGGGCAGGCGCAGGACCCCCCCGACAGTGCGAGGGCAGCGGGGCAGGCGCAGGACCCCCCGACAGTGCGAGGGCAGCGGGGCAGGCGCAGGACCCCCCCACAGTGCGAGGGCAGCGGGGCAGGCGCAGGACCCCCCCACAGTGCGAGGGCAGCGGGGCAGGCGCAGGACCCCCCCGACAGTGCAAGGGCAGGCGCAGGACCCCCCCGACAGTGCGAGGGCAGCGGGGCAGGCGCAGGACCCCCCCGACAGTGCGAGGGCAGGCGCAGGACCCCCCGACAGTGCGAGGGCAGCGGGGCAGGCGCAGGACCCCCCCACAGTGCGAGGGCAGCGGGGCAGGCGCAGGACCCCCCCACAGTGCGAGGGCAGCGGGGCAGGCGCAGGACCCCCCCGACAGTGCAAGGGCAGGCGCAGGACCCCCCCGACAGTGCGAGGGCAGCGGGGCAGGCGCAGGACCCCCCGACAGTACGAGGGCAGCGGGGCAGGCGCAGGGCCCCCCGACAGTGCGAGGGCAGCGGGGCAGGCGCAGGGCCCCCCGACAGTGCGAGGGCAGCGGGGCAGGCGCAGGGCCCCCCCGACAGTGCGAGGGCAGCGGGGCAGGCGCAGGACCCCCCCGACAGTGCGAGGGCAGCGGGGCAGGCGCAGGGCCCCCCGACAGTGCGAGGGCAGCGGGGCAGGCGCAGGACCCCCCGACAGTGCGAGGGCAGCGGGGCAGGCGCAGGACCCCCCCGACAGTGCGAGGGCAGGCGCAGGACCCCCCGACAGTGCGAGGGCAGCGGGGCAGGCGCAGGACCCCCCGACAGTGCGAGGGCAGCGGAGCAGGCGCAGGACCCCCCCGACATTGCGAGGGCAGCGGGGCAGGCGCAGGACCCCCCCGACATTGCGAGGGCAGCGGGGCAGGCGCAGGACCCCCCGACAGTGCGAGGGCAGCGGGGCAGGCGCAGGACCCCCCCGACAGTGCGAGGGCAGCGGGGGCAGGCGCAGGACCCCCCCGACAGTGCGAGGGCAGCGGGGCAGGCGCAGGGCCCCCCGAAAGTGCGAGGGCAGCGGGGCAGGCGCAGGACCCCCCCGACAGTGCGAGGGCAGCGGGGCAGGCGGCAGGACCCCCCGACAGTGCGAGGGCAGCGGGGCAGGCGCAGGACCCCCCCGACAGTGCGAGGGCAGCGGGGCAGGCGCAGGACCCCCCCGACAGTGCGAGGGCAGCGGGGCAGGCGCAGGACCCCCCCGACAGTGCGAGGGCAGCGGGGCAGGCGCAGGACCCCCCCGACAGTGCGAGGGCAGCGGGGCAGGCGCAGGACCCCCCCGACAGTGCGAGGGCAGCGGGGCAGGCGCAGGACCCCCCGACAGTGCGAGGGCAGCGGGGCAGGCGCAGGACCCCCCCGACAGTGCGAGGGCAGCGGGGCAGGCGCAGGACCCCCCGACAGTGCGAGGGCAGCGGGGCAGGCGCAGGACCCCCCCGACAGTGCGAGGGCAGCGGGGGCAGGCGCAGGACCCCCCCGACAGTGCGAGGGCAGCGGGGCAGGCGCAGGACCCCCCCGACAGTGCGAGGGCAGCGGGGCAGGCGCAGGACCCCCCCGACAGTGCGAGGGCAGCGGGGCAGGCGCAGGACCCCCCGACAGTGCGAGGGCAGCGGGGGCAGGCGCAGGACCCCCCCGACAGTGCGAGGGCAGCGGGGGCAGGGCGCAGGACCCCCCGACAGTGCGAGGGCAGCGGGGCAGGCGCAGGACCCCCCCGACAGTGCGAGGGCAGCGGGGGCAGGGCGCAGGACCCCCCGACAGTGCGAGGGCAGCGGGGCAGGCGCAGGACCCCCCCGACACTGCGAGGGCAGCGGGGCAGGCGCAGGGCCCCCCGACAGTGCGAGGGCAGCGGGGGCAGGGCGCAGGACCCCCCCGACAGTGCGAGGGCAGCGGGGCAGGCGCAGGACCCCCCCGACAGTGTGAGGGCAGCGGGGCAGGCGCAGGACCCCCCGACAGTGCGAGGGCAGCGGGGCAGGCGCAGGACCCCCCCGACAGTGCGAGGGCAGCGGGGCAGGCGCAGGATCCCCGCCCCAGCAGGGCGCTGTGCTGACCCCGTGCTGGTCCCCGCGCACTGACCTCCCGCAGCAGGCCGAAGAGCACGTCCGTGTTGAGTGAGCGCTCGTGCGCCTCGTCCATGATGATGGCGCTGTAGTGGTCCAGGTCGGCCTCGCGCAGCGACTCGCGCAGCAGGATCCCGTCCGTCATGTACTTGATGACGGTGTTCTCCGAGGTGCAGTCCTCAAAGCGGATGGCGTAGCCCACCTACGGAGTGGAGCGGAGCGTCAGCCGGCGCCGGCGCCCCGCGCCCCCACCCGCCCGCTGGCCGCCACTCACCTCCTCGCCCAGGCTCACGCCCATCTCCTCGCTCACCCGCTTGGCCACCGACATGGCGGCCACCCTGCGGGGCTGGGTGCAGCCAATCATGCCGTAGTCCGTGTAGCCGTCCTCGTGCAGGTACTGCGTCAGCTGGGTGGTCTTGCCGCTGCCCGTCTCCCCCACCACGATGACAATGCTGTTATCCCTGGGGCAGGCAAAGAGGGTCTCAGCGACGGGGCCGAGCACGGAGCCCCGCCCGGCGCTGGCCAAGCAAGGCCCCAGGCCCCAGGCGGGTTCTCCGGCCCGCGTTGCCTCGGCTGCCGGTACCTGATGATGGTGAGCAGCTCCTGTTGCACGGCAAAGATGGGCAGGTACTGCCTCTGCTCCACGATCGACTTCTTCTTGGCAAACTCGCTGCTGGCCTCGCTCTTCTCCTTCATGTGCTCCGCAAACTTCTGCTCCGTCCTGGGGACACAGCAGCCTGAGCAATGCCCTGGCCCCCCGGCCCCGGCCCCGGGCACAGCGCCCCCAAGCAGCCTCCTACCTGTAATCCACCTTCCCGTCGGCCGTCAGCGTCTGCTCCGGCTCCTCCTCTTTCTTGATGCCCATGATGTCGCCCAGCTTGGTGCCAGCCAGCTCCCAGTGCTTGTGCTGAGCCTGAAAGGCAGCCAGCAAGTGCCAGCTCAGCAGCAGCAGTCAGCCAGCCCCCTCAGCCCCAGCCCAGAGGGGACCTCCCCCCAACTCCTACGGGGAGCCACAGCCCAGCGCTTAGGCCGGGGCTGGAGAACCACCCCCTCTCTCAGCAAGTTGTTCCTGCGGTTCCGTCTCCCTGGGCCAACGCTCATGCCTTATTTCCAGCCTGAACTGTAGCTCCTCGTCTCCCAGCCTCTGGATCTTAACAAACCCTAACTAGCTGCCTCGTGCACAGAGGGACAAGGGGACCCTCCCGAGTTCTCTCTCGAGGCCCAGAAAGTCAACCACGAGAAGGCTGCTCCTTACAAAACCACCTAGCGCAGCGGGTGCGTCAGTCACCCTGCACCCCCAGCGGCAGCCAGGCGGGACCGCGGCAAGCAGAACAGAAGGGCTATTCGCTGGCAGGGACACAGCACCGCACAGCCAACAGCGGAGTGACCAGCGGGGACAGGAGCGGACAAGCCCCCAGCACGTCCAGCGGGGAAGAACCGCAGCCCTGAGCAGGCGCGCCCGCGATCTCCCCCAGGGCGTCCAGCGAGGAAGAACCGCAGCCCTGAGCAGGCGCGCCCGCGATCTCCCCCAGGGCGTCCAGCGAGGAAGAACCGCAGCCCTGAGCAGGCGCGCCCGCGTTCTCCCCCAGGGCGTCCAGCGAGGAAGAACCGCAGCCCTGAGCAGGCGCGCCCGCGTTCTCCCCCAGGGCGTCCAGCGAGGAAGAACCGCAGCCCTGAGCAGGCGCGCCCGCGTTCTCCCCCAGGGCGTCCAGCGAGGAAGAACCGCAGCCCTGAGCAGGCGCGCCCGCGTTCTCCCCCAGGGCGTCCAGCGGGGAAGAACCGCAGCCCTGAGCAGGCGCGCCCGCGTTCTCCCCCAGGGCGTCCAGCGAGGAAGAACCGCAGCCCTGAGCAGGCGCGCCCGCGTTCTCCCCCAGGGCGTCCAGCGAGGAAGAACCGCAGCCCTGAGCAGGCGCGCCCGCGATCTCCCCCAGGGCGTCCAGCGAGGAAGAACCGCAGCCCTGAGCAGGCGCGCCCGCGTTCTCCCCCAGGGCGTCCAGCGAGGAAGAACCGCAGCCCTGAGCAGGCGCGCCCGCGTTCTCCCCCAGGGCGTCCAGCGAGGAAGAACCGCAGCCCTGAGCAGGCGCGCCCGCGTTCTCCCCCAGGGCGTCCAGCGGGGAAGAACCGCAGCCCTGAGCAGGCGCGCCCGCGATCTCCCCCAGGGCGTCCAGCGGGGAAGAACCGCAGCCCTGAGCAGGCGCGCCCGCGTTCTCCCCCAGGGCGTCCAGCGAGGAAGAACCGCAGCCCTGAGCAGGCGCGCCCGCGTTCTCCCCCAGGGCGTCCAGCGAGGAAGAACCGCAGCCCTGAGCAGGCGCGCCCGCGTTCTCCCCCAGGGCGTCCAGCGGGGAAGAACCGCAGCCCTGAGCAGGCGCGCCCGCGTTCTCCCCCAGGGCGTCCAGCGGGGAAGAACCGCAGCCCTGAGCAGGCGCGCCCGCGATCTCCCCCAGGACGTCCAGCGAGGAAGAACCGCAGCCCTGAGCAGGCGCGCCCGCGATCTCCCCCAGGGCGTCCAGCGAGGAAGAACCGCAGCCCTGAGCAGGCGCGCCCGCGTTCTCCCCCAGGGCGTCCAGCGAGGAAGAACCGCAGCCCTGAGCAGGCGCGCCCGCGTTCTCCCCCAGGACGTCCAGCGAGGAAGAACCGCAGCCCTGAGCAGGCGCGCCCGCGATCTCCCCCAGGGCGTCCAGCGGGGAAGAACCGCAGCCCTGAGCAGGCGCGCCCGCGATCTCCCCCAGGGCGTCCAGCGAGGAAGAACCGCAGCCCTGAGCAGGCGCGCCCGCGTTCTCCCCCAGGGCGTCCAGCGAGGAAGAACCGCAGCCCTGAGCAGGCGCGCCCGCGTTCTCCCCCAGGGCGTCCAGCGAGGAAGAACCGCAGCCCTGAGCAGGCGCGCCCGCATTCTCCCCCAGGGCGTCCAGCGAGGAAGAACCGCAGCCCTGAGCAGGCGCGCCCGCGATCTCCCCCAGGGCGTCCAGCGAGGAAGAACCGCAGCCCTGAGCAGGCGCGCCCGCGTTCTCCCCCAGGACGTCCAGCGAGGAAGAACCGCAGCCCTGAGCAGGCGCGCCCGCGTTCTCCCCCAGGGCGTCCAGCGAGGAAGAACCGCAGCCCTGAGCAGGCGCGCCCGCGATCTCCCCCAGGGCGTCCAGCGAGGAAGAACCGCAGCCCTGAGCAGGCGCGCCCGCGTTCTCCCCCAGGGCGTCCAGCGGGGAAGAACCGCAGCCCTGAGCAGGCGCGCCCGCGATCTCCCCCAGGGCGTCCAGCGAGGAAGAACCGCAGCCCTGAGCAGGCGCGCCCGCGTTCTCCCCCAGGGCGTCCAGCGAGGAAGAACCGCAGCCCTGAGCAGGCGCGCCCGCGTTCTCCCCCAGGGCGTCCAGCGAGGAAGAACCGCAGCCCTGAGCAGGCGCGCCCGCGATCTCCCCCAGGGCGTCCAGCGGGGAAGAACCGCAGCCCTGAGCAGGCGCGCCCGCGTTCTCCCCCAGGGCGTCCAGCGAGGAAGAACCGCAGCCCTGAGCAGGCGCGCCCGCGTTCTCCCCCAGGGCGTCCAGCGAGGAAGAACCGCAGCCCTGAGCAGGCGCGCCCGCGATCTCCCCCAGGGCGTCCAGCGAGGAAGAACCGCAGCCCTGAGCAGGCGCGCCCGCGATCTCCCCCAGGGCGTCCAGCGAGGAAGAACCGCAGCCCTGAGCAGGCGCGCCCGCGATCTCCCCCAGGACGTCCAGCGAGGAAGAACCGCAGCCCTGAGCAGGCGCGCCCGCGTTCTCCCCCAGGGCGTCCAGCGAGGAAGAACCGCAGCCCTGAGCAGGCGCGCCCGCGTTCTCCCCCAGGGCGTCCAGCGAGGAAGAACCGCAGCCCTGAGCAGGCGCGCCCGCGTTCTCCCCCAGGGCGTCCAGCGAGGAAGAACCGCAGCCCTGAGCAGGCGCGCCCGCGTTCTCCCCCAGGGCGTCCAGCGAGGAAGAACCGCAGCCCTGAGCAGGCGCGCCCGCGATCTCCCCCAGGGCGTCCAGCGAGGAAGAACCGCAGCCCTGAGCAGGCGCGCCCGCGTTCTCCCCCAGGGCGTCCAGCGAGGAAGAACCGCAGCCCTGAGCAGGCGCGCCCGCGTTCTCCCCCAGGGCGTCCAGCGAGGAAGAACCGCAGCCCTGAGCAGGCGCGCCCGCGTTCTCCCCCAGGGCGTCCAGCGAGGAAGAACCGCAGCCCTGAGCAGGCGCGCCCGCGTTCTCCCCCAGGACGTCCAGCGAGGAAGAACCGCAGCCCTGAGCAGGCGCGCCCGCGTTCTCCCCCAGGACGTCCAGCGAGGAAGAACCGCAGCCCTGAGCAGGCGCGCCCGCGTTCTCCCCCAGGACGTCCAGCGAGGAAGAACCGCAGCCCTGAGCAGGCGCGCCCGCGTTCTCCCCCAGGGCGTCCAGCGAGGAAGAACCGCAGCCCTGAGCAGGCGCGCCCGCGTTCTCCCCCAGGGCGTCCAGCGAGGAAGAACCGCAGCCCTGAGCAGGCGCGCCCGCGATCTCCCCCAGGACGTCCAGCGAGGAAGAACCGCAGCCCTGAGCAGGCGCGCCCGCGATCTCCCCCAGGACGTCCAGCGAGGAAGAACCGCAGCCCTGAGCAGGCGCGCCCGCGATCTCCCCCAGGGCGTCCAGCGAGGAAGAACCGCAGCCCTGAGCAGGCGCGCCCGCGTTCTCCCCCAGGACGTCCAGCGAGGAAGAACCGCAGCCCTGAGCAGGCGCGCCCGCGTTCTCCCCCAGGGCGTCCAGCGAGGAAGAACCGCAGCCCTGAGCAGGCGCGCCCGCGTTCTCCCCCAGGGCGTCCAGCGAGGAAGAACCGCAGCCCTGAGCAGGCGCGCCCGCGATCTCCCCCAGGATGCTCCATGCAGGCGGATGCAAAGCGCTACGCTCAGGAAGGGACAGTCAGCAGCGCGCACAATGGGAAGCGCCTGTCCAGGCAGGACCACAAACTAAACACGAGTCCCGAAGGACAACGACCGTTCTTGGCCCTCTGGAAGGCGCCCGGCTGGGCCCCACCGACCCGACCCCGCCACGGCCACGTCACCGGGAAATCAGCGGCTGCCTTGCCAGCGCGCTCCCAGGGCACCAGGCTATCCGGCAGAAAAGTAACCACGCGGGCGGGCCGAGGGCAGGCTGACGCTCTGGGGCCGGCAGTGCAAGCAGGATGCTGATCCGCGGGAGGGTTCAGAGGAGCCACAGGCTGGACCCAGCTCAGCAGGGGCGAGTGCGAGGCGGGGCCGCTTGTTCCGCGACAGGCCCGGAGAGCGGTGGCTGGGCGCGGAGGCCAGACAAGGCAGAGCAGGTTCGCGCATCCAGCCATCTGGAAACCAAGCCTGGGCCTGGCTCAGATGACGCGACAATGGGAGCTGGACGGAAGGCACACGGGTCCCTGCCCCTTTCGACCTCCACCATTCCCCCAAGGGCTCTCGGTGCAAGGGCTGGGGCAGGAGCCCAGGGAACAGCACAGTCCCCAGCAGCCAGCCTCCCCTTCCCAGCTGACTCGTGCCCTGGGACAGCGCTCCCACTCGCCTGCCCCCACCAGCCAGGCCTCTCCCTCCCCGGCCTCCACCTGGGCTCTTCTCAGCGGTCCCACCTCGCACTCGGGTTTGACCTTCCTGGTTTCCAGCCCCCGACGTCTGGTCTGCGGGCAGCCCGCTGCTCTCCCGTGGATCCCCGCGCTGAGTGCCACCAGGGCTGTCCTGTGCCATTCCAGGCTCTCCCGTCCCTCCCTAGCCACGAGATCCACCCCAATCTCCCAGCCACGGGTCACCCACAGCGTCCCTTCCGCCCCGCCACATCGCCGCCATCCCACTGCCCCAGGGCCAGCCAAAGCCTCCGCCCCCCGCCCCGCCCCAGTTCTTCGGACAGACAAAGCACACCGTCCCCGCCTTTCTTATGGAAATGTGCTCTGCAGTATGGCGTTATATTCCGCACGCCGAGGCAGGCAGCACTGACCCTGCATGGGCCTGGTGACGGGCTTGCCGAGGCCTGCACTGAGCCCGGCCAGACTGCCCCCGCTCTCCCAGCACTGGGGCGGGACGGTCAGGACCGACACAGAGTCTGGCAGGGCTCTGACAATCCATCTGGAGAAGAGGCGGGGCCAAGCAAGGCCGGGGACGAGCGGCTGTCAGCCACTGGCGCCACGGTCCCGGCAGCCTACCACAGCCCGTAGGGGCGGAGCCCCAACCCCCGCGCGTAGCATCCCAGAGCATAGAGACGCCGGGGGGGCGGGGCCACGCGCCATGATGGACCTTGGCGGGCCACTTGAAAAAGCTCCGAGGAGGAAGTAATGGGGCGGCTCGCGGCACGGGAGTCGCTGGGCACCCTGGACGGGGGGGGGGGGGGGGAGGAGACGCTTTACCACACCCAGGTGGAGGAACCGCCAGAGCCTTCCTGGGGGCCGGAGCAGCGAGACGGGGACCCGAGAGAGCGACAGAGCGGTAAGCTCCACGGGCTCATCCAGAGGGACCGTCGCAAGGGGAGGGGGCAGGAAGCAGCCTGGGGCAGAGCACTTCTGGCGCCCGTGGGCTGACACGCCTCAGGGTGGAACCCCGTCAGCCAGGTAAGGGTAAGGCTGGGACCCGGTGGAGAGGGCGGGCCCGGGTCCCCCTCCTGCCACGCTCGGAGTAAAGCGTGCTACCGCAAAGCCCTAAGCAGGGGCAGGATCTAGGGGCCGAGGGACCCCAGGGATTCCCCTTTTCCTTCCTCCCCTCCAGACCTTCGGAGACAGTGGGCTCGCCGGGCCCCATCCTCCTCCCGGAGGGGGGAGCTCGCGCCCTTAAGTTCGTTACACGGGGTAAACTGAGGCAGTGGGCCCGCAGGGCCTCATCCTCCGGCTGCAGAGGGAACTCGCGCCCATAATCCTGCCACACAGCCCATCTGGCCTACGTTTGGCTCAGTGGGGCCTGTGTAGCGCCCAGCCCAGGCAGGCTGGGTCCATCGCCAGCGTGGCTGTAAAAGAGACGGCCACGCCCAGCGCCTACCTTCTTGCGCTCCTTCTGTTCCCTGTGCTTGCGCACCAGCTGGCTGCCTTTGCGGGCAATGATGGCCAGGTCCGACGTGGCGTCCTTCACCGGGATGACTGGCTCTGGCTGGAGGGGCAAAGGGAGGGCAGGTTGCAAATCAGCACACACAGCTTCCTGGCAGGGCCCGGCGGCTCCCCAGCTGCGCCCTACCTGCTTGGTGAAGACGATCCTCCCGTCCAGGAACGGCGGCACCAAGTTGTGCACCAGCAGGTGCACTTTGGCTGCGTTATCCTCCTCAAAGTCCTCATCCACCTCCAGGCGCTGGACCACCCCACTGGTCAGCATGCGGTTGGTCTCCCAGCGCTCGTTGTCCTGAAGGAGCACAGGGGCAGTGTCACAGGCCCGCGCCGCCTGCAGGGAGGGCACAGTGCCCGAGCCCCCTCCTCAGCCTGCCACACCACGGCTGCCGAAGGGATGCCTCGGAGCGGGGC
Organism: Pelodiscus sinensis; assembly: GCF_052426305.1. Classification (NCBI taxonomy): domain Eukaryota; kingdom Metazoa; phylum Chordata; order Testudines; family Trionychidae; genus Pelodiscus; species Pelodiscus sinensis. Next base: position 51,922,798 of record NC_143063.1, read on the forward strand.
TCCCCCCACAGGGAGCCCACGGACCGCTCTGGCTAGGCACCGCCAGGACAGGAAGACAGTGACACGGCAGAGGGGCTGCAGCACGGGGCGGGCTCAGCCAGGCCAGTCGCTCTGGGAGAAAGCTGGCAGGCTCCATGGGAAGGAGCTAGAAGCTGCGCGCCCTGGACACTGAGCAACGGGGAGAGGTTCCAGGGCGCCCGTAGCCGGGACAGAACAGCGGAGTCGATTAACCGACAAGAAAAGCGTCTAGGTTAATGCTACAGACGACAGGCACCCCCCGACCCTGGCAAATCTATTAGCAGGCGGGTCGGCAGCCTGGCTCTGTCACGGCTCACTGCGCCTCTGCATTGAAAGTGAGTTAGGAGCCGGGGGGGTCGGCAGCCTGGCTCTGTCCCGGCTCACTGCGCCTCTGCATTGAAAGTGAGTTAGGAGCCGGGGGGGTCGGCAGCCTGGCTCTGTCCCGGCTCACTGCGCCTCTGCATGAAAGTGAGTTAGGAGCCGGGGGGGTCGGCAGCCTGGCTCTGTCCCGGCTCACTGCGCCTCTGCATTGAAAGTGAGTTAGGAGCCGGGCGGGTCGGCAGCCTGGCTCTGTCCCACCTCGCTGCACCTCTGCATGAAAGTGAGTTAGGAGCCGGGCGGGTCGGCAGCCTGGCTCTGTCCCACCTCGCTGCGCCTCTGCATGAAAGTGAGTTAGGAGCCGGGCGGGTCGGCAGCCTGGCTCTGTCCCACCTCGCTGCGCCTCTGCATTGAAAGTGAGTTAGGAGCCGGGCGGGTCGGCAGCCTGGCTCTGTCCCACCTCGCTGCGCCTCTGCATGAAAGTGAGTTAGGAGCCGGGGGGTCGGCAGCCTGGCTCTGTCCCACCTCGCTGCGCCTCTGCATGAAAGTGAGTTAGGAGCCGGGGGGGTCGGCAGCCTGGCTCTGTCCCACCTCGCTGCGCCTCTGCATGAAAGTGAGTTAGGAGCCGGGGGGGTCGGCAGCCTGGCTCTGTCCCGGCTCACTGCGCCTCTGCATGAAAGTGAGTTAGGAGCCGGGGGGATCGGCAGCCTGGCTCTGTCCCGGCTCACTGCGCCTCTGCATGAAAGTGAGTTAGGAGCCGGGGGGGTCGGCAGCCTGGCTCTGTCCCGGCTCACTGCGCCTCTGCATGAAAGTGAGTTAGGAGCCGGGCGGGTCGGCAGCCTGGCTCTGTCCCGGCTCACTGCGCCTCTGCATTGAAAGTGAGTTAGGAGCCGGGGGGATCGGCAGCCTGGCTCTGTCCCACCTCGCTGCACCTCTGCATGAAAGTGAGTTAGGAGCCGGGGGGGTCGGCAGCCTGGCTCTGTCCCGGCTCACTGCGCCTCTGCATTGAAAGTGAGTTAGGAGCCGGGGGGGTCGGCAGCCTGGCTCTGTCCCACCTCGCTGCACCTCTGCATGAAAGTGAGTTAGGAGCCGGGGGGGTCGGCAGCCTGGCTCTGTCCCGGCTCACTGCGCCTCTGCATTGAAAGTGAGTTAGGAGCCGGGCGGGTCGGCAGCCTGGCTCTGTCCCACCTTGCTGCACCTCTGCATTGAAAGTGAGTTAGGAGCCGGGCGGGTCGGCAGCCTGGCTCTGTCCCACCTTGCTGCACCTCTGCATTGAAAGTGAGTTAGGAGCCGGGCGGGTCGGCAGCCTGGCTCTGTCCCGGCTCACTGCGCCTCTGCATTGAAAGTGAGTTAGGAGCCGGGGGGATCGGCAGCCTGGCTCTGTCCCACCTCGCTGCACCTCTGCATGAAAGTGAGTTAGGAGCCGGGCGGGTCGGCAGCCTGGCTCTGTCCCACCTCGCTGCACCTCTGCATGAAAGTGAGTTAGGAGCCGGGCGGGTCGGCAGCCTGGCTCTGTCCCACCTCGCTGCGCCTCTGCATTGAAAGTGAGTTAGGAGCCGGGCGGGTCGGCAGCCTGGCTCTGTCCCACCTCGCTGCGCCTCTGCATGAAAGTGAGTTAGGATCCGGGGGGATCGGCAGCCTGGCTCTGTCCCGGCTCACTGCACCTCTGCATTGAAAGTGAGTTAGGAGCCGGGGGGGTCGGCAGCCTGGCTCTGTCCCACCTCCCTGCACCTCTGCATTGAAAGTGAGTTAGGAGCCGGGCGGGCCGGCAGCCTGGCTCTGTCCCACCTCGCTGCGCCTCTGCATTGAAAGTGAGTTAGGAGCCGGGCGGGTCGGCAGCCTGGCTCTGTCCCACCTCGCTGCACCTCTGCATGAAAGTGAGTTAGGAGCCGGGGGGGTCGGCAGCCTGGCTCTGTCCCACCTCGCTGCACCTCTGCATGAAAGTGAGTTAGGAGCCGGGGGGGTCGGCAGCCTGGCTCTGTCCCACCTCGCTGCGCCTCTGCATGAAAGTGAGTTAGGAGCCGGGGGGGTCGGCAGCCTGGCTCTGTCCCACCTCGCTGCGCCTCTGCATGAAAGTGAGTTAGGAGCCGGGCGGGTCGGCAGCCTGGCTCTGTCCCACCTCGCTGCACCTCTGCATGAAAGTGAGTTAGGAGCCGGGGGGGTCGGCAGCCTGGCTCTGTCCCACCTCGCTGCACCTCTGCATGAAAGTGAGTTAGGAGCCGGGGGGGTCGGCAGCCTGGCTCTGTCCCACCTCGCTGCGCCTCTGCATGAAAGTGAGTTAGGAGCCGGGGGGGTCGGCAGCCTGGCTCTGTCCCACCTCGCTGCGCCTCTGCATGAAAGTGAGTTAGGAGCCGGGCGGGTCGGCAGCCTGGCTCTGTCCCACCTCGCTGCACCTCTGCATTGAAAGTGAGTTAGGAGCCGGGGGGGTCGGCAGCCTGGCTCTGTCCCACCTCGCTGCGCCTCTGCATTGAAAGTGAGTTAGGAGCCGGGCGGGTCGGCAGCCTGGCTCTGTCCCACCTCGCTGCGCCTCTGCATGAAAGTGAGTTAGGAGCCGGGGGGGTCGGCAGCCTGGCTCTGTCCCACCTCGCTGCGCCTCTGCATGAAAGTGAGTTAGGAGCCGGGGGGGTCGGCAGCCTGGCTCTGTCCCACCTCGCTGCACCTCTGCATGAAAGTGAGTTAGGAGCCGGGGGGGTCGGCAGCCTGGCTCTGTCCCGGCTCACTGCGCCTCTGCATGAAAGTGAGTTAGGAGCCGGGGGGGTCGGCAGCCTGGCTCTGTCCCACCTCGCTGCACCTCTGCATTGAAAGTGAGTTAGGAGCCGGGGGGATCGGCAGCCTGGCTCTGTCCCACCTCGCTGCACCTCTGCATGAAAGTGAGTTAGGAGCCGGGGGGGTCGGCAGCCTGGCTCTGTCCCACCTCGCTGCGCCTCTGCATGAAAGTGAGTTAGGAGCCGGGGGGATCGGCAGCCTGGCTCTGTCCCACCTCGCTGCGCCTCTGCATGAAAGTGAGTTAGGAGCCGGGCGGGTCGGCAGCCTGGCTCTGTCCCGGCTCACTGCGCCTCTGCATTGAAAGTGAGTTAGGAGCCGGGGGGGTCGGCAGCCTGGCTCTGTCCCACCTCGCTGCGCCTCTGCATGAAAGTGAGTTAGGAGCCGGGCGGGTCGGCAGCCTGGCTCTGTCCCGGCTCACTGCGCCTCTGCATTGAAAGTGAGTTAGGAGCCGGGCGGGTCGGCAGCCTGGCTCTGTCCCGGCTCGCTGCGCCTCTGCATTGAAAGTGAGTTAGGAGCCGGGCGGGTCGGCAGCCTGGCTCTGTCCCACCTCGCTGCGCCTCTGCATGAAAGTGAGTTAGGAGCCGGGGGGGTCGGCAGCCTGGCTCTGTCCCACCTCGCTGCGCCTCTGCATGAAAGTGAGTTAGGAGCCGGGGGGATCGGCAGCCTGGCTCTGTCCCACCTCGCTGCGCCTCTGCATGAAAGTGAGTTAGGAGCCGGGCGGGTCGGCAGCCTGGCTCTGTCCCGGCTTGTGCTGCGTCCACGAGCTCAGACCCACCCGAGAGGGGGCTGCTGCCACTCTGCACTACGGCCTGTCTGAGAGGCAGCAGTGCTGGGCGACAGGCAGCCAGTCCGTGAGTGGTTTTTAAACTGGCTTCCCCCCAGGACCAGGTCCTGCCTGGCCCCCCGCGCTGCTACCTCTGGTACCGAGGGAGTGGGGCCGGAGGGCACTGGGTGCGAGCCCCACCTCTGGGGACTACAGACTGGCCGCGTAACCGGTCGGGATTCACGAGGCCCATCGACTATCAGCTCACCGCTGTGCACCCCCCGCACCACTGCTCAGCTCAGCTCTGTGCTCTCTGGGCGGTGCACACACAAACATCCTTCCGCACAGGAATGGAACAGATTAGCAGGAACGCTGGCTGGAAGCCGCCTCTGACCGCGGCGCGCCAACCGCCAGAGAGTCCTTCCCATAATAGAAGGACTAGAGAACACCACATGAAATTAATGGGGAGCAGGTTTAAAACTAATAAGTGAAAGCTCTTCTTGAGCACAGTGTCAACCTGTGGAACTCCCTGCCAGAGGAGGCTGTGAAGGCTTGGAGTATAACAGAGTTTAAAAAAGAGGGAGCTAAATTCATGGAGGTTAGGGCCATAACAGGCTGGGTAAGGAAGGGTGCCCTGGCCTCTGTTTGTCAGAGGCTGGAGAGGGATGGCAGCAGACAAATCGCTCGATCATTGTCTTCGGTCCACCCTCTCTGGGCACCTGGCGCTGGCAGAAACCATGGGCTAGCCGAGCCCGTTGAAAGGAGGAGCCATGGGAGTGGTGCAGGAGCGGGAAGGGCCGAGCTGCGGGAGAGGCAACGGCACAGGTGCATGCCGCCCGGGGGGGGGAAGCCGGGCTACCAGGGAGGCAGGCTGGTGGGTAGAACGGTGCCCAGGGGAGGCCCCGGCACTGGGTGCTGTGGGACAGGCTCTCTGTGGATCGCCCCCCAGTTCAGGCCGCCGCAGGGGCCCTGCAGTAGCCAGGGGCAAGGCAGCACCCCAGTGTTACTGCGGGGCCATGCGGCGCGACCGGGAGAGCGCAGGATTCCTGCCCCGCCCAGATTTCTTTGCTCCCCTAGAGGTGGGAGACCAGCCCCAGCCCCTCCGCCCCGCCGGGGGCATGGACCTCTGGGACGGGCCACCCGCCTTGCTGAATGCGGGGGTGGCTGGCTGCAGCTTGGGCTCCCCACGGCCACACTGGACCCTGCAGGTGGTGCTGACGTCTGGGCGCAACTTGCCAGGAGCGCGCAGGCTGAATTCCCTCGGGAGCCGGGCCCAGCGCTCCAGACCGACCCCGGCCGGCAAGTGCCAGCACACAGGGCCCTGCCCGCCCCTCCCGGCCCCGCCTCGCGCTCTACCTCGTTGATCTGCCGCCGCTGCGCAGAGATGCGCTTCTGCTTCTGCTTGTGCAAGTGCTGCTCCCGCTTCCGCACGTACTCCTCGGACGAGTAGGCCAGGGGGTTGTGGAACTCGTCGTAGCCCTCGTCCATCATGTACCAGTCCCGGTCCGCTTGCTGGGGGAACGGCCAGCGCTGCAGCTCGGGGGGCTGCCCTCCACGCGCCCTGAGGCTGGGGCTGGGGCGGGGCTCAGGCGGCGCTGGCCAGGCCTGTCCGCAGCCACTCAGCCCCGCCGCTGGGGGAGCCAGCCGCTCGGAACAGGCCCAGGCAGGGCTCAGCCACGTGTGGGGAGCGAGTGTCCGGATCTCCACGTGGCCCTGCCACCCCGCCCCACGGGCCGCCCCCCACAACGGACAGGGGCCCCGCCCCGTCACCGCAGCTTCCCCCGAGCACCCTGCGCCAGACCCACCGCGGGGCGCGCCAGGCCCGTGCTGAGAGCCCTCTGCCCAGCAGGCCCCCACAGGCCCGGCCCCACCGCCCGCGGGCCCGGCCCCACCGCCCACAGGCCCGGCCCCGCCGCCCGCAGGCCCGGCCCCACCGCCCACAGGCTGCCGACGCCCGAGCGCCTCTTACCCGTTGGTCGTCCTCCCACTGCTGCCGCTCCTCCTCCGTGTCAAAGGAGATCCCCTCCTCCGCCTCGTCCCGCCTCCCTGCACGGAGGAAGCAGCCGTCAGCCACGGGCCGCCCCAGCCCTGCCGCTCCCAGGGGACGGGGCAGGCAGCCGGTCGCGCCGCAGCCTCACCTTTGCCCCTGGAAAGCCGCGGGGTGGCCCCCAGGTGCCTCCGCTCGTCGGCCCAGTCGTTGTACTTGTAGGACGGGGTGGGCAGCGGCGTCTCCTCCGGGTACTTGCTCCTCACTGACCTGCAGAGGCAGCCGAGGGCAGGAACGACTGAGGGGAACGGCGCGCTGGGGCGTCACGGTCACGGCCCCCCCGGGAGTCCCCCGGCCACGGCCCCCCCGGGAGTCCCCCGGCCACGGCCCCCCCGCCTTCACAGCCCCCCCGCGAGTCCCCCAGCCACGGCCCCCCCGCCTTCACAGCCCCCCCGCGAACCCCCCAGCCACGGCCCCCCCGCGAGTCCCCCAGCCACGGCCCCCCGCCTTCACGGCCCCCCGCGAGTCCCCCAGCCACGGCCCCCCCGCCTTCACGGCCCCCCCGCGAACCCCCCAGCCACGGCCCCCCCGCCTACACGGCCCCCCCGTGAACCCCCCAGCCACGGCCCCCCGCGAGTCCCCCAGCCGCGAGTCCCCCGCCTTCACGGCCCCCCGCGAGTCCCCCAGCCACGGCCACGGCCCCCCCGCCTTCACAGCCCCCCCGCGAACCCCCAGCCACGGCCCCCCCGCCCCCCGCGAGTCCCCCAGCCACGGCCCCCCCGCCTTCACAGCCCCCCCGCGAACCCCCCGCCCCCCAGCCACGGCCCCCCCCCCGCGAGTCCCCCAGCCACGGCCCCCCCGCCTTCACAGCCCCCCCGCGAACCCCCCAGCCACGGCCCCCCCGCGAGTCCCCCAGCCACGGCCCCCCCGCCTTCACAGCCCCCCCGCGAACCCCCCAGCCACCCCCCCCCGCCCCCCCGCGAGTCCCCCAGCCACGGCCCCCCCGCCTTCACAGCCCCCCCGCGAACCCCCCAGCCACGGCCCCCCCGGCCCCCCCAGCCACGGCCCCCCCGCCTTCACAGCCCCCCCGCCCCCCAGCCCCCCCCCCGCCCCCCAGCCACGGCCCCCCCGCCTTCACAGCCCCCCCGCGAGTCCCCCAGCCACGGCCCCCCCGCCTTCACAGCCCCCCCGCAAACCCCCAGCCACGGCCCCCCCGCCTTCACAGCCCCCCCGCGAGTCCCCCAGCCACGGCCCCCCCGCCTTCACAGCCCCCCCGCAAACCCCCCAGCCACGGCCCTCCCGCCTTCACAGCCCCCCCGCGAGCCCCCCAGCCGCGACCCCCCCAGCCGCGAGCCCCCCGCCTTCACAGCCCCCCCGCAAGCCCTCCAGCCACGGCCCCCCCGCCTTCACAGCCCCCCCGCGAGCCCCCCAGCCACGGCCCTCCCGCCTTCACAGCCCCCCCGCGAGCCCCCCAGCCGCGAGCCCCCCAGCCGCGAGCCCCCCGCCTTCACAGCCCCCCCGCGAACCCCCCAGCCACGGACCTCCTGCCTTCACAGCCCCCCCTCTGTAACCTCCCGGCCACGGACCTCCACCTTCACGGCCCCCTCTAACTCTCCGGCCACGGCCCTCCCGCCTTCACAGTCTCCCAGCCACGGACCTCCACCTTCACAGCCCCCGCGTAACCCCCAGCCACGGCCCCCCTGCCTTCACAGCCCCCCTGCAGCCCCCAGCCACGGACCTCCGCCTTCACGGCCCCCTGTAATCCCCGGGCCACGGCCCCCCCGCCTTCACAGCCCCCCCTGCAGCCCCCAGCCACGGACCTCCACCTTCACAGCCCCCCCACGAAGCCCCCAGCCATAGACCTCCACCTTCATGGCCCCCGTGAAACCCCCCGGCCACGGACCTCCCCCTTCACAGCCCCCTGTAACCCCCCGGCCACGGACCTCCACCTTCACAGCCCCCTGTAACCTCCAGCCACGGACCTCCACCTTCACAGCCCCCTGTAACCCCCCGGCCACGGACCTCCACCTTCACAGCCCCCTGTAACCCCCCGGCCACGGACCTCCACCTTCACAGCCCCCTGTAACCCCCCGGCCACGGACCTCCACCTTCACAGCCCCCTGTAACCTCCAGCCACGGACCTCCACCTTCACAGCCCCCTGTAACCCTCCAGCCACGGACCTCCACCTTCACAGCCCCCCCACGAAGCCCCCAGCCATAGACCTCCACCTTCATGGCCCCCATGAAACCCCCAGCCACGGACCTCCACCTTCACAGCCCCCTGTAACCTCCAGCCACGGACCTCCACCTTCATGGCCCCCTGCGAGTCCCCCAGCCATGGCCCCCCCGCCTTCACAGCCCCCCTGCAGCCCCCCAGCAGCCCACCAGCCACGGACCTCCACCTTCACAGCCCCCTGTAACCCCCCGGCCACGGCCCCCCTGCCTTCACAGCCCCCCTGCAACCCTCCAGCCACGGTCCTCCACGTTCATGGCCCCCGTGAAACCCCCAGCCACGGACCTCCACCTTCACAGCCCCCCCAGCCACAGACCTCCACCTTCACAGCCCCCCCCCAGCCACAGACCTCCACCCTCATGGTCCCCCTGCAATTCCCCAGCCACGGACACCCACCTTCACAGCCCTCCAGCCATGGCCACCTCACCTTCACAGCCCCCCTGAAGCCCCCAGCTATGGACCCCACCTAGGCACCCCCCCAGCCATGGACCCCCACATAGGTGCCCTCCAGCCACGGCCCCCCGCCTTCATGGCCCCCCAGCCATGGGCCTGCTGTCACGTTACTGGATTTGAAGGGGAGCAGCCAGGTCACTGCTGCGCCCGGGCGGTGCCCCAAAGTCTGTCCAAAGGGGCCGTGTGAGGTGCTACACGAAAGCTTCTGTTCTCCTGTGTGTGTGACTGTGACGGCGTGTCCGGAAGCCCCCGACCCTGCCCCCGTGGCAGCGAGAACAGACGCCGCCAGCCAGTAGAACAGAGCGTTTCTCACTTCTCCAGGGGACAGCCCCGCCTAGACGGGAGGTGGCTACAGGAGCCAGGGCCAAGATGCCTCAGCCCCCTTGGGTAGGGTCTGTTGCCCCCCAGCCCTCAGCACCCAGCTGAGTCTGTTCCCTTCATGATTCCAGCCAGAACTGCCCCTTCCCCCTTGTTCCCTCCCCTCCCTTAACCGGTAGGACCGGTTTGGTCACTGTCCTGGGCCCTCCTGGCGCCCCCGCTGGCCAGTAGGGGTCACCCACAGCCCAAGCCCGGCACGGCACTGACACTGTGTCACAATGCTACGCGTGTTCCTGTGCGGGGGGTGAGTCTGGGCTCTGGGCGGACACTGTCGTCAAGGAGGCTTGTTCCCTCGCCGACTATGCCAATCAGCACAGCCCCAGGGACACAGGCTGAGTGTGGCTGGGAACATGCAACCCAGCCAGGGCAAAATGGCGGCTGACAGGAAACAGACAGGTCGCTGGGCCGTGGGACTGCTCCTCTTGGAAGGTACCAGGGATGGCTCAAGCGCCGTGAGGCAGATTCCATCTGCTCTCCGATCCCGCTCCTGAGCCCAGCTGCAGCCTTGCCAGGGGCGAGCCGGGGAGGGGGGCCGACCCCCTGGCATAGGGGGGCCTCCAGACACTCCTAAGATGGCTGTTTGGAACTTCCCTGCTGCGCGCCTGAGCCCAGAACCTGGTGCCTGGTGCGTGTGACGGGCTCTCCTCAGCCTCGCGCGCCGCCTTTTCCCTCTTAGTAAGAGCCCTGCCCATGGCAGACTCGCAGCGTGAGCTCCAGTGTGAACTGACCGGGGACTGGGGCTGGTTCTTTGGGACCGGGAGAACCATTGGGGGTGGGTGAGATGGGTCCGAGAACCCCTCCCCTGTGTTAGGCCTGGGGCTGAGTGGGGCACAGGGAGAGCTGGGTGTCCGAGGGGTTTTGCTCGTGAGGTTCCTGCTGGCCGGATCGGCAGCTGCAGCGCTCGGTGTGACCGGTGTGTGGCCTGTTTGGAAGGTCTCCAGGCCGGGGCTGTAAGCGGCCCTGGTTTGAGCAATTCGCCCGGAGGGGACGCCCTCAGCCATGCCCAGACCCGGCCCCGTCCGTCACCCCCCAGCCATGGACCCCCACCTTCACAGCTCCCCTGCACCCCCACCTACGCGCCCCCCAGCCATGGACCCCCACCTTCACAGCTCCCCTGCACCCCCACCTACGCGCCCCCCAGCCATGGACCCCCACCTACGCGCCCCCCAGCCATGGACCCCCACCTTCACAGCTCCCCTGCACCCCCACCTACGCGCCCCCCAGCCATGGACCCCCACCTTCACAGCTCCCCTGCACCCCCACCTACGCGCCCCCCAGCCATGGACCCCCACCTTCACAGCCCCCCTGCACCCCCACCTACGCGCCCCCCAGCCATGGACCCCCACCTTCACAGCTCCCCTGCACCCCCACCTACGCGCCCCCCAGCCATGGACCCCCACCTTCACAGCTCCCCTGCACCCCCACCTACGCGCCCCCCAGCCATGGACCCCCACCTTCACAGCTCCCCTGCACCCCCACCTACGCGCCCCCCAGCCATGGACCCCCACCTTCACAGCCCCCCTGCACCCCCACCTACGCGCCCCCCAGCCATGGACCCCCACCTTCACAGCTCCCCTGCACCCCCACCTACGCGCCCCCCAGCCATGGACCCCCCACCTTCACAGCTCCCCTGCACCCCCACCTACGCGCCCCCCAGCCATGGACCCCCCCCCACCTTCACAGCTCCCCTGCACCCCCACCTACGCGCCCCCCAGCCATGGACCCCCACCTTCACAGCTCCCCTGCACCCCCACCTACGCGCCCCCCAGCCATGGACCCCCCCACCTTCACAGCTCCCCTGCACCCCCACCTACGCGCCCCCCAGCCATGGACCCCCACCTAGGCACTCCCCAGCCACAGGTCCCCCCACCTTCACAGCCCCCCTGCAGCCCCACCTAGGCACTCCCCAGCCACAGGCCCCCCACCTTCATAGCCCCCCTGCACCCCCACCTAGGCACTCCCCAGCCACAGGTCCCCCACCTTCACAGCCCCCCTGCATCCCCACCTAAGCACTCCCCAGCCACAGACCCCCCACCTTCACAGCCCCCCTGCAGCCCGACCTAGGCACTCCCCAGCCACAGGCCCCCCACCTTCACAGCCCCCCCCCCACCCCCACCTAGGCACTCCCCAGCCACAGGCCCACCTTCACAGCCCCCCTGCAGCCCGACCTAGGCACTCCCCAGCCACAGGCCCCCCACCTTCACAGCCCCCCTGCACCCCCACCTAGGCACTCCCCAGCCACAGGCCCCCCACCTTCACAGCCCCCCCGCACCCCCACCTAGGCACTCCCCAGCCACAGGCCCCCCACCTTCACAGCCCCCCTGCACCCCCACCTAGGCACTCCCCAGCCACAGGCCCCCCACCTTCACAGCCCCCCCGCACCCCCACCTAGGCACTCCCCAGCCACAGGTCCCCCACCTTCACAGCCCCCCCGCACCCCCACCTAGGCACTCCCCAGCCACAGGTCCCCCACCTTCACAGCCCCCCCGCACCCCCACCTAGGCACTCCCCAGCCACAGGTCCCCCCACCTTCACAGCCCCCCCGCACCCCCACCTAGGCACTCCCCAGCCACAGGTCCCCCACCTTCACAGCCCCCCCGCACCCCCACCTAGGCACTCCCCAGCCACAGGCCCCCCACCTTCACAGCCCCCCCGCACCCCCACCTAGGCACTCCCCAGCCACAGGTCCCCCACCTTCACAGCCCCCCCGCACCCCCACCTAGGCACTCCCCAGCCACAGGTCCCCCACCTTCACAGCCCCCCCGCACCCCCACCTAGGCACTCCCCAGCCACAGGCCCCCCACCTTCACAGCCCCCCTGCAGCCCCACCTAGGCACTCCCCAGCCACAGGCCCACCTTCACAGCCCCCCCGCACCCCCACCTAGGCACTCCCCAGCCACAGGCCCCCCACCTTCACAGCCCCCCGCAGCCCCACCTAGGCACTCCCCAGCCACAGGTCCCCCCACCTTCACAGCCCCCCCGCACCCCCACCTAGGCACTCCCCAGCCACAGGTCCCCCACCTTCACAGCCCCCCCGCACCCCCACCTAGGCACTCCCCAGCCACAGGTCCCCCCACCTTCACAGCCCCCCCGCACCCCCACCTAGGCACTCCCCAGCCACAGGTCCCCCACCTTCACAGCCCCCCCGCACCCCCACCTAGGCACTCCCCAGCCACAGGTCCCCCACCTTCACAGCCCCCCCCGCACCCTCACTTAGGCACTCCCCAGCCACAGGCCCCCCACCTTCACAGCCCCCCTGCAGCCCCACCTAGGCACTCCCCAGCCACAGGCCCACCTTCACAGCCCCCCCGCACCCCCACCTAGGCACTCCCCAGCCACAGGCCCCCCACCTTCACAGCCCCCCCGCACCCCCACCTAGGCACTCCCCAGCCACAGGCCCCCCACCTTCACAGCCCCCCCGCACCCCCACCTAGGCACTCCCCAGCCACAGGCCCCCCACCTTCACAGCCCCCCCGCACCCCCACCTAGGCACTCCCCAGCCACAGGCCCCCCACCTTCACAGCCCCCCCGCACCCCCACCTAGGCACTCCCCAGCCACAGGTCCCCCCACCTTCACAGCCCCCCTGCAGCCCCACCTAGGCACTCCCCAGCCACAGGCCCACCTTCACAGCCCCCCTGCAGCCCCACCTAGGCACTCCCCAGCCACAGGCCCCCCACCTTCACAGCCCCCGTGCAGCCCCACCTACACGGCACTGCCAGGAGCCCCACACAGCAGGCAGCCCCCTGCCCGCCCAGCCCGGCTCTACCTGTCCCGGTCCCTCCTGTCTGTGTCCCGGGCTGCGGGTGCCCGATGGCTGCGCTCGCGCTCGGAGTCCCTATGGGAGGGTGTGGGGGAGGGGGACTCCCACTGGGAACGCCGGGAGCTGCCATAACCGCTCTCCTCTTCCTCCCAGCTGGAGCGGGACGGCGTGGCTGCATCTGGGGGGAGAGTGGGTCTCATGCCTCGTGCCGGCCAAGCTAGGCCCCTGCCAGCGGCAGCCAAGGCCTGGAACCTTCAGCAGGGAAAGCGAAACCCCACAAGCCTCACCGACCTGACCCCCAGCGAGGAGAAACCCCTCAGAGGCGACCCCCACCTGAAGAGCTGAAAAGAGGCACTCCCTTCACACTCGCCCCACGGGAGGCAGGGGGGAGGGGCCTCCTCCCAGAGCCCAGGGTTAACTCTTCCAGGGGCCCACAGCAAGTGGATTTGGTAGGGCTGCCCAGGCTCTGGGGTGGGGCCAAACACGGGGGGTGCCGTGTGCGGGAAGGGCTGCCAGAGAGCAGGCTAAGGGTGGGAGTGCAGGGTCGGGGGGGTACAGGAGCAGGCTGGGGGTTGCAGGGTCTGGGCAGGAGGGTGCAGGAGCAGGCCAGGGAGGGTGCAGGGTCGGGGGGGGGGAGGGTGCAGGAGCGGGCCAGGGAGAGGGTGCAGGGTCTGGGGGGGAGGGTGCAGGAGCAGGCTGGGGGGAGGGTGCAGGAGCGGGCCAGGGGGAGGGTGCAGGGTCTGGGGGGGAGGGTGCAGGAGCAGGCTGGGGGGAGGGTGCAGGAGCGGGCCAGGGAGAGGGTGCAGGGTCTGGGGGGGAGGGTGCAGGAGCAGGCCGGGGGGAGGGGGTCCACGGTCTGGGGGTGCAGGAGCAAGCTGGGGGGAGGGTGCAGGAGCAGGCCGGCGGGGAGGGGTGCAGGGTCTGGGGGTACAAGAGCAGGCCGGGGGGAGGGTGCAGGAGCAGGCCGGGGGGGAGGGTGCAGGGTCTGGGGGTACAAGAGCAGGCTGGGGGGAGGGTGCAGGAGCAGGACGGGGGGGGAGGGTGCAGGGTCTGGGGGTACAAAGAGCAGGCTGGGGGGAGGGTGCAGGAGCAGGCTGGGGGGGGAGGGTGCAGGAGTAGGCCGGGGGGGAGGGTGCAGGGTCTGGGGGTACAAGAGCAGGCTGGGGGGAGGGTGCAGGAGCAGGCCGGGGGGGGGGAGGGTGCAGGGTCTGGGGGTACAAGAGCAGGCTGGGGGGAGGGTGCAGGAGCAGGACGGGGGGGAGGGTGCAGGGTCTGGGGGTACAAAGAGCAGGCTGGGGGGAGGGTGCAGGAGCAGGGGGGGGGGAGGGTGCAGGGTCTGGGGGTACAAAGAGCAGGCTGGGGGGAGGGTGCAGGAGCAGGCCGGGGGGAGGGTGCAGGGTCTGGGGGTACAAAGAGCAGGCTGGGGGGAGGGTGCAGGAGTAGGCCGGGGGGGAGGGTGCAGGGTCTGGGGGTACAAGAGCAGGCTGGGGGGAGGGTGCAGGAGCAGGACGGGGGGGGAGGGTGCAGGGTCTGGGGGTACAAAGAGCAGGCTGGGGGGAGGGTGCAGGAGCAGGCCGGGGGGAGGGTGCAGGGTCTGGGGGTACAAAGAGCAGGCTGGGGGGAGGGTGCAGGAGCAGGCCGGGGGGAGGGTGCAGGGTCTGGGGGTACAAAGAGCAGGCTGGGGGGAGGGTGCAGGAGTAGGCCGGGGGGGAGGGTGCAGGGTCTGGGGGTACAAGAGCAGGCTGGGGGGAGGGTGCAGGAGCAGGCCGGGGGGGGGGAGGGTGCAGGGTCTGGGGGTACAAGAGCAGGCTGGGGGGAGGGTGCAGGAGCAGGCTGGGGGGGGAGGGTGCAGGAGCAGGCCGGGGGGGAGGGTGCAGGGTCTGGGGGTACAAAGAGCAGGCTGGGGGGAGGGTGCAGGAGCAGGCCGGGGGGGAGGGTGCAGGGTCTGGGGGTACAAGAGCAGGCTGGGGGGAGGGTGCAGGAGCAGGACGGGGGGGAGGGTGCAGGGTCTGGGGGTACAAAGAGCAGGCTGGGGGGAGGGTGCAGGAGCAGGCCGGGGGGAGGGTGCAGGGTCTGGGGGTACAAAGAGCAGGCTGGGGGGAGGGTGCAGGAGCAGGCCGGGGGGGGGAGGGTGCAGGGTCTGGGGGTACAAAGAGCAGGCTGGGGGGAGGGTGCAGGAGTAGGCCGGGGGGGAGGGTGCAGGGTCTGGGGGTACAAGAGCAGGCTGGGGGGAGGGTGCAGGAGCAGGCCGGGGGGGAGGGTGCAGGGTCTGGGGGTACAAAGAGCAGGCTGGGGGGAGGGTGCAGGAGCAGGCTGGGGGGAGGGTGCAGGAGCAGGCCGGGGGGGAGGGTGCAGGGTCTGGGGGTACAAAGAGCAGGCTGGGGGGAGGGTGCAGGAGCAGGCCGGGGGGGAGGGTGCAGGGTCTGGGGGTACAAGAGCAGGCTGGGGGGAGGGTGCAGGAGCAGGCTGGGGGGGAGGGTGCAGGAGCAGGCCGGGGGGGAGGGTGCAGGGTCTGGGGGTACAAGAGCAGGCTGGGGGGAGGGTGCAGGAGCAGGATGGGGGAGGGTGCAGGAGCAGGCTGGGGGGGAGGGTGCAGGAGCAGGCCGGGGGGGAGGGTGCAGGGTCTGGGGGTACAAGAGCAGGCTGGGGGGAGGGTGCAGGAGCAGGCCGGGGGGGAGGGTGCAGGGTCTGGGGGTACAAGAGCAGGCCGGGGGGAGGGTGCAGGAGCAGGCCGGGGGGAGGGTGCAGGGTCTGGGGGTACAAGAGCAGGCTGGGGGGAGGGTGCAGGTTCTGGGGGTACAAGAGCAGGCCGGGGGGAGGGTGCAGGAGCAGGCCGGGGGGGAGGGTGCAGGGTCTGGGGGTACAAGAGCAGGCCGGGGGGAGGGTGCAGGAGCAGGCCGGGGGGGGGAGGGTGCAGGGTCTGGGGGTACAAGAGCAGGCTGGGGGGAGGGTGCAGGAGCAGGCCGGGGGGGGGGGTGCAGGGTCTGGGGGTACAAGAGCAGGCCGGGGGGAGGGTGCAGGAGCAGGCTGGGGGGGGGAGGGTGCAGGAGCAGGCCGGGGGGGGGGGTGCAGGGTCTGGGGGTACAAAGAGCAGGCTGGGGGGAGGGTGCAGGAGCAGGCCGGGGGGGGGAGGGTGCAGGGTCTGGGGGTACAAGAGCAGGCCGGGGGGAGGGTGCAGGAGCAGGCCGGGGGGAGGGGTGCAGGAGCAGGCCGGGGGGAGGGTGCAGGAGCAGGCCGGGGGGAGGGTGCAGGAGCACAGTGGGTGTGAGCGGGGTGCGCTGGAGGTGCAGCGTCTGGACGAGAAGAGGCAGGGGATCGGGGCGCCTGCCTGGCCCAGATACCGGGGGGGGGGGGGGGGCAGGGCCCAGGCGTCTCCGCATGGCTCACGCTGCAGGGAAGCGCTCCCTGCAGACACCAGCCCCCCGCTCCCACTGGCCACGGTTCCGAGCACGCCCTGTGCCAGCCCGCGCGGCTCGGGGCTCCCCACCCCCAGCGCCGGCTCGGCCCAGCCCAAGGCAAGCCACAGGCCAGAGCAGATCCCCCGCCCCGGTGTCCAGGGCACAGGCTCAGCGATCCCCCCGCCCCGCGCCCCGGGAAAGCTGCACTCTGAGGTCCCCCCAGCCTAGCGCCTCGCAGCGGCTCCTACCCTTCGGCCGGTGTCTGGGGCTCTCCGGTTCGCCCCTCCTGCTGCTGCCCCTCTCGGACGAGCCCTCCTTCTCGGAGCGGCTGCTGCTGTGGCGGCTCCTGTCCCGCTCCTCTGCCAAGAGACGGCAAGTCAGCCTGCAGCCCAGACCCCGGGCCGGAGCCGGGGTCCCAAGCACAGAGGGCGGAAGGGCGGTCACCTCGGTCCCGCTTGCGGTCGTGGTCCCGCTCTCTGGTGCGGCCCCGCTTGTGCTCCTTCTCCTCCTTGGAGGAGGCGTAGACGCCGTGCTCACGCCGCTCCCGCTCCCGCTGCCGGCTGCGCTCCCAGAACTCCTCGCTGACCCCCCCCGTGTGGGACGGCGTCTCCACGTGGGCAGGGCGGTAGTGCCTGGGGGGCGACGGGCGGCTCAGCAGGGCCAGCAACGTACACGGGCCTGGCCTCATTCACTGCCAGCCTGGCAAGCAGCTGAGCCGAGCACAGCGACCTCCCCTCCGCCCCAGGGCATCTGCAAGGGAGCCCACTGCCCCGCCAGCCGGCTTCAGTGCACCCGGGGGACAGCACCAGCCTCCCGTGCTGAGACCCAGGAGCAAACCCTGCCAGTCGGGATGTTAGGTATCGGCTAACTGACTCGTTGATTACTCGACTGGTCGATAGTCCCCGGGGGCGGGGCTGGCAGCCAGCGCGCTCCAGCCCCACGCCCGGAGCCCCTGCCCCCCCACGCGGCTGCCTCTGTCCGGGGGGCCCGAGTTCCAACTCGCGCTGGGCCCAGGCCTGAGCCGGGCTGCCTGCCCACCTGGCTCCCAATACACTGCAAACGCAGAGCCGCAGCGGGGGTGGGCCCCGGGCCGGGCTGCTAACCAGTGGACTGGCAGGGGAGGCCTGTCGTCTGGAGCGGTGGCTTGGCGGCTAATGGACTCCACTCTTCCATCCCTTCCCCGAGGCCTTGGGGTGGGACAGGGCCGTGCCTGAGGCACACCTGGCTCCTGGCTGAGAGATGCATGTGGAACCAGGCTTGTCTCCACCCAAGTCTCCTTCCTCTCACCCCATGCAGGCGCCTTCGCTCTGCTAGACAGAGCTCAGCCGCCCACAGCTCCCGGGCCAGGGAAAGGCTCCGTCTCTCTGCTCCACAGGCACCTGGACCCGGTTTCTATCCTACGTGCCCCGGATCCAGGAATCAGCCCCGCTGCCTTCAGGCACTGGCGCCAAGCCCCTTCCTGAAAAGGAGGACCTCTGGCACCCAAAGGCTGGGGGAGGCCCTAACTCCCCCCCCCCCACCCCCAGGACCTTCACCTGTCCTGCCGGCTGCTCCTGCTGGTCCTATCGCTCCCCTCCTCCTCAGAGCAACTCAAGTCATCTTTGGCCTCCTCCCAGTCTTTGTAGGAGGAGACTTTGGACTTCTTCTTGTCCTCCGTGTCTTCCTTCTCCTCGCGCTCCCTGCGCTTCTGGGCAGCAAGCAAGTCCAGCCCCAGCAGGGAGGTGCGGGGGGCCGGAGCTTTGAAGACATGCTGCTCGTTGCAGGCACTTTTCTTCTTGATGATCAAGCCTCCAACCTGGGACTCCAGGTCTGTCCCTTCCAGCCGGTGCAGCGAAGTGTCCTCAGAGACATCCTCCATCGCTAGGGTCCTGTGGCCCGGGGCTCTCTGGAAGGCACACAATCAGGCACTGGGATGAGCCGACTCTTGGGGGGCTCCTAAGGAACTAACAAGAGAGGAGGCAAGGCACATACACGGGGCTCCCTGAACTGCTCGGCCCACAGAAAAGCAAGCCCCTCGCTGCCACGGGAGACATGAGGCCGGAGCGTCTGCTGGGAGGGGCTGATCCACCACCCGTCTCTGGAGTCAAAGCCCCAAGACGCCCCTGGGAACATTGACAGTCAGGCTGACACCTAGGAGCTTTGCAAGGCCAAAGCCCAGAGAGTTCATCTGAGCACCAGACACCTGGTGGGTGAAAGCTCCTTCGGCTGGAGAAAAAAGACCCCTGACACTTTTAGAAAACCAGCAGACCCCCCCCCAGACACACTTCCCCACACCCTCACCAAGCTCAATCTCTGGATTACAGACCTCAGGCGTCCCACGCCATGCTCCACACAAAGCAGCCCCGCAGCACGCTCACCCAGGAACACACCCCTGCAAGCAACCCCCATTGCCAACTCTGCCACACAGCTACACTAGCAACACCATCCCAGGGCCTAACCACAAAGGCCGCCACACCAGAGGCTCATACAGGGGCACGTCCTCCAATGGGATCTATGCCATCAAGTGCCAGCCATGCCCCCTGCCACGCGCACTCGCCAAACCGGACAGTCTCTGCAGCAAAGGATTAATGGACACAGATCAGATATTCCAAAAGGTAACACATGGACGCCTGCTGGGAACAGGCACTCACTAACAGAGCTAAAAGTGACAGTATCATTACCAGGCAATCGCAAAACCTCGCTGGAGAGAGAAGCTGCAGAACTTGATTTCATTCACAAGTTTGACACCTGCAACAGACATTTAAACTAGGGATGTGAAATATCGCTTAAATGCATAGAGAGTAACTTCCTGAATTCTTATTGGTGACTCGACTGCTCCACGGCGCCCGGGGGTGGGCCCTGGCCCCACCCCCAGGGAGCCCCCTGCCCCTCTGCCGCAGAGGCAGCAGTGCGGGGGGCCAGGCGGGAGCTGGTCCGTGAGGGGAGCCAGTTTAAAAACCGGCTCCCCTCAGACCGGCCGCCTGTCTCCCTCACAGTGACGCACACACACAGATGGACACGCAGGCCTGGCTCTCCCACCGGGAAGGGCCGGGACCATGTCAGTCAGCAACAGCCTCTCATGACCCCCCACAACCAGGGAGAGGAGGGCTGGGGCCTCTCGATTTCCCCTCCGCCTCTTGCACCTGCCCCCCCCAGTCACAGCTCTGGACTTCCGGCCTCCCCCGAGGGTGACACTCACCCGTTAACCGTTCACACCCTGCGCGGACACCCCCAAACACTGTCTGCTCCCCACCCTGCGTGCACACACGCACTGTGCGTGTCAACATGTCAGCGTGAGTGTCACACAGTGACAGACTGACGGACACCCCCGACACACACACGCACACGCACACCCCGACACACACACACCCCGACACACACACACGCACACCCCGACACACGCACACCCCGACACACGCACGCACACGCACACCCCGACACACGCACGCACACGCACACCCCGACACACACGCACACCCCGACACATGCACACCCCGACACACGCACCCCCCGACACACGCACACACCCCCCGACACACACCCCCACACACACACACCCCCCCCGACACGCACACACACCCCCCCGACATGCACACACACCCCCCCGACACGCACACACGCACCCCGACACACACCCCCCCCCCCCACACACACACACACCCCGACACACACACACCCCCCCCACACACACACCCCGACACACACACGCACACCCCGACACACGCACACCCCCGACACACACGCGCACCCCGACACACGCACCCCCCGACACACGCACCCCCCGACACACACACGCACCCCCCGACACACACACCCCGACACACACCCCGACACACACACACACCCCCCGACACACACACACGCACCCCCGACACACACACACGCACCCCCCGACACACACACACACACCCCGACACACACACACACACACCCCGACACACACACACACACACCCCGACACACACACACACACCCCGACACACACACACACACCCCGACACACACACACACACACCCCGACACACACACGCACCCCGACACACACACACACACCCCCGACACACACACACACACACCCCGACACACACGCACACCCCGACACACACACACACACACCCCGGCACACACACCCCGACACACACACACACACACCCCGACACACACACACCCCGACACACACACACACCCCGGCACACACACACACACACCCCGGCACACACACCCCGACACACACACACACACACCCCGACACACACACACACACCCCCCCACACACACGCACACCCCCACACACACGCACACCCCGACACACACACGCACACACCCCGACACACACACACACGCACCCCCACACACACACACACCCCGACACACACACACACACCCCGACACACACACACACACACCCCGACACACACACACACCCCGACACACACACACACCCCGACACACACACACACACACCCCGACACACACACACACACACCCCGACACACACACACACACACCCCGGCACACACACCCCGACACACACACACACACACCCCCGACACACACACACACACACCCCGACACACACACACACCCCGACACACACACACACACACCCCGACACACACACACACCCCGCACACACACACACACACCCCGGCACACACACACACACACCCCGGCACACACACCCCGACACACACACACACACACCCCCGACACACACACCCCGACACACACACACACACACCCCGACACACACACACCCCGACACACACACACACCCCGGCACACACACACACACACACCCCGGCACACACACCCCGACACACACACACACACACCCCGACACACACACACACACCCCGACACACACACACACCCCGACACACACACACACACCCCACCCACACACACACACACCCCGACACACACACACGCACACCCCCCCCCCCCCCACACACACGCACACCCCCCCACACACACGCACACCCCCCCACACACACGCACACCCCGACACACACACACACACGCCCCGACACACACACACACACGCCCCGACACACACACACACACGCCCCGACACACACACACACACGCCCCGACACACACACACACACGCCCCGACACACACACACGCACACCCCGACACACACACACACACGCCCCGACACACACACACACACGCCCCGACACACACACACACACACCCCGACACACACACACACACGCCCCGACACACACACACACACGCCCCGACACACACACACACACGCCCCGACACACACACACGCACACCCCGACACACACACACACACACCCCGACACACACACACACACGCCCCGACACACACACACACACGCCCCGACACACACGCACACACGCCCCGACACACACACACACACACCCCGACACACACACACACACGCCCCGACACACACACACACACACACACCCCGACACACACACACACACACACGCCCCGACACACACACACACACACCCCCGACACACACACACACACGCCCCGACACACACACACACACCCCGGCACACACACCCCGACACACACGCACACACACCCCGACACACACACACACACACACCCCCCCACACACACGCACACCCCGACACACACACACACACCCCCGACACACACACACACACCCCGACACACACACACACACCCCGACACACACACACACACGCCCCGACACACACACACACGCCCCGACACACACACACACACACCCCGACACACACACACACACACGCCCCGACACACACACACACACGCCCCGACACACACACACACACGCCCCGACACACACGCACACACACCCCGACACACACACACACACGCCCCGACACACACACACACACACACACCCCGACACACACACACACCCCGACACACACACACACACGCCCCGACACACACACACACACACACACCCTGACACACACACACACCCCGACACACACACACACACACACACACGACACACACACACACACCCCGACACACACACACACACGCCCCGACACACACACACACACACACACCCCGACACACACACACACACCCCGACACACACACACACACACCCCGCACACACACACACACGCCCCGACACACACACACACACACACACACACCCCGACACACACACACACCCCGACACACACACACACACGCCCCGACACACACACACACACACACACCCCGACACACACACACACACGCCCCGACACACACACACACACACACACCCCGACACACACACACACACGCCCCGACACACACACACACACAGACACACACACACACACACACAGACACACACACACCCCGACTCTCTCTCTCCCCGCGGGGGCGGGCCCGGGGCGGTTGGGGGACGCGCCCGGAGACCCGGCCCTGCCCCCGCCCGGCCCCCCCTCACCTCTCGGCCCCGCCGCCTCAGCCGCGCCGGCCCCGCTGGGGGAGCGCCGCCATGCCCGTCCCACAATGCCCCGCGACAGCCGCCGCTCTGCCCGGCCCCGCCCATAGAGACGAGCCGGGAGACTCGCGCTCACCATAGAGCGCGGCCGGGGGCTAGAGCGGAGCCGGCCCCGCTTCCGGCCGCTCTCGCGGGGCACGTGGTACAGGCTGCCCGGAAGGGGAAACGCCGCGTGCGAGGGGACAGGCTGCCCAGGCCGGGGGCGCGAGAGCGCCGGGCACGTGGGCGGGGCTGAGCCTGCAGCGCCCCCTGCCCAGCCCGTGTGCAGCGCCCGGCTCAGTGTCGGGGGCGGGGCTTAGCGTTTGGGGGCGGGGCTCACTATGCAGGGATGGGGGGGGTTACCAGATGGTTTAAAAAGATACCGGACACACTTGATCTCAGATGGGGGGGGGAGCAAGGGCCGCGCAGGGTCGGGGGAGGGGAGAGCAGGAGGCGGGAACAGTCTGGCGGGAGGGGGTCGGGGGAGAGGGGCTGGCGGGAGGGGGTCGGGGGAGCAGGGCTGGCGGGAGGGGGTCGGGGGAGAGGGGCTGGCTGGGAGGGGGTCGGGGGAGAGGGGCTGGCTGGGAAGGGGTCGGGGGAGAGGGGCTGGCCGGGAGGGGGTCGGGGGAGAGGGGCAGGGCTGGCCGGGAGGGGGTCGGGGGAGCAGGGCTGGCCGGGAAGGGGTTGGGGGAGGGGGCTGGCCGGGAGGGGGTGGGGGAGAGGGGCTGGCTGGGAGGGGGTCGGGGGAGAGGGGCTGGCCGGGAGGGGGTCGGGAGGAGAGGGGCTGGCTGGGAGGGGGTCGGGGGAGAGGGGCTGGCTGGGAAGGGGTTGGGGGAGAGGGGCTGGCCGGGAGGGGGTCGGGGGAGAGGGGCTGGCCGGGAGGGGGTCGGGGGAGAGGGGCTGGCTGGGAAGGGGTTGGGGGAGAGGGGCTGGCTGGGAGGGGGTCGGGGGAGAGGGGCTGGCTGGGAAGGGGTTGGGGGAGAGGGGCTGGCCGGGAGGGGGTCGGGGGAGAGGGGCTGGCCGGGAGGGGGTCGGGGGAGAGGGGCTGGCTGGGAAGGGGTTGGGGGAGAGGGGCTGGCCGGGAGGGGGTCGGGGGAGAGGGGCTGGCCGGGAAGGGGTTGGGGGAGAGGGGCTGGCTGGGAAGGGGTTGGGGGAGAGGGGCTGGCCGGGAGGGGGTCGGGGAGAGGGGCTGGCTGGGAGGGGGTCGGGGGAGAGGGGCTGGCTGGGAAGGGGTTGGGGGAGAGGGGCTGGCCGGGAGGGGGTCGGGGGAGAGGGGCTGGCTGGGAAGGGGTTGGGGGAGAGGGGCTGGCTGGGAAGGGGTTGGGGGAGAGGGGCTGGCCGGGAGGGGGTCGGGGGAGAGGGGCTGGCGGGAGGGGGTCGGGGGAGCGGGGCTGGCTGGGAAGGGGTTGGGGGAGAGGGGCTGGCCGGGAGGGGGTCGGGGGAGCGGGGCTGGCCGGGAGGGGGTCGGGGGGAGAGGGGCTGGCCGGGAGGGGGTTGGGGGAGGGGGTTGGGGGAGGGGGCTGGCTGGGAGGAGGTCTGGGGGAGCAGGGCTGGCTGGGAGGGGTTCTGGGGGGAGCGGGGCTGGCCGGGAGGGGGTTGGGGAGAGGGGCTGGCCGGGAGGGGGTCGGGGGAGCGGGGCTGGCCGGGAGGGGGTCGGGGGAGAGGGGCTGGCCGGGAGGGGGTCGGGGGAGCAGGGCTGGCGGGAGGGGGTTGGGGGAGCGGGGCTGGCCAGGAGGGGGTTGGGGGAGAGGGGCTGGCCAGGAGGGGGTTGGGGGAGCGGGGCTGGCCGGAGGGGGTTGGGGGGAGCGGGGCTGGCGGGAGGGGGTCGGGGCTGGGGGAGGGGGTCGGGGGAGCGGGGCTGGCGGGAGGGGGTCGGGGGAGCGGGGCTGGCGGGAGGGGGGGTTGGGGGAGCGGGGCTGGCCAGGAGGGGGTCTGGGGGAGCGGGGCTGGCGGGAGGGGGTCGGGGGAGGGGGCTGGCCGGGAGGGGGTCGGGGGAGAGGGGCTGGCCGGGAAGGGGTTGGGGGGAGTGGGGCTGGCTGGGAGGGGGTTGGGGGAGAGGAGCTGGCCGGGAGGGGGTCTGGGGGAGCAGGGCTGGCGGGAGGGGGTCGGGGGAGCAGGGCTGGCGGGAGGGGGTCGGGGGAGCAGGGCTGGCTGGGAGGAGGTTGGGGGGAGCGGGGCTGGCCAGGAGGGGGTTGGGGGAGAAGGGCTGGCAGGAGGGGGTCGGGGGAGCAGGGCTGGCGGGAGGGGGTCGGGGGAGCAGGGCTGGCTGGGAGGAGGTTGGGGGGAGCGGGGCTGGCCAGGAGGGGTTGGGGGAGAGGGGCTGGCAGGAGGGGGTCGGGGGAGCGGGGCTGGCGGGAGGGGGTCGGGGGAGCAGGGCTGGCGGGAGGGGGTCGGGGGAGAGGGGCTGGCCGGGAGGGGGTCGGGGGGAGAGGGGCTGGCCGGGGAGGGGGTTGGGGGAGAGGGGCTGGCTGGGAGGAGGTCTGGGGGAGCAGGGCTGGCTGGGAGGGGTTCTGGGGGAGCGGGGCTGGCCGGGAGGGGGTTGGGGGAGAGGGGCTGGCCGGGAGGGGGTCGGGGGAGCGGGGCTGGCGGGAGGGGGTCGGGGGAGCGGGGCTGGCCGGGAGGGGGTCGGGGGAGAGGGGCTGGCCGGGAGGGGGTCGGGGGAGCAGGGCTGGCGGGAGGGGGTTGGGGGAGCGGGGCTGGCCAGGAGGGGGGTTGGGGGAGAGGGGCTGGCCAGGAGGGGGTTGGGGGAGCGGGGCTGGCGGGAGGGGGTCGGGGGAGCGGGGCTGGCCGGAGGGGGTCGGGGGAGCGGGGCTGGCGGGAGGGGGTCGGGGGAGCGGGGCTGGCGGGAGGGGGTCTGGGGGAGCGGGGCTGGCGGGAGGGGGTCGGGGGAGCAGGGCTGGCGGGAGGGGGTTGGGGGAGCGGGGCTGGCCAGGAGGGGGTCTGGGGGAGCGGGGCTGGCGGGAGGGGGTCGGGGGGAGAGGGGCTGGCCGGGAGGGGGTCGGGGGAGAGGGGCTGGCCGGGAAGGGGTTGGGGGGAGTGGGGCTGGCTGGGAGGGGGTTGGGGGAGAGGAGCTGGCCGGGAGGGGGTCTGGGGGAGCAGGGCTGGCGGGAGGGGGTCGGGGGAGCAGGGCTGGCGGGAGGGGGTCGGGGGAGCAGGGCTGGCTGGGAGGAGGTTGGGGGGAGCGGGGCTGGCCAGGAGGGGGTTGGGGGAGAAGGGCTGGCAGGAGGGGGTCGGGGGAGCAGGGCTGGGCGGGAGGGGGTCGGGGGAGCGGGGCTGGCTCGGGCTCACGCAGATCCCGGGGTGCTGCCTGTCCTGCGCACAGTCCCAGTGGGGTGCATGGGCAAGTCCGGCCCTGGGGATTCCATCCTGCCCCAGCGCTGCCCCCACCCACTTCCTCTCTGCTGCGTAGTTGCGTCCTGCCTGGCTGGTTCGCGCTGCGCGGATACTCCTGATAACAACAGAACTTACTTCATTAGAAAATACCATTTCTAGGTCCGGTATTTTCTCAATTTGTTTCCCAGACAGAAACCTCAAATATCAGACTGTCCAGTTGAAAACCTGGCAACTCCAGGGGCAGGGCCGGGCTCAGTGTGGGGGGAGGCGGGCCGGGCTCAGTGTGGGGGGAGGCGGGCCGGGCTCAGTGTCAGGGAGGGAGGGCAGGGCCGGGCTCAGTGTGGGGGGAGGCGGGCCGGATTTAGTGTCGGGGAGGGGCAGGGCTCAGTGTCGAGGGAGGGAGGGCAGGGCTGGGCTCAGTGTGGGGGGAGGCGGGCCGGATTTAGTGTCGGGGAAGGGCAGGGCTCAGTGTCGAGGGAGGGAGGGCAGGGCTGGGCTCAGTGTGGGGGGAGGCGGGCCGGATTTAGTGTCGGGGAGGGGCAGGGCTCAGTGTCGAGGGAGGGAGGGCAGGGCTGGGCTCAGTGTGGGGGGAGGCGGGCCGGATTTAGTGTCGGGGAGGGGCAGGGCTCAGTGTCAGGGAGGAGCCGGGCTCAGTGTCAGGGAGGGAGGGCAGGGCTGGGCTCAGTGTGGGAGGAGGGGGGCAGGGCTGGGCTCAGTGTGGGGGGAGGGGGGCAGAGTCACATTACTGGATATTAAGGGGAGCAGCCAGCAGCAGGGGGGTGCCCTCAAGTGTGTACTCAGGGGCCATGTGAGGTGTCACAGGAAAGCTTGTGTTCTCCTGGTTCTATATGTGCTATCCATGTGCTTGTGTGCTCGCTGTATGTGCAGTTATAAACATGGCCTCTGCAGGGATGCGCAGCCGCTGGCTCGGCTACTAGCGAGGAGACAGTGGGTCTCTAGGTGCCAGTACACACCTCAGGAATGTGACTGATACCGAAGAGCTACCAGCAGGGAGCACAGGGAGAGGCCGTGGGCCAGGTGACCTGCTGCCCAAGAAGATGCCAGGAGAGGTCTATAAGCGCCATGTGGCACCCTCCATCTTGGTCTTCAGCTCAGCTCTCGATCCCCAAGGCAGCCTCGCAGGAACCACGAGCCGGGAAGAACCGTGGACCCGTGTTGACATAGGATGTAACCAGAGACTTGTAAGCCAGGAGCTAGAACGTCCCTGCTACGAGCCTGTGTCGAGAACTGGGAGAGTCGATGCAGGTGACGGATTCTCCTCAACCTCACTCTCAGGCTTTTCTTTCTTCGTAATAAAGCTCTAGGTGGTAGATGCTGAAGGACTGGCCCAGCGTGGTGTGTGGGTGGGATCCAGAGTGTAAATTGACTGGGACTGGTGGCTGGTTTCTTGGCATGGGGGTGGGTGAGATGGGTCCGAGAACCCCTCCCCTGTGTTAGGCCTGGGGCTGAGTGGGGCACAGGGAGAGCTGGGTGTCCGAGGGGTTTTGCTCGTGAGGTTCCTGCTGGCCGGATCGGCAGCTGCAGCGCTCGGTGTGACCGGTGTGTGGCCTGTTTGGAAGGTCTCCAGTCTAGAGCTGTACGGAACCCCAAGTTTGAGCAATTCGCCCTGAGCGGATGCCCTCAGCTGTGCCCAGACCTGGCCCGGCCCGTCACACGGGGCGGAGCTCAGTGTGGGGTGGGGCTCAGTGTCGGGGGAGAGAAGGCAGGGCTGGACTCAGTGTGGGGGGGGGCAGGCTCAGTGAGGGGGGCACACTGTCGGAGGAGGGGGGCAGAGCAGGGCTCAGTGTCAGAGGAGGGGGGACAGGGCCAGTGGGGGCGGATGCTCAGTGTTGGAGGGAAGGGGACAGAGGGGGGCTCGGTGTCGGAAGAGGGGGAGCAGGGTTGGACTCAATGGAGGGGGTGGGCTCAGTTGGAGGGGGGGGGCAAAGCCAGACTCAGTGGAGGGGTGGGGCCGGACTCTGGGGGGGGGCTCAGTGTCAGAGGGCAGAGCCAGACTCAGTGGGGTGGGGCGGACTAATGTCAGAGGGGCAGGGCCAGACCGGGGGGGGGGGTTCAGAAACAGAGGAGGGGGGAGCTCAGTGTCAGGGGGGCAGGGCAAGACTCGCGGGGGGCAGAATCAGTGTCGGGGGGGCAGAGCCAGACTCAGTGGGGGGGCGGGGCCAGGGCTGGACTCAGTGTGAGGGGGACAGGCTCTGACACACCCCGGCCGTGCGCTGCCACCCTGCACGGAGGGGGAGGGAGGCGCCCGGCTCCCCCAGCCGCTCTGCACGTTGGCCTCTCGGGCCCGGCCCCCTGGCCCCCAGCCCCAGAGCCGGGTGCTCACAGGGGCTTGGCAGGGGAGGTGCTGCCTTCCCAAGCCGCCAGCCTGGCCCCGCCCACAGCATCCTCCCCGTGCGCAGGGCCAGGGCCCGGGCACCTCCCCGTGGCCTCAGTGTCCCCCGGCTGGTGTAAAGAGCAAAGCGCGCCCCGGCTGCACGGAGAGCTGTGCCGCGAGGACAAGGCCTTGGCCATTGTCAGCCCGTTGCAGCGAGCGGCCCTGGACCCCCACCCGCCCCTGGGACCCATTGCTCCCGCTCCCCACTGTGCACGACAGCCCCCGCAGGGGCCTGGCTCGGAGGCAGGGAGCTCCTTGCATCTCTCCGTGGGCGCAGGAAGGAGCCGGGGACCCGAGGGGGGCAGGACGGGGAGCAGGCGCGTGCCACAGGCCCCCCGTGGGAGCGACGAGTGCCAGCAGCCGGCAGAGGAGAGGGCTTTATTGCTCAGGGCGGTGCCCGGGGCGGGGCTCAATGGATGCCCGTGGTCTCCTGGATCCAGTCCAGGACACTGAGCACCCGCACGTAGACGCCGTACTTGGTAGCCCGGCAGCTGCGGTCAAAGCTGAGGATCCCGGCCGCGTACCACGTGTCGTCCTCAGGGTCGTGGACGGCGAAGGCGCCGCCGGCGTCCCCGAGGCAGGTGGCCTCCCGCCACTGGCTCATGCCGACGCAGAAGGTGTGGTTGTTGAGCAGCGGCTGCGGGACGTGCGCCCGGTAGTACTCCTGGCAGCTGCTGCTGGCGGCCACAGGCAGCATGACGTACTTGAGGTGCGTGGGCTGCTCCAGGAGGGCGTTCAGGCCCCAGCCCGAGACGTAGCCCACCCGGCCCGCCTGGGCGTAGTCCTGCTGGGCCAGGCAGATGGGCATCACGGCCTCCCCGAGGGGCACCTTGTCCTTGAGCTGGAGCAGGGCCAGGTCCACGGCCCCCGGGAACTGGGGGTGCAGGACGATGCGCTGCACGGGCCCGGCCGGCGAGCCCCGGCCCAGGAGCAGCCGGAGGGTGGGGGCGATCTCCTCCAGCGAGGCGTTGGCGCTGTGGCCCAGGAACAGGTTCTGGCCCGTGGTCAGCAGCCACTGGTCGCTGAGGAGCGTGGCGCCCGCCGTGTGGTTGTGGCGGCTCAGCAGCCGGGCCTGCCAGGGGAAGCTGTCCTTGGCCGCCATGGTGCCGCCGATGATGCGCTGCACCGGGAGGGCCGGGTTGGCGGGCTTCCCGCACACTGGCGAGGGCAGAGACCCACGTGAGCCTGGGGCCGAGGGACCAGCACCAGCCACGGGGCAGCAGGGGCCGTGGCCTGGGCCTGTCTGCGGCAGCCCCAGCGCCGGGGCCAATGGGAGAGCAGAGGCTTCCTGCCCTCGGCTTGCAGACCCCCCCCCTCACCTGGCTCACACACGGGCAGCTCCTCTCCCGCTGCTTCGTTCACCCACACGCCCCGCTGGTGACATCGGTACAGGCCTGCGGGCGAGACCAGTCAGGGCCAGCCCCGGGCAAGGCCCCACGCCTGGCCCCTCGGAGACCCCTATGTGTGTCCCCTTGGGGGGCGGGGCCCCACGCATGGCCCCTCGGAGACCCCTATGTGTGTCCCCTTGGGGGGCGGGGCCCCACGCCTGGCCCCTCGGAGACCCCTATGTGTGTCCCCTTGGGGGGCGGGGCCCCACGCCTGGCCCCTCGGAGACCCCTATGTGTGTCCCCTTGGGGGGCGGGGCCCCACGCCTGGCCCCTCGGAGACCCCTATGTGTATCCCCTTGGGGGGCGGGGCCCCACGCCTGGCCCCTCGGACACCCCTATGTGTGTCCCCTTGGGGGGCGGGGCCCCACGCCTGGCCCCTCGGAGACCCCTATGTGTATCCCCTTGGGGGGCGGGGCCCCACGAATGGCCCCTCGGGGACCCCTATGTGTGTCCCCTTGGGGGGCGGGGCCCCACGCCTGGCCCCTCGGACACCCCTATGTGTATCCCCTTGGGGGGCGGGGCCCCACGCCTGGCCCCTCGGACACCCCTATGTGTGTCCCCTTGGGGGGCAGGGCCCCACGCCTGGCCCCTCGGACACCCCTATGTGTGTCCCCTTGGGGGGCGGGGCCCCACGCCTGGCCCCTCGGAGACCCCTATGTGTATCCCCTTGGGGGGCGGGGCCCCACGAATGGCCCCTCGGGGACCCCTATGTGTGTCCCCTTGGGGGGCGGGGCCCCACGCCTGGCCCCTCGGACACCCCTATGTGTGTCCCCTTGGGGGGCGGGGCCCCACGAATGGCCCCTCGGGGACCCCTATGTGTGTCCCCTTGGGGGGCGGGGCCCCACGCCTGGCCCCTCGGACACCCCTATGTGTGTCCCCTTGGAGGGCGGGGCCCCACGCCTGGCCCCTCGGAGACCCCTATGTGTGTCCCCTTGGGGGGCGGGGCCCCACGCCTGGCCCCTCGGAGACCCCTATGTGTGTCCCCCTGGGGGGGGGGGCCCCACGCCTGGCCCCTCGGAGACCCCTATGTGTGTCCCCTTGGAGGGCGGGGCCCCACGCCTGGCCCCTCGGAGACCCCTATGTGTGTCCCCTTGGGGGGCGGGGCCCCACGCCTGGCCCCTCGGAGACCCCCTATGTGTGTCCCCTTGGGGGGCGGGGCCCCACGCATGGCCCCTCGGAGACCCCTATGTGTGTCCCCTTGGAGGGCGGGGCCCCACGCCTGGCCCCTCGGAGACCCCTATGTGTGTCCCCTTGGAGGGCAGGGCCCCACGCCTGGCCCCTCGGAGACCCCTATGTGTGTCCCCTTGGAGGGCAGGGCCCCACGCCTGGCCCCTCGGAGACCCCTATGTGTGTCCCCTTGGGGGGCGGGGCCCCACGCCTGGCCCCTCGGAGACCCCTATGTGTGTCCCCTTGGGGGGCGGGGCCCCACGCCTGGCCCCTCGGAGACCCCTATGTGTATCCCCTTGGGGGGCAGGGCCCCACGCCTGGCCCCTCGGACACCCCTATGTGTATCCCCTTGTGGGGGCGAGGCCCCACGCGTATCCCCTCGGGGACCCCTATGTGTATCCCCTTGGGGGGCAGGGCCCCACGCCTGGCCCCCTCGGACACCCCTATGTGTATCCCCTGGGGGGCAGGGCCCCACGCCTGGCCCCTCGGACACCCCTATGTGTGTCCCCTTGGAGGGCAGGGCCCCATGCCTGGCCCCTCGGACACCCCTATGTGTATCCCCTGGGGGGGCGGGGCCCCACGCCTGGCCCCTCGGACACCCCTATGTGTGTCCCCTGGGGGGCGGGGCCCCACGCATGGCCCCTCGGAGACCCCTATGTGTATCCCCTTGGGGGGGCGAGGCCCCACGCATGGCCCCTCGGAGATCCCTATGTGTGTCCCCTTGGGGGGCGGGGCCCCACGCCTGGCCCCTCGGACACACCTATGTGTATCCCCTGGGGGGGCGGGGCCCCACGCCCGGCCCCTCGGAGACCCCTATGTGTGTCCCCTTGGGGGCAGGGCCCCACGCCTGGCCCCTCGGAGACCCCTATGTGTATCCCCTTGGGGGGCAGGGCCCCACGCCTGGCCCCTCGGAGACCCCTATGTGTGTCCCCTGGGGGGCGGGGCCCCACGCCTGGCCCCTTGGACACCCCTATGTGTGTCCCTGGGGGGCAGGGCCCCCTGCCTGGCCCCTCGGAGACCCCTATGTGTATCCCCTGGGGGGCAGGGCCCCACGCCTGGCCCTCGGAGACCCCTATGTGTGTCCCCTTGGGGGGCGGGGCCCCACGCCTGGCCCCTCGGACACCCCTATGTGTATCCCCTTGGGGGGGGCGAGGCCCCACGAATGGCCCCTTGGGGACCCCTATGTGTATCCCCTTGGGGGGCAGGGCCCTATGCATGGCCCCTCGGAGACCCCTATGTGTGTCCCCTTGGGGGGCGGGGCCCCACGCATGGCCCCTCGGAGATCCCTATGTGTATCCCCTTGGGGGCAGGGCCCTATGCATGGCCCCTCGGAGACCCCTATGTGTATCCCCTTGGGGGCAGGGCCCTATGCATGGCCCCTCGGAGACCCCTATGTGTATCCCCTTGGGGGGCAGGGCCCTATGCATGGCCCCCGGAGACCCCTATGTGTATCCCCTGGGGGGCGGGGCCCCACGAATGGCCCCTCGGGCACCCCTATGTGTATCCCCTGGGGGGCGGCCCCACGCGTATCCCCTCGGGGACCCCTATGTGTATCCCCTTGGGGGGCGGGGCCCCACGAATGGCCCCTCGGGCACCCCTATGTGTATCCCCTTGGGGGGGCGGGGCCCCACGCGTATCCCCTCGGGGACCCCTATGTGTATCCCCTTGGGGGGCGGGGCCCCACGCCTGGCCCCTCGGAGACCCCTATGTGTATCCCCTTGGGGGGCAGGGCCCTATGCATGGCCCCTCGGAGACCCCTATGTGTATCCCCTTGGGGGCAGGGCCCTATGCATGGCCCCTCGGAGACCCCTATGTGTATCCCCTTGGGGGGCAGGGCCCTATGCATGGCCCCTCGGAGACCCCTATGTGTATCCCCTTGGGGGGCGGGGCCCCACGAATGGCCCCTCGGGCACCCCTATGTGTATCCCCTTGGGGGGCAGGGCCCTATGCATGGCCCCTCGGAGACCCCTATGTGTATCCCCTTGGGGGGCAGGGCCCTATGCATGGCCCCTCGGAGACCCCTATGTGTGTCCCCTTGGGGGGGCGGGGCCCCACGCATGGCCCCTCGGACACCCCTATGTGTATCCCCTTGGGGGGCAGGGCCCTATGCATGGCCCCTCGGAGATCCCTATGTGTATCCCCTGGGGGCGGGGCCCCACGCCTGGCCCCTCGGAGACCCCTATGTGTATCCCCTTGGGGGGCGGGGCCCCACGAATGGCCCCGGGCACCCCTATGTGTATCCCCTTGGGGGGCGGGGCCCCACGCGTATCCCCTCGGGGACCCCTATGTGTATCCCCTGGGGGGCGGGGCCCCACGCCTGGCCCCTCGGAGACCCCTATGTGTATCCCCTGGGGGCGGGGCCCCATGCACATCTTCTTGGGGGCCTGCATAGATCCCCGAGAGGGAGGGGAGGGGAGGGCCTGTCCCCCGTGGGGGGGGCTCTGCGGGGGGGCACGTCTCACCGTCGCCACGGCTGCGCAGCCGGTAGTGGGGGTCACACTGGTAGCGGGCCAGGTGCTCTGCCTGCCCCTGCGCGATGCCCTCGGGGGCCGGGCAGTCCTGGCCTGAGGCAAGGAGAGACCCCTTAGCATGGCTCCCCGCCCCACGGCCCCCGACCCCCCCCACTGGGCACCCCTCCCCACCCCACGGCCCCCGACCCCCCACTGGGCACGGCTCCCCGCCCCACGGCCCCCGACCCCCCCCCTGGGCACCCCTCCCCGCCCCACGGCCCCCGACCCCCCCACTGGGCACCCCTCCCCGCCCCACGGCCCCCGACCCCCCCCACTGGGCACCCCTCCCCGCCCCACGGCCCCCGACCCCCCCCACTGGGCACCCCTCCCCGCCCCACGGCCCCCGACCCCCCCCACTGGGCACCCCTCCCCGCCCCACGGCCCCCGACCCCCCCACTGGGCACCCCTCCCCGCCCCACGGCCCCCGACCCCCCCCACTGGGCACCCCTCCCCGCCCCACGGCCCCCGACCCCCCCCACTGGGCACCCCTCCCCGCCCCACGGCCCCCCACCCCCCCACTGGGCACCCCTCCCCGCCCCACGGCCCCCGACCCCCCCCCACTGGGCACCCCTCCCCGCCCCACGGCCCCCGACCCCCCCACTGGGCACCCCTCCCCGCCCCACGGCCCCCGACCCCCCCCACTGGGCACCCCCTCCCCGCCCCACGGCCCCCGACCCCCCCACTGGGCACCCCTCCCCGCCCCACGGCCCCCGACCCCCCCACTGGGCACCCCTCCCCGCCCCACGGCCCCCGACCCCCCCACTGGGCACCCCTCCCCGCCCCACGGCCCCCGACCCCCCCACTGGGCACCCCTCCCCGCCCCACGGCCCCCGACCCCCCCCACTGGGCACCCCTCCCCGCCCCACGGCCCCCGACCCCCCCACTGGGCACCTCCCCGCCCCACGGCCCCCGACCCCCCCACCCCTCCCCCCACCCCCCCCTGGGCACCCCTCCCGCCCCACGGCCCCCGACCCCACTGGGCCCCTCCCCGCCCCACGGCCTGACTCCCCACTGCACCCCCCGCCCCACGGCTCCTGACCCCCCCACGGGCACCCGCCCCACGGCCCCCGACCCCCCCCACTGGGCACCCCACCGCCCCACGCCCCTCCCCCCTACTGGGCACCCCTCCCCGCCCCACGGCCCCTGACTTCTCACTGGGCACCCCTCCCCGCCCCCACGGCCCCGGGACCCCCCCCCACTGGGCACCCCTCCCCGCCCCCGGCCCCCGACCCCCCCACTGGGCACCCCTCCCCCGCCCCCACGGCCCCCGACCCCTCCACTGGGCACCCCTCCCCGCCCCACGGCCCCCGACCCCCCCCACTGGCACCCCTCCCCGCCCCACGGCCCCCGACCCCCCCCTACTGGGCACCCCTCCCCGCCCCACGGCCCCCGACCCCCCTACTGGGCACCCCTCCCCGCCCCACGGCCCCCGACCCCCCCTACTGGGCACCCCTCCCCGCCCCACGGCCCCCGACCCCCCCCACTGGGCACCCCTCCCCGCCCCACGGCCCCCGACCCCCCACTGGGCACCCCTCCCCGCCCCACGGCCCCCGACCCCCCCACTGGGCACCCCTCCCGCCCCACGGCCCCCGACCCCCCCCACTGGGCACCCCTCCCCGCCCCACGGCCCCCGACCCCCCCCACTGGGCACCCCTCCCCGCCCCACGGCCCCCGACCCCCCCTACTGGGCACCCCTCCCCGCCCCACGGCCCCACCCCCCACTGGGCACCCCTCCCCGCCCCACGGCCCCCGACCCCCCACTGGGCACCCCTCCCCGCCCCACGGCCCCCACCCCCCCACTGGGCACCCCTCCCCGCCCCACGGCCCCCGACCCCCCCCACTGGGCACCCCTCCCCGCCCCACGGCCCCCGACCCCCCCTACTGGGCACCCCTCCCCGCCCCACGGCCCCCGACCCCCCCCACTGGGCACCCCTCCCCGCCCCACGGCCCCCGACCCCCCTACTGGGCACCCCTCCCCGCCCCACGGCCCCCGCCCCCCCACTGGGCACCCCTCCCCGCCCCACGGCCCCCGACCCCCCCCACTGGGCACCCCTCCCCGCCCCACGGCCCCCGACCCCCCACTGGGCACCCCTCCCCGCCCCACGGCCCCCGACCCCCACTGGGCACCCCTCCCCGCCCCACGGCCCCCGACCCCCCCACTGGGCACCCCTCCCCGCCCCACGGCCCCCGACCCCCCCCCTACTGGGCACCCCTCCCCGCCCCACGGCCCCCGACCCCCCCCACTGGGCACCCCTCCCCGCCCCACGGCCCCCGACTCCCCCTACTGGGCACCCCTCCCCGCCCCACGGCCCCCGACCCCCCCTACTGGGCACCCCTCCCGCCCCACGGCCCCCGACCCCCCCTACTGGGCACCCCTCCCCGCCCCACGGCCCCCGACCCCCCCCACTGGGCACCCCTCCCCCCCCCCCCTGACCTCCCCTCCCCCCCCCACGGCCCCCGACCCCCCCACTGGGCACCCCTCCCCGCCCCACGGCCCCCCCCCGAGCCCCCCCCTCCTACCACCCCCTCCCCGCCCCACGGCCCCCGACCCCCCTACTGGGCACCCCTCCCCGCCCCGGCCCCCGACCCCCCCACTGGGCACCCCTCCCCGCCCCACGGCCCCCGACCCCCTACTGGGCACCCCTCCCGCCCCAGACCCCCCCCCCCTACTGGGCACCCCTCCCCGCCCCACGCCCCCGACCCCCCACTGCACCCCTCCCTCCCCCACGGCCCCCGACCCCACTGCACCCCTCCCGCCCCCGGCCCCCCCTATTGGGCACTCCTCCCCGCCCCACGGCCCCCGACCCCCCACTGGGCACCCCTCCCCGCCTCCACGGCCCCCGATCCCCCCCTACTGGGCACCCCTCCCCGCCCCACGGCCCCCGACCCCCCCCACTGGGCACCCCTCCCCGCCCCACGGCCCCCGACCCCCCCACTGGGCACCCCTCCCCGCCCCACGGCCCCCGACCCCCCCACTGGGCACCCCTCCCCGCCCCACGGCCCCCGACCCCCCCACTGGGCACCCCTCCCCGCCCCACGGCCCCCGACCCCCCCCACTGGGCACCCCTCCCCGCCCCACGGCCCCCGACCCCCCACTGGGCACCCCTCCCCGCCCCACGGCCCCCGACCCCCCCCCTACTGGGCACCCCTCCCCGCCCCACGGCCCCCGACCCCCCCCCTACTGGGCACCCCTCCCCGCCCCACGGCCCCCGACCCCCCCTACTGGGCACCCCTCCCCGCCCCACGGCCCCCGACCCCCCCTACTGGGCACCCCTCCCCGCCCCACGGCCCCCGACCCCCCCCACTGGGCACCCCTCCCCGCCCCACGGCCCCCGACCCCCCTACTGGGCACCCCTCCCCGCCCCACGGCCCCCGACCCCCCCTACTGGGCACCCCTCCCCGCCCCACGGCCCCCGACCCCCCCCACTGGGCACCCCTCCCCGCCCCACGGCCCCCCGACCCCCCCACTGGGCACCCCTCCCCGCCCCACGGCCCCCCTGACCCCCCCCCTACTGGGCACCCCTCCCGCCCCACGGCCCCCGACCCCCCCCCTACTGGGCACCCCTCCCCGCCCCACGGCCCCCGACCCCCCCCCTACTGGGCACCCCTCCCCCCCCCACGGCCCCCGACCCCCCCTACTGGGCACCCCTCCCCGCCCCACGGCCCCCGACCCCCCCACGGGGCACCCCTCCCCGCCCCACGGCCCCCGACCCCCCCCCCTACTGGGCACCCCTCCCCGCCCCACGGCCCCCGACCCCCCCCACTGGGCACCCCTCCCCGCCCCACGGCCCCCGACCCCCCCACTGGGCACCCCTCCCCGCCCCACGGCCCCCGACCCCCCCCTACTGGGCACCCCTCCCCGCCCCACGGCCCCCGACCCCCCCCCTACTGGGCACCCCTCCCCGCCCCCCCCCACGGCCCCCCGACCCCCCCCTACTGGGCACCCCTCCCCGCCCCACGGCCCCCGACCCCCCCCCCCCTACTGGGCACCCCTCCCCGCCCCACGGCCCCCGACCCCCCCCACTGGGCACCCCTCCCCGCCCCACGGCCCCCGACCCCCCCACTGGGCACCCCTCCCCGCCCCCCGGCCCCCACGGCCCCCCCCCCCACTGGGCACCCCTCCCCGCCCCACGGCCCCCGACCCCCCCTACTGGGCACCCCTCCCCGCCCCACGGCCCCCGACCCCCCCCACTGGGCACCCCTCCCCGCCCCACGGCCCCCGACCCCCCCCTACTGGGCACCCCTCCCCGCCCCACGGCCCCCGACCCCCCCCCTACTGGGCACCCCTCCCCGCCCCACGGCCCCCGACCCCCCCCACTGGGCACCCCTCCCCGCCCCACGGCCCCCGACCCCCCCTACTGGGCACCCCTCCCCGCCCCACGGCCCCCGACCCCCCCCCCCTACTGGGCACCCCTCCCCGCCCCACGGCCCCCGACCCCCCCTACTGGGCACCCCTCCCCGCCCCACGGCCCCCGACCCCCCCTACTGGGCACCCCTCCCCGCCCCACGGCCCCCCCCGACCCCCCCCTACTGGACACCCCCGCCCCACGGCCCCCCGCCCCCCCCCCTACTGGGCACCCCTCCCCGCCCCACGGCCCCCGACCCCTCCCCTACTGGGCACCCCTCCCCGCCCCACGGCCCCCGACCCCTCCCCTACTGGGCACCCCTCCCCGCCCCACGGCCCCCGACCCCCCTACTGGGCACCCCTCCCCGCCCCACGGCCCCCGACCCCTCCCCTACTGGGCACCCCTCCCCGCCCCACGGCCCCCCGACCCCTCCCCTACTGGGCACCCCTCCCCGCCCCACGGCCCCCCGACCCCTCCCCTACTGGGCACCCCTCCCCGCCCCACGGCCCCCGACCCCCTCCCTACTGGGCACCCCTCCCCGCCCCACGGCCCCCGACCCCTCCCCTACTGGGCACCCCCTCCCGCCCCACGGCCCCCGACCCCCCCACTGGGCACCCCTCCCCGCCCCACGGCCCCCGACCCCCCCCTGGGCACCCCTCCCTGGCCCCACGGCCCCCGACTTCTATTGGCACCCCTCCCGCCCCGCCCCCCGACCCCACTGGGCACCCCTCCATGCCCACGCCCCACACTGGGCACCCCTCCCCGCCCCACGGCCCCGACCCCTTGCTGGGCATCTTCCTCACGACGGCCCCCGACCCCCCCACGGGCACCCTCCCCACCCCACGGCCCCCGACCCCCCTACTGGGCACCCCTCCCCGCCCCACGGCCCCTCCCCTACTGGGCACCCCTCCCCGCCCCACGGCCCCCGACCCCCCTACCGGGCACCCTCCCCGCCCCACGGCCCCCGACCCCCCCTACTGGGCACCCCTCCCCGCCCCACGGCCCCCGACCCCCCCTACTGGGCACCCCTCCCCGCCCCACGGCCCCCGACCCCCCCCCTACTGGGCACCCCTCCCCGCCCCACGGCCCCCGACCCCCCCCGCCGGGGCACCCCTCCCCGCCCCACGGCCCCCGACCCCCCCCCTACTGGGCACCCCTCCCCGCCCCACGGCCCCCGACCCCTTCCCAGTGCCCCTCCCCGCCCCACGGCCCCCGACCCCCCCTACTGGGCACCCCTCCCCGCCCCACGGCCCCCCACCCCCCCCTACTGGGCACCCCTCCCCGCCCCACGGCCCCCGACCCCCCCCCCTACTGGGCACCCCTCCCCGCCCCACGGCCCCCGACCCCCCCCCTACTGGGCACCCCTCCCCGCCCCACGGCCCCCGACCCCCCCTACTGGGCACCCCTCCCTGCCCCACGGCCCCCCGACCCCTTCCCAGTGCCCCTCCCCGCCCCACGGCCCCCGACCCCCCCCCTACTGGGCACCCCTCCCCGCCCCACGGCCCCCGACCCCCCCTACTGGGCACCCCCTCCCCGCCCCACGGCCCCCGACCCCCCCTACTGGGCACCCCTCCCCGCCCCACGGCCCCCGACCCCCCCTACTGGGCACCCCTCCCCGCCCCACGGCCCCCGACCCCCGCCACCCCTCCCCGCCCCA
Source organism: Pelodiscus sinensis (assembly GCF_052426305.1). Lineage (NCBI taxonomy): Eukaryota > Metazoa > Chordata > Testudines > Trionychidae > Pelodiscus > Pelodiscus sinensis. The sequence goes on from NC_143063.1 coordinate 51,962,119, forward strand.
CGGCCCCCGACCCCCCCCCTACTGGGCACCCCTCCCCGCCCCACGGCCCCCGACCCCCCCCTACTGGGCACCCCTCCCCGCCCCACGGCCCCCGACCCCTCCCCTACTGGGCACCCCTCCCCGCCCCACGGCCCCCGACCCCCCTACTGGGCACCCCTCCCTGCCCCACGGCCCCCGACCCCTTCCCAGTGCCCCTCCCCGCCCCACGGCCCCCGACCCCCCCTACTGGGCACCCCTCCCTGCCCCACGGCCCCCGACCCCTTCCCAGTGCCCCTCCCCGCCCCACGGCCCCCGACCCCCCTACTGGGCCCCCTCCCTGCCCCACGGCCCCCGACCCCTTCCCAGTGCCCCTCCCCGCCCCACGGCCCCCGACCCCCCCTACTGGGCACCCCTCCCTGCCTTCACGGCCCCCGACCCCTTCCCAGTGCCCCTCCCCACCCCACGGCCCCCGACCCCTTCCCAGTGCCCCTCCCCGCCCCACGGCCCCGACCCCTTCCCAGTGCCCCTGCCCGCCCCACGGCCCCCGACCCCTTCCCAGTGCCCCTCCCCGCCCCACGGCCCCCGACCCCTTCCCAGTGCTGCCCCCCCGCCCCACGGCCCCGACCCCTCCCCTACTGGGCACCCCTCCCCGCCCCACGGCCCCCGACCCCTCCCCCGCTGGGCCCCCTCCCTGCCCCACGGCCCCCGACCCCTTCCCAGTGCTCCTCCCCGCCCCACGGCCCCCCGATCCCCCCTACTGGGCCCCCCTCCCTGCCCCACGGCCCCCGACCCCTTCCCAGTGCCCCTCCCCGCCCCACGGCCCCCGACCCCTTCCCAGTGCCCCTCCCTGCCATACGGCCCCCGACCCCCCTGCCCCACGGCCCCCCGACCCCTTCCCAGTGCCCCTCCCCGCCCCACGGCCCCCGACCCCTCCCCTACTGGGCACCCCTCCCTGCCCCACGGCCCCCCGACCCCTCCCCTACTGGGCACCCCGCCCTGCCCCACGGCGCCCGACCCCTTCCCAGTGCCCCTCCCCGCCCCACGGCCCCCGACCCCTCCCCTTGTCCCTGCCCCACGGCCCCCGACCCCTTCCCAGTGCCCCTCCCCGCCCCACGGCCCCCGACCCCTTCCCAGTGCCCCTCCCCGCCCCACGGCCCCCGACCCCTCCCATACTGGCACCCCTCCCTGCCCCACGGCCACTGGCCCTTCCCATGCCCCCTCCCCGCCCCACGGCCCCCGACCCCTCCCCTACTGGGCACCCCTCCCCGCCCCACAGCCCCCAACCCCTCCCCTACTGGGCACCCTCACGCCCCACGGCCCCCGACCCCTCCCCTACTGGGCACCCCTCCCCGCCCCACGGCCCCCGACCCCTCCCCTACTGGGCACCCCTCCCTGCCCCATGGCCCCCCGACCCCTTCCCAGTGCCCCTCCCTGCCCCACGGCCCCCGACCCCCCCTACTGGGCACCCCTCCCTGCCCCACGGCCCCCGACCCCTCCCCTACTGGGCACCCCTCCCTGCCCCACGGCCCCCCGACCCTTCCCAGGCCCCTCCCTGCCCCACGGCCCCCGACCCCCCCTACTGGGCACCCCTCCCTGCCCCACGGCCCCCGGCCCCTCCCCTACTGGGCACCCCTCCCTGCCCCACGGCCCCCCGACCCCTTCCCAGTGCCCCTCCCCGCCCCACAGCCCCCGACCCCTTCCCTACTGGGCACCCCTCCCCGCCCCACGGCCCCCGACCCCTTCCCAGTGCCCCTCCCCGCCCCACGGCCCCCGACCCCTCCCCTACTGGGCACCCCTCCCCGCCCCACGGCCCCCGACTCCCTCCCCACACCCCTCCCTGCCCCACGGCCCCCGACCCCTTCCCAGTGCCCGTCCCCACCCCACGGCCCCCGATCCCCCCCACTGGCACCCCTCCCTGCCCCACGGCCCCCGACCCCTCCCCTACTGGGCACCCCTCCCTGCCCCACGGCCCCCGACCCCTTCCCAGTGCCCCTCCCCGCCCCACGGCCCCGGATCCTCCCCTACTGGGCACCCCTCCCCGCCCCCACGGCCCCCGACCCCTCCCCTACTGGGCACCCCTCCCTGCCCCATGGCCCCCCGACCCCTTCCCAGTGCCCCTCCCTGCCCCACGGCCCCCGACCCCCCCCTACTGGGCACCCCTCCCTGCCCCACGGCCCCCGACCCCTCCCCTACTGGGCACCCCTCCCTGCCCCACGGCCCCCCGACCCCTTCCCAGTGCCCCTCCCTGCCCCACGGCCCCCGACCCCCCTACTTCACCCTCCCAGCCCCACGGCCCCCGACCCCTCCCCTACTGGGCACCCCTCCCTGCCCCACGGCCCCACCCCTTCCAGTGCCCCTCCCCGCCCCACAGCCCCCGACCCCTTCCCTACTGGGCACCCCTCCCCGCCCCACGGCCCCCGACCCCTTCCCAGTGCCCCTCCCCGCCCCACGGCCCCCGACCCCTCCCCTACTGGGCACCCCTCCTGCCCCACGCCCCCACCTCCCCTACTGGGCACCCCTCCCTGCCCCACGGCTCCCTGGACCCTTCCCATGCCCGTCCCTGCCCCACGGCCCCCGATCCCCCCCTTGGGCACCCCTCCCTGCCCCACGGCCCCCGACCCCTCCCCTACTGGGCACCCCTCCCTGCCCCACGGCCCCCCCACCCCTTCCCAGTGCCCCTCCCCGCCCCACGGCCCCCGACCCCTCCCCTACTGGGCACCCCTCCCTGCCCCACGGCCCCGACCCCCTACTGGGCACCCCTCCCCGCCCCACGGCCCCCGACCCCTCCCCTACTGGGCACCCCTCCCTGCCCCATGGCCCCCCGACCCCTTCCCAGTGCCCCTCCCTGCCCCACGGCCTGACCCCCTACTGGGCACCCCTCCCTGCCCCACGGCCCCCGACCCCTCCCCTACTGGCACCCCTCCCTGCCCCACGGCCCCCGACCCCTTCCCAGTGCCCCTCCCCCCCACTGCCCCGCCCCCCCCACTGGGCACCCCTCCCTGCCCCACGGCCCCGACCCCTCCCCTACTGGGCACCCCTCCCTGCCCCACGGCCCCCGACCCCTTCCCAGTGCCCCTCCCCGCCCCACAGCCCCCGACCCCTTCCCTACTGGGCACCCCTCCCCGCCCCCACGGCCCCCCCCGCCCCCACCCCCCGACCCCTCCCAGCCCCCTCCCCGTCCCACGGCCCCCGACCCCTCCCCTACTGGGCACCCCTCCCCGCCCCACGGCCCCCGACCCCTCCCCTACTGGGCACCCCTCCCTGCCCCACGGCCCCGGGCCCCTCCCGCCCCACGGCCCCCGACCCCTCCCCTACTGGGCACCCCTCCCTGCCCCACGGCCCCCCGACCCCTCCCCGCCCCACGGCCCCTCCCCGCCCCACGGCCCCCGACCCCTCCCCTACTGGGCACCCCTCCCCGCCCCAGTGCCCCTCCCCACCCCACGGCCCCCGACCCCTCCCCTCACCCCTCCCTGCCCCACGGCCCCCCGACCCCTCCCCCCTCCACCCCTCCCCGGGCCACCCGACCCCTCTCCTACTGGGCACCCCTCCCCGCCTTCCTAGAGCCCCTCCCCGCCTACTGGCCCCTAACTCTTCCCCTACTGGGCACCCCTCCCTGCCCCATGGCCCCCCTCCCTACTGGGCACCCCTCCGCCTTCCTAGTGCCCCTCCCTGCCTACTGGCCCCCTGACCCTTCCCCTACTGGGCACCCCTCCTCCTTCCCAGTGTCCCTCCCTGCCCCATGGAACCGACCCCTCCCCCTACTGGGCACCCCTCCGCTTTCCCAGTGCCCCTCCCTGCCCCATGGCCTCCTAACCCCTCCCCCTACTGGGCACCCCTCCCTCTACTGGGCACCCCTCCGCTTTCCCAGTGCCCCCCCGCCCCCTGCCCTGTACCGTTGCTGAGGCTGGTGTGGGTGGAGGCAAGAGCCACCCAGAGCAAGCTGGTGACCAGCAGCACGGGCGCCCTGCCGGGAAAGGAGCCGCTGTGAGCCACCAGCCCCGCGGGTCGGGCAAGCCGGAGCAGTGAGCTTCCTCCCGGCAGGGTCACAGCAGAAGCCAGCTCCCCCAGCCAGGTGCTAGGGCCCGGTGATTGCAGCCCTGCTGCCAGGGACGGGAGCTGGGCGGGGCCTGGCAGGCGGAGACGCCCCCGTGGGGCACTGGGCGGGGCCTGGCAGGCGGAGACGCCCCCGCGGGGCACTGGGCGCGGGCCTGGCGGGGGAGACGCCCCCGCGGGGCACTGGGCGCGGGCCTGGCGGGGGGAGACGCCCCCGTGGGGCACTGGGCGGGGCCTGGCAGGCGGAGACGCCCCCGCGGGCACTGGGCGGGGCCTGGCGGGGGGAGACGCCCCCGTGGGGCACTGGGCGGGGGCCTGGCGGGGGGAGACGCCCCCGTGGGGCACTGGGCGGGGCCTGGCAGGCGGAGACGCCCCCGCGGGGCACTGGGCGGGGGCCTGGCGGGGGGAGACGCCCCGTGGGGCACTGGGCGGGGGCCTGGCAGGCGGAGACGCCCCCGTGGGGCACTGGGCGCGGGCCTGGCAGGCGGAGACGCCCCCGTGGGGCACTGGGCGGGGGCCTGGCGGGGGAGACGCCCCCGCGGGGCACTGGGCGGGGCCTGGCGGGGGGAGACGCCCCCGTGGGGCACTGGGCGGGGGCCTGGCGGGGGGAGACGCCCCCGTGGGGCACTGGGCGGGGGCCTGGCGGGGGGAGACGCCCCCGTGGGGCACTGGGCGGGGGCCTGGCGGGGGGAGACGCCCCCGTGGGGCACTGGGCGCGGGCCTGGCGGGGGGAGACGCCCCCGTGGGGCACTGGGCGGGGGCCTGGCGGGCGGAGACGCCCCCGTGGGGCACTGGGCGCGGGCCTGGCAGGGGGAGACGCCCCCGCGGGGCACTGGGCGGGGGCCTGGCGGGGGGAGACGCCCCCGTGGGGCACTGGGCGGGGGCCTGGCGGGGGGAGACGCCCCCGTGGGGCACTGGGCGGGGGCCTGGCGGGCGGAGACGCCCCCGTGGGGCACTGGGCGGGGGCCTGGCGGGGGGAGACGCCCCCGCGGGGCACTGGGCGCGGGCCTGGCGGGGGGAGACGCCCCCGCGGGGCACTGGGCGGGGGCCTGGCGGGGGGAGACGCCCCCGCGGGGCACTGGGCGGGGGCCTGGCGGGGGGAGACGCCCCCGTGGGGCACTGGGCGGGGCCTGGCGGGGGGAGACGCCCCCGTGGGGCACTGGGCGGGGGCCTGGCGGGCGGAGACGCCCCGTGGGGCACTGGGCGGGGGCCTGGCGGGGGGAGACGCCCCCGTGGGGCACTGGGCGGGGGCCTGGCGGGGGGAGACGCCCCCGTGGGGCACTGGGCGGGGGCCTGGCGGGCGGAGACGCCCCCGCGGGGCACTGGGCGGGGGCCTGGCGGGGGGAGACGCCCCCGTGGGGCACTGGGCGGGGGCCTGGCGGGGGGAGACGCCCCCGTGGGGCACTGGGCGGGGGCCTGGCGGGGGAGACGCCCCCGCGGGGCACTGGGCGCGGGCCTGGCGGGGGGAGACGCCCCCGCGGGGCACTGGGCGCGGGCCTGGCGGGGGGAGACGCCCCCGCGGGGCACTGGGCGGGGGCCTGGCGGGGGGAGACGCCCCCGCGGGGCACTGGGCGGGGGCCTGGCGGGGGGAGACGCCCCCGTGGGGCACTGGGCGCGGGCCTGGCGGGCGGAGACGCCCCCGCGGGGCACTGGGCGCGGGCCTGGCGGGGGGAGACGCCCCCGTGGGGCACTGGGCGCGGGCCTGGCGGGGGAGACGCCCCCGTGGGGCACTGGGCGGGGGCCTGGCGGGGGGAGACGCCCCCGCGGGGCACTGGGCGCGGGCCTGGCGGGGGGAGACGCCCCCGTGGGGCACTGGGCGCCGGCCTGGCGGGGGAGACGCCCCGTGGGGCACTGGGCGCGGGCCTGGCGGGCGGAGACGCCCCCGCGGGGCACTGGGCGCGGGCCTGGCGGGGGGAGACGCCCCCGTGGGGCACTGGGCGCGGGCCTGGCGGGCGGAGACGCCCCCGCGGGGCACTGGGCGCGGGCCTGGCGGGGGGAGACGCCCCCGTGGGGCACTGGGCGCCGGCCTGGCGGGGGGAGACGCCCCCGCGGGGCACTGGGCGCCGGCCTGGCGGGGGGAGACGCCCCCGTGGGGCACTGGGCGCGGGCCTGGCGGGCGGAGACGCCCCCGCGGGGCACTGGGCGCGGGCCTGGCGGGGGGAGACGCCCCCGCGGGGCACTGGGCGGGGGCCTGGCGGGGGGAGACGCCCCCGCGGGGCACTGGGCGCGGGCCTGGCGGGCGGAGACGCCCCCGCGGGGCACTGGGCGCGGGCCTGGCGGGGGGAGACGCCCCCGCGGGGCACTGGGCGGGGGCCTGGCGGGGGGAGACGCCCCCGTGGGGCACTGGGCGGGGGCCTGGCGGGGGGAGACGCCCCCGTGGGGCACTGGGCGCGGGCCTGGCGGGGGGAGACGCCCCCGTGGGGCACTGGGCGGGGGCCTGGCGGGCGGAGACGCCCCCGTGGGGCACTGGGCGGGGGCCTGGCGGGGGGAGACGCCCCCGTGGGGCACTGGGCGGGGGCCTGGCGGGGGGAGACGCCCCCGTGGGGCACTGGGCGCGGGCCTGGCGGGGGGAGACGCCCCCGTGGGGCACTGGGCGCGGGCCTGGCGGGGGGAGACGCCCCCGTGGGGCACTGGGCGCGGGCCTGGCGGGCGGAGACGCCCCCGTGGGGCACTGGGCGCGGGCCTGGCGGGGGGAGACGCCCCCGCGGGGCACTGGGCGGGGGCCTGGCGGGGGGAGACGCCCCCGCGGGGCACTGGGCGGGGGCCTGGCGGGGGGAGACGCCCCCGTGGGGCACTGGGCGCTGGCCTGGCGGGGGGAGACGCCCCCGCGGGGCACTGGGCGGGGGCCTGGCGGGGGGAGACGCCCCCGTGGGGCACTGGGCGGGGGCCTGGCGGGGGGAGACGCCCCCGTGGGGCACTGGGCGCGGGCCTGGCGGGGGGAGACGCCCCCGTGGGGCACTGGGCGGGGGCCTGGCGGGCGGAGACGCCCCCGCGGGGCACTGGGCGCGGGCCTGGCGGGGGGAGACGCCCCCGCGGGGCACTGGGCGCGGGCCTGGCGGGGGGAGACGCCCCCGTGGGGCACTGGGCGCGGGCCTGGCGGGGGGAGACGCCCCCGCGGGGCACTGGGCGGGGGCCTGGCGGGGGGAGACGCCCCCGCGGGGCACTGGGCGGGGCCTGGCGGGGGGAGACGCCCCCGCGGGGCACTGGGCGCGGGCCTGGCGGGGGGAGACGCCCCCGTGGGGCACTGGGCGCGGGCCTGGCGGGGGGAGACGCCCCCGCGGGGCACTGGGCGCGGGCCTGGCGGGGGGAGACGCCCCCGCGGGGCACTGGGCGCGGGCCTGGCGGGGGAGACGCCCGCGGGGCACTGGGCGCGGGCCTGGCGGGGGGAGACGCCCCCGTGGGGCACTGGGCGCGGGCCTGGCGGGGGGAGACGCCCCCGCGGGGCACTGGGCGCGGGCCTGGCGGGGGGAGACGCCCCCGCGGGGCACTGGGCGGGGGCCTGGCGGGCGGAGACGCCCCCGCGGGGCACTGGGCGGGGGCCTGGCAGGGGGAGACGCCCCCGCGGGGCACTGGGCGCGGGCCTGGCGGGGGGAGACGCCCGCGGGGCACTGGGCGCGGGCCTGGCGGGGGGAGACGCCCCCGCGGGGCACTGGGCGCGGGCCTGGCGGGGGGAGACGCCCCCGTGGGGCACTGGGCGGGGCCTGGCGGGGGAGACGCCCCCGTGGGGCACTGGGCGCGGGCCTGGCGGGGGAGACGCCCCCGTGGGGCACTGGGCGCGGGCCTGGCGGGGGGAGACGCCCCCGCGGGGCACTGGGCGCGGGCCTGGCGGGGGGAGACGCCCCCGTGGGGCACTGGGCGCGGGCCTGGCGGGGGGAGACGCCCCCGCGGGGCACTGGGCGGGGGCCTGGCGGGGGGAGACGCCCCCGCGGGGCACTGGGCGGGGGCCTGGCGGGGGAGACGCCCCCGCGGGGCACTGGGCGCGGGCCTGGCGGGGGGAGACGCCCCCGCGGGGCACTGGGCGCGGGCCTGGCGGGGGGAGACGCCCCCGCGGGGCACTGGGCGCGGGCCTGGCGGGGGAGACGCCCCCGCGGGGCACTGGGCGCGGGCCTGGCGGGGGGAGACGCCCCCGCGGGGCACTGGGCGCGGGCCTGGCGGGGGGAGACGCCCCCGCGGGGCACTGGGCGCGGCCTGGCGGGGGGAGACGCCCCCGCGGGGCACTGGGCGGGGGCCTGGCGGGCGGAGACGCCCCCGCGGGGCACTGGGCGGGGCCTGGCGGGCGGAGACGCCCCCGTGGGGCACTGGGCGCGGGCCTGGCGGGGGGAGACGCCCCCGCGGGGCACTGGGCGCGGGCCTGGCGGGGGGAGACGCCCCCGCGGGGCACTGGGCGCGGGCCTGGCGGGGGGAGACGCCCCCGCGGGGCACTGGGCGCGGGCCTGGCGGGGGGAGACGCCCCCGCGGGGCACTGGGCGCGGGCCTGGCGGGGGGAGACGCCCCCGCGGGGCACTGGGCGCGGGCCTGGCGGGGGGAGACGCCCCCGCGGGGCACTGGGCGCGGGCCTGGCGGGGGGAGACGCCCCCGCGGGGCACTGGGCGCGGGCCTGGCGGGGGGAGACGCCCCCGCGGGGCACTGGGCGCGGGCCTGGCGGGGGGAGACGCCCCCGCGGGGCACTGGGCGCGGGCCTGGCGGGGGGAGACGCCCCCGCGGGGCACTGGGCGGGGGCCTGGCGGGCGGAGACGCCCCCGCGGGGCACTGGGCGCGGGCCTGGCGGGGGGAGACGCCCCCGCGGGGCACTGGGCGGGGGCCTGGCGGGCGGAGACGCCCCCGCGGGGCACTGGGCGGGGGCCTGGCGGGCGGAGACGCCCCCGCGGGGCACTGGGCGCGGGCCTGGCGGGCGGAGACGCCCCCGCGGGGCACTGGGCGCGGGCCTGGCGGGCGGAGACGCCCCCGCGGGGCACTGGGCGCGGGCCTGGCGGGGGGAGACGCCCCCGTGGGGCACTGGGCGCGGGCCTGGCGGGGGGAGACGCCCCCGCGGGGCACTGGGCGGGGGCCTGGCGGGCGGAGACGCCCCCGCGGGGCACTGGGCGCGGGCCTGGCGGGGGAGACGCCCCCGTGGGGCACTGGGCGGGGGCCTGGCGGGGGGAGACGCCCCCGTGGGGCACTGGGCGCGGGCCTGGCGGGGGGAGACGCCCCCGCGGGGCACTGGGCGCGGGCCTGGCGGGGGGAGACGCCCCCGCGGGGCACTGGGCGCGGGCCTGGCGGGGGGAGACGCCCCCGCGGGGCACTGGGCGCGGGCCTGGCGGGGGGAGACGCCCCCGCGGGGCACTGGGCGGGGGCCTGGCAGGGGGAGACGCCCCCGTGGGGCACTGGGCGGGGCCTGGCGGGCGGAGACGCCCCCGCGGGGCACTGGGCGCGGGCCTGGCGGGGGGAGACGCCCCCGTGGGGCACTGGGCGCGGGCCTGGCGGGGGAGACGCCCCCGCGGGGCACTGGGCGCGGGCCTGGCGGGGGGAGACGCCCCCGTGGGGCACTGGGCGCGGGCCTGGCGGGGGGAGACGCCCCCGCGGGGCACTGGGCGGGGGCCTGGCGGGGGGAGACGCCCCCGTGGGGCACTGGGCGGGGGCCTGGCGGGGGGAGACGCCCCCGTGGGGCACTGGGCGGGGCCTGGCGGGGGAGACGCCCCCGTGGGGCACTGGGCGGGGGCCTGGCGGGCGGAGACGCCCCCGCGGGGCACTGGGCGCGGGCCTGGCGGGGGGAGACGCCCCCGCGGGGCACTGGGCGCGGGCCTGGCGGGGGGAGACGCCCCCGTGGGGCACTGGGCGGGGCCTGGCGGGGGGAGACGCCCCCGCGGGGCACTGGGCGCGGGCCTGGCGGGGGGAGACGCCCCCGTGGGGCACTGGGCGGGGGCCTGGCGGGGGGAGACGCCCCCGCGGGGCACTGGGCGCGGGCCTGGCGGGGGGAGACGCCCCCGTGGGGCACTGGGCGCGGGCCTGGCGGGGGGAGACGCCCCCGTGGGGCACTGGGCGGGGGCCTGGCGGGGGGAGACGCCCCCGTGGGGCACTGGGCGGGGGCCTGGCGGGGGGAGACGCCCCCGTGGGGCACTGGGCGGGGGCCTGGCGGGCGGAGACGCCCCCGCGGGGCACTGGGCGGGGGCCTGGCGGGGGGAGACGCCCCCGCGGGGCACTGGGCGCGGGCCTGGCGGGGGGAGACGCCCCCGTGGGGCACTGGGCGCGGGCCTGGCGGGGGGAGACGCCCCCGTGGGGCACTGGGCGGGGGCCTGGCGGGGGGAGACGCCCCCGTGGGGCACTGGGCGCGGGCCTGGCGGGGGGAGACGCCCCCGTGGGGCACTGGGCGAGGGCCTGGCGGGGGGAGACGCCCCCGTGGGGCACTGGGCGGGGGCCTGGCGGGCGGAGACGCCCCCGTGGGGCACTGGGCGCGGGCCTGGCGGGCGGAGACGCCCCCGTGGGGCACTGGGCGCGGGCCTGGCGGGCGGAGACGCCCCCGTGGGGCACTGGGCGCGGGCCTGGCGGGCGGAGACGCCCCCGTGGGGCACTGGGCGCGGGCCTGGCGGGCGGAGACGCCCCCGCTGGACACCACTAGGCACCCGCACTCACCACATTTTCCTGGGGGGCTCTGCTCAGGCGACAGCTCCGAGTCCCGGTGCAAGGTGCTGGCAGCTGGGGCTCACTCTCTGCTTTTATCCCAGCCCACGGCCTGACCTTGGTGGGGTCAGTGACTTTCCCAGCAGTTGGCGCCCGGTCTGGGGGGGCCTGGCAGGGGTGGGGGTTTCCTGGATTTCACAGCAAGTGGCAGGAACTGGGCGTGCTGGCACCAGGGCTACTCTGGGCTTGGCCCGTGGGTATGGCACTTGGGCCGTAGCACAGGGTGCCAGGGCCAGTGGCACGGAGCCGGGTGCAGGGGCCGTAGGGCAGGGCGCAGCGCAGGGCCCCAGGGCCGGTGGCACGGAGCCGGGTGCAGGGGCCGTAGGGAGGGCGCCAGGGCTGGTAGCACGGAGCCGGGTGCAGGGGCCGTAGGGCAGGGCGCAGCGCAGGGCGCCAGGGCCGGTAGCACGGAGCCGGGTGCAGGGGCCGTAGGGAGGGCGCCAGGGCTGGTAGCACGGAGCCGGGTGCAGGGGCCGTAGGGAGGGCGCCAGGGCCGGTGGCACGGAGCTGGGTGCAGGGGCCGTAGGGAGGGCGCCAGGGCCGGTAGCACGGAGCCGGGTGCAGGGGCCGTAGGGAGGGCGCCAGGGCCGGTGGCACGGAGCCGGGTGCAGGGGCCGTAGGACAGGGTGCCAGGGCCGGTGGCACGGAGCCGGGTGCAGGGGCCGTAGGGCAGGGCGCCAGGGCTGGTAGCACGGAGCCGGGTGCAGGGGCCGTAGGGCAGGGCGCCAGGGCTGGTAGCACGGAGCCGGGTGCAGGGGCCGTAGGGAGGGCGCCAGGGCTGGTAGCACGGAGCCGGGTGCAGGGGCCGTAGGGCAGGGCGCAGCGCAGGGCGCCAGGGCCGGTAGCACGGAGCCGGGTGCAGGGGCCGTAGGGAGGGCGCCAGGGCTGGTAGCACGGAGCCGGGTGCAGGGGCCGTAGGGCAGGGCGCAGCGCAGGGTGCCAGGGCCGGTAGCACGGAGCCAGGTGCAGGGGCCGTAGGGAGGGCGCCAGGGCCGGTGGCACGGAGCTGGGTGCAGAGCGCCAGGGCCGGTAGCACGGAGCCGGGTGCAGGGGCCGTAGGGAGGGCGCCAGGGCCGGTGGCACGGAGCCGGGTGCAGGGGCCGTAGGGAGGGCGCCAGGGCCGGTAGCACGGAGCCGGGTGCAGAGGCCGTAGGGAGGGCGCCAGGGCCGGTGGCACGGAGCCGGGTGCAGGGGCCGTAGGGAGGGCGCCAGGGCCGGTAGCACGGAGCCGGGTGCAGGGGCCGAAGGGAGGGCGCCAGGGCCGGTAGCACGGAGCCGGGTGCAGGGGCCGTAGGGAGGGCGCCAGGGCCGGTAGCACGGAGCCGTGTGCAGAGGCCGTAGGGAGGGCGCCAGGGCCGGTGGCACGGAGCCGGGTGCAGGGGCCGTAGGGAGGGCCCCAGGGCCGGTAGCACGGAGCCGTGTGCAGAGGCCGTAGGGAGGGCGCCAGGGCCGGTGGCACGGAGCCGGGTGCAGGGGCCGTAGGGAGGGCGCCAGGGCCGGTGGCACGGAGCCGGGTGCAGGGGCCGTAGGGAGGGCGCCAGGGCCGGTAGCACGGAGCCGGGTGCAGGGGCCGTAGGGAGGGCGCCAGGGCCGGTAGCACGGAGCCGGGTGCAGGGGCCGTAGGGAGGGCGCCAGGGCCGGTAGCACGGAGCCGGGTGCAGGGGCCGTAGGGAGGGCGCCAGGGCCGGTGGCACGGAGCGGGGTGCAGGGCGCCAGGGCCGGTAGCACGGAGCCGGGTGCAGGGGCCGTAGGGAGGGCGCCAGGGCCGGTGGCACGGAGCCGGGTGCAGGGCACCAGGGCCGGTAGCACGGAGCCGGGTGCAGGGGCCGTAGGGAGGGCGCCAGGGCCGGTGGCACGGAGCCGGGTGCAGGGGCCGTAGGGCAGGGCACAGCACAGGATGCCAGGACCGGTGGCACGGAGCCGGGTGCAGGGGCCGTAGGGAGGGCGCCAGGGCCGGTGGCACGGAGCCGGGTGCAGGGGCCGTAGGGAGGGCGCCAGGGCCGGTGGCACGGAGCCGGGTGCAGGGGCCGTAGGGAGGGCGCCAGGGCCGGTGGCACGGAGCCGGGTGCAGGGGCCGTAGGGCAGGGCGCAGCGCAGGGCGCCAGGGCTGGTGGCACGGAGCCGGGTGCAGGGGCCGTAGGGAGGGCGCCAGGGCCGGTGGCACGGAGCCGGGTGCAGGGGCCGTAGGGAGGGCGCCAGGGCCGGTGGCACGGAGCCGGGTGCAGGGGCCGTAGGGCAGGGCGCAGCGCAGGGCGCCAGGGCTGGTGGCACGGAGCCGGGTGCAGGGGCCGTAGGGAGGGCGCCAGGGCCGGTGGCACGGAGCCGGGTGCAGGGGCCGTAGGGCAGGGCACAGCGCAGGGTGCCAGGGCCGGTGGCACGGAGCCGGGTGCAGGGGCCGTAGGGCAGGGCGCAGCGCAGGGCGCCAGGGCTGGTGGCATGGAGCCGGGTGCAGGGGCCGTAGGGAGGGCGCCAGGGCCGGTGGCACGGAGCCGGGTGCAGGGGCCGTAGGGCAGGGCACAGCGCAGGGTGCCAGGGCCGGTGGCACGGAGCCGGGTGCAGGGGCCGTAGGGCAGGGCACAGCACAGGATGCCAGGGCCGGTAGCACGGAGCCGGGTGCAGGGGCCGTAGGGAGGGCGCCAGGGCCGGTGGCACGGAGCCGGGTGCAGGGGCCGTAGGGAGGGCGCCAGGGCCGGTGGCACGGAGCCGGGTGCAGGGGCCGTAGGGAGGGCGCCAGGGCCGGTGGCACGGAGCCGGGTGCAGGGGCCGTAGGGAGGGCGCCAGGGCCGGTGGCACGGAGCCGGGTGCAGGGGCCGTAGGGAGGGCGCCAGGGCCGGTGGCACGGAGCCGGGTGCAGGGGCCGTAGGGAGGGCGCCAGGGCCGGTGGCACGGAGCCGGGTGCAGGGGCCGTAGGGAGGGCGCCAGGGCCGGTGGCACGGAGCCGGGTGCAGGGGCCGTAGGGAGGGCGCCAGGGCCGGTGGCACGGAGCCGGGTGCAGGGGCCGTAGGGCAGGGCGCAGCGCAGGGCGCCAGGGCTGGTGGCACGGAGCCGGGTGCAGGGGCCGTAGGGAGGGCGCCAGGGCCGGTGGCACGGAGCCGGGTGCAGGGGCCGAAGGGAGGGCGCCAGGGCCGGTGGCACGGAGCCGGGTGCAGGGGCCGTAGGGAGGGCGCCAGGGCCGGTGGCACGGAGCCGGGTGCAGGGGCCGTAGGGCAGGGCGCAGCGCAGGGCGCCAGGGCCGGTGGCACGGAGCCGGGTGCAGGGGCCGTAGGGAGGGCGCCAGGGCCGGTGGCACGGAGCCGGGTGCAGGGGCCGAAGGGAGGGCGCCAGGGCCGGTGGCACGGAGCCGGGTGCAGGGGCCGTAGGGAGGGCGCCAGGGCCGGTGGCACGGAGCCGGGTGCAGGGGCCGTAGGGAGGGCGCCAGGGCCGGTGGCACGGAGCCGGGTGCAGGGGCCGTAGGGAGGGCGCCAGGGCCGGTGGCACGGAGCCGGGTGCAGGGGCCGTAGGGAGGGCGCCAGGGCCGGTGGCACGGAGCCGGGTGCAGGGGCCGTAGGGCAGGGCGCAGCGCAGGGCGCCAGGGCTGGTGGCACGGAGCCGGGTGCAGGGGCCGTAGGGAGGGCGCCAGGGCCGGTGGCACGGAGCCGGGTGCAGGGGCCATAGGGAGGGCGCCAGGGCCGGTGGCATGGAGCCGGGTGCAGGGGCCGTAGGGAGGGCGCCTGGGCCGGTGGCACGGAGCCGGGTGCAGGGGCCGTAGGGCAGGGCGCCAGGGCCGGTGGCACGGAGCCGGGTGCAGGGGCCGTAGGGAGGGCGCCAGGGCTGGTAGCACGGAGCCGGGTGCAGGGGCCGTAGGGCAGGGCGCAGCGCAGGGCGCCAGGGCTGGTGGCACGGAGCCGGGTGCAGGGGCCGTAGGGAGGGCGCCAGGGCCGGTGGCACGGAGCCGGGTGCAGGGGCCGTAGGGCAGGGCACAGCGCAGGGTGCCAGGGCCGGTGGCACGGAGCCGGGTGCAGGGGCCGTAGGGCAGGGCGCAGCGCAGGGCGCCAGGGCTGGTGGCACGGAGCCGGGTGCAGGGGCCGTAGGGAGGGCGCCAGGGCCGGTGGCACGGAGCCGGGTGCAGGGGCCGTAGGGAGGGCGCCAGGGCCGGTGGCACGGAGCCGGGTGCAGGGGCCGTAGGGAGGGCGCCAGGGCCGGTGGCACGGAGCCGGGTGCAGGGGCCGTAGGGAGGGCGCCAGGGCCGGTGGCACGGAGCCGGGTGCAGGGGCCGTAGGGAGGGCGCCAGGGCCGGTGGCACGGAGCCGGGTGCAGGGGCCGTAGGGAGGGCGCCAGGGCCGGTGGCACGGAGCCGGGTGCAGGGGCCGTAGGGAGGGCGCCAGGGCCGGTGGCACGGAGCCGGGTGCAGGGGCCGTAGGGCAGGGCGCAGCGCAGGGCGCCAGGGCTGGTGGCACGGAGCCGGGTGCAGGGGCCGTAGGGAGGGCGCCAGGGCCGGTGGCACGGAGCCGGGTGCAGGGGCCATAGGGAGGGCGCCAGGGCCGGTGGCATGGAGCCGGGTGCAGGGGCCGTAGGGCAGGGCGCCAGGGCCGGTGGCACGGAGCCGGGTGCAGGGGCCGTAGGGAGGGCGCCAGGGCTGGTAGCACGGAGCCGGGTGCAGGGGCCGTAGGGCAGGGCGCAGCGCAGGGCGCCAGGGCCGGTGGCACGGTGCCGGGTGCAGGGGCCGTAGGGAGGGCGCCAGGGCCGGTGGCACGGAGCCGGGTGCAGGGGCCGTAGGGAGGGCGCCAGGGCCGGTGGCACGGAGCCGGGTGCAGGGGCCGTAGGGAGGGCGCCAGGGCCGGTGGCACGGAGCCGGGTGCAGGGGCCGTAGGGAGGGCGCCAGGGCCGGTGGCACGGAGCCGGGTGCAGGGGCCGTAGGGAGGGCGCCAGGGCCGGTGGCACGGAGCCGGGTGCAGGGGCCGTAGGGCAGGGCGCAGCGCAGGGCGCCAGGGCTGGTGGCACGGAGCCGGGTGCAGGGGCCGTAGGGAGGGCGCCAGGGCCGGTGGCACGGAGCCGGGTGCAGGGGCCGTAGGGAGGGCGCCAGGGCCGGTGGCACGGAGCCGGGTGCAGGGGCCGTAGGGTGGGCGCCAGGGCCGGTGGCACGGAGCCGGGTGCAGGGGCCGTAGGGAGGGCGCCAGGGCCGGTAGCACGGAGCCGGGTGCAGGGGCCGTAGGGCAGGGCGCAGCGCAGGGCGCCAGGGCCGGTGGCACGGAGCCGGGTGCAGGGGCCGTAGGGAGGGCGCCAGGGCCGGTGGCACGGAGCCGGGTGCAGGGGCCGTAGGGAGGGCGCCAGGGCCGGTGGCACGGAGCCGGGTGCAGGGGCCGAAGGGAGGGCGCCAGGGCCAGTGGCACGGAGCCGGGTGCAGGGGCCGTAGGGAGGGCGCCAGGGCCGGTGGCACGGAGCCGGGTGCAGGGGCCGTAGGGAGGGCGCCAGGGCCGGTGGCACGGAGCCGGGTGCAGGGGCCGTAGGGAGGGCGCCAGGGCCGGTGGCACGGAGCCGGGTGCAGGGGCCGTAGGGAGGGCGCCAGGGCCGGTGGCACGGAGCCGGGTGCAGGGGCCGTAGGGAGGGCGCCAGGGCCGGTGGCACGGAGCCGGGTGCAGGGGCCGTAGGGCAGGGCGCAGCGCAGGGCGCCAGGGCTGGTGGCACGGAGCCGGGTGCAGGGGCCGTAGGGAGGGCGCCAGGGCCGGTGGCACGGAGCCGGGTGCAGGGGCCGTAGGGAGGGCGCCAGGGCCGGTGGCACGGAGCCGGGTGCAGGGGCCGTAGGGAGGGCGCCAGGGCCGGTGGCACGGAGCCGGGTGCAGGGGCCGTAGGGAGGGCGCCAGGGCCGGTGGCACGGAGCCGGGTGCAGGGGCCGTAGGGAGGGCGCCAGGGCCGGTGGCACGGAGCCGGGTGCAGGGGCCGTAGGGAGGGCGCCAGGGCCGGTAGCACGGAGCCGGGTGCAGGGGCCGTAGGGAGGGCGCCAGGGCCGGTAGCACGGAGCCGGGTGCAGGGGCCGAAGGGAGGGCGCCAGGGCCGGTGGCACGGAGCCGGGTGCAGGGGCCGTAGGGAGGGCGCCAGGGCCGGTGGCACGGAGCCGGGTGCAGGGGCCGTAGGGAGGGCGCCAGGGCCGGTGGCACGGAGCCGGGTGCAGGGGCCGTAGGGAGGGCGCCAGGGCCGGTGGCACGGAGCCGGGTGCAGGGGCCGAAGGGAGGGCGCCAGGGCCGGTGGCACGGAGCCGGGTGCAGGGGCCGTAGGGAGGGCGCCAGGGCCGGTGGCACGGAGCCGGGTGCAGGGGCCGTAGGGAGGGCGCCAGGGCCGGTGGCACGGAGCCGGGTGCAGGGGCCGTAGGGAGGGCGCCAGGGCCGGTGGCACGGAGCCGGGTGCAGGGGCCGTAGGGAGGGCGCCAGGGCCGGTGGCACGGAGCCGGGTGCAGGGGCCGTAGGGAGGGCGCCAGGGCCGGTGGCACGGAGCCGGGTGCAGGGGCCGTAGGGAGGGCGCCAGGGCCGGTGGCACGGAGCCGGGTGCAGGGGCCGTAGGGAGGGCGCCAGGGCCGGTGGCACGGAGCCGGGTGCAGGGGCCGTAGGGCAGGGCGCAGCGCAGGGCGCCAGGGCTGGTGGCACGGAGCCGGGTGCAGGGGCCGTAGGGAGGGCGCCAGGGCCGGTGGCACGGAGCCGGGTGCAGGGGCCATAGGGAGGGCGCCAGGGCCGGTGGCATGGAGCCGGGTGCAGGGGCCGTAGGGAGGGCGCCTGGGCCGGTGGCACGGAGCCGGGTGCAGGGGCCGTAGGGCAGGGCGCCAGGGCCGGTGGCACGGAGCCGGGTGCAGGGGCCGTAGGGAGGGCGCCAGGGCTGGTAGCACGGAGCCGGGTGCAGGGGCCGTAGGGCAGGGCGCAGCGCAGGGCGCCAGGGCCGGTGGCACGGTGCCGGGTGCAGGGGCCGTAGGGAGGGCGCCAGGGCCGGTGGCACGGAGCCGGGTGCAGGGGCCGTAGGGAGGGCGCCAGGGCCGGTGGCACGGAGCCGGGTGCAGGGGCCGTAGGGAGGGCGCCAGGGCCGGTGGCACGGAGCCGGGTGCAGGGGCCGTAGGGAGGGCGCCAGGGCCGGTGGCACGGAGCCGGGTGCAGGGGCCGTAGGGAGGGCGCCAGGGCCGGTGGCACGGAGCCGGGTGCAGGGGCCGTAGGGCAGGGCGCAGCGCAGGGCGCCAGGGCTGGTGGCACGGAGCCGGGTGCAGGGGCCGTAGGGAGGGCGCCAGGGCCGGTGGCACGGAGCCGGGTGCAGGGGCCGTAGGGAGGGCGCCAGGGCCGGTGGCATGGAGCCGGGTGCAGGGGCCGTAGGGAGGGCGCCAGGGCCGGTGGCACGGAGCCGGGTGCAGGGGCCGTAGGGAGGGCGCCAGGGCCGGTAGCACGGAGCCGGGTGCAGGGGCCGTAGGGCAGGGCGCAGCGCAGGGCGCCAGGGCCGGTGGCACGGAGCCGGGTGCAGGGGCCGTAGGGAGGGCGCCAGGGCCGGTGGCACGGAGCCGGGTGCAGGGGCCGTAGGGAGGGCGCCAGGGCCGGTGGCACGGAGCCGGGTGCAGGGGCCGAAGGGAGGGCGCCAGGGCCAGTGGCACGGAGCCGGGTGCAGGGGCCGTAGGGAGGGCGCCAGGGCCGGTGGCACGGAGCCGGGTGCAGGGGCCGTAGGGAGGGCGCCAGGGCCGGTGGCACGGAGCCGGGTGCAGGGGCCGTAGGGAGGGCGCCAGGGCCGGTGGCACGGAGCCGGGTGCAGGGGCCGTAGGGAGGGCGCCAGGGCCGGTGGCACGGAGCCGGGTGCAGGGGCCGAAGGGAGGGCGCCAGGGCCAGTGGCACGGAGCCGGGTGCAGGGGCCGTAGGGAGGGCGCCAGGGCCGGTGGCACGGAGCCGGGTGCAGGGGCCGTAGGGCAGGGCGCAGCGCAGGGCGCCAGGGCTGGTGGCACGGAGCCGGGTGCAGGGGCCGTAGGGAGGGCGCCAGGGCCGGTGGCACGGAGCCGGGTGCAGGGGCCGTAGGGAGGGCGCCAGGGCCGGTGGCACGGAGCCGGGTGCAGGGGCCGTAGGGAGGGCGCCAGGGCCGGTGGCACGGAGCCGGGTGCAGGGGCCGAAGGGAGGGCGCCAGGGCCAGTGGCACGGAGCCGGGTGCAGGGGCCGTAGGGAGGGCGCCAGGGCCGGTGGCACGGAGCCGGGTGCAGGGGCCGTAGGGAGGGCGCCAGGGCCGGTGGCACGGAGCCGGGTGCAGGGGCCGTAGGGAGGGCGCCAGGGCCGGTGGCACGGAGCCGGGTGCAGGGGCCGTAGGGAGGGCGCCAGGGCCGGTAGCACGGAGCCGGGTGCAGGGGCCGTAGGGAGGGCGCCAGGGCCGGTAGCACGGAGCCGGGTGCAGGGGCCGAAGGGAGGGCGCCAGGGCCGGTGGCACGGAGCCGGGTGCAGGGGCCGTAGGGAGGGCGCCAGGGCCGGTGGCACGGAGCCGGGTGCAGGGGCCGTAGGGAGGGCGCCAGGGCCGGTGGCACGGAGCCGGGTGCAGGGGCTGTAGGGAGGGCGCCAGGGCCGGTGGCACGGAGCCGGGTGCAGGGGCTGTAGGGAGGGCGCCAGGGCCGGTGGCACGGAGCCGGGTGCAGGGGCCGTAGGGAGGGCGCCAGGGCCGGTAGCACGGAGCCGGGTGCAGGGGCTGTAGGGAGGGCGCCAGGGCCGGTAGCACTGATCCGGGTGCAGGGGCCGTAGGGAGGGCGCCAGGGCCGGTAGCACGGAGCCGGGTGCAGGGGCTGTAGGGAGGGCGCCAGGGCCGGTGGCACGGAGCCGGGTGCAGGGGCTGTAGGGAGGGCGCCAGGGCCGGTAGCACGGAGCCGGGTGCAGGGGCCGTAGGGAGGGCGCCAGGGCCGGTAGCACGGAGCCGGGTGCAGGGGCCGTAGGGAGGGCGCCAGGGCCGGTAGCACGGAGCCGGGTGCAGGGGCCGTAGGGAGGGCGCCAGGGCCGGTAGCACGGAGCCGGGTGCAGGGGCCGTAGGGAGGGCGCCAGGGCCGGTAGCACGGAGCCGGGTGCAGGGGCTGTAGGGAGGGCGCCAGGGCCGGTAGCACTGATCCGGGTGCAGGGGCCGTAGGGAGGGCGCCAGGGCCGGTGGCAGAGTCCAGGATCCTAGGGATGACTCCCATGGCCGGCGGGGGGAGGGTAGCCTGGCGTTCTCCTGCCGAAGGGAAGGAGCGGAGCTGCCCTTCCTGCTGCCAAACCCAGCCAGACCCACCCACACCAGGCCCCTCCCCAGCCACCTCTGGCCTCGCTCCAGCCCCCTTTGCTCCCACAGGCAGGGGCGCCCTGTGCCAAGTTACTGGAACCTGCAGAGCCCGGCCATGGAGCAACCGTCCACCCCCACCCGCCCTGAGCCGGCCCAGGGAGCTGAGTTGCTCCGGGCACCGAGACTCTTCGGGGCAGCATAGGGCCTGGGGCGCAGGCAGAGGCCAGCACAGGGCACAGGGGACGACCCGGCGGGGCCCCGTCCCAGCCCCCCGTCCCCAGCCAGACGGGACGCGCAGCCGGCCCGCAGAGCGGAAGGTTTGTTGGTTCGCAGAGACCCGGCCTCCCGCAGGGGACGGCAGCCAGCCTTGTTCCTCCATGGGCCCCGGGGTTCCCCCAGCGCCCAGGCCCTGCGCCCCGCCTCCCTTCTCCCTCCGGGAAGAGCCTTATCTGCTCAGGCTGGGCCTGGGTGTCTGGGCCAGTCCACACGTGGGTGAGTCCGTGGGGATCACAGCCCAGCCAGGAGAGAGCCGGGTCCCAGCCAGCCCCCCCCACTACAGCACACCGGGAAGTGGGGGCTGGGAGGCCCCTCTGCTCCCCCAGAAGGGGTGTCCAGCTGGGCTGCCACATGCCCCTGGGCCTGGCTCTCAGCCCCCCAGCCCCACACATCCCCTGGGAAGAGCACCACCGGGGCAGCTCTGCCTGCCAGGGAGAGCCCCCGGCTCAGGGCCCTGCGGGAAGTTTTCCCTGGCAGGCCTGGGAGCCCCGGGCCAGAGCCCAAGGCCTGCTGCTGGCTGGCTGGCTGCCCAGGGACCGTGTTCCTGCTGCACGGACACCCCAGCCCCTTGTGCCATTGCCCTCCAGCAGCACTCGAGGCATCTGGCGCCTGCTCGTCGGGCCAGCCCCTGCCCACGGAGCACACGAGGGGGGCCAGGCCCAGCCCCCCAGGCAGCTGCCTGCCACGAGCCCTGGGCGACCTTTGCCCAGGAGCAAAGCCGACGCATCCTGAGCGGGGAACCAGCTCGTGCAGCCTCGACTCCAGCTCCCCTGCTCGGCCACCCAGGGCGCTACCGCACGCAGCCGGCTCCACCCACTAGGCCCGCAGCCCCTCCGACCACGCCAGGGCAGAGTCCCCCAGCAGGGGCGGTACCTGCCCAGCCCGCCCCTACAGAGCGGGGGAGCGGCCCCCCGGACGCAGGCAGCTCTGCCCGTGCCCTCGGCTCAGCCCCTCCGGCAGCAGCAGGCCGAGCTCTTCCCTGCCGCCTGGAGAGGGCCCCGGGCCCCTCCCTGCCTCCCCGAGCGGCACAGGGCCCGGCGCAGCCCACAAGGGAGGTGAGACTGAACGGGCAGCAGGTTTACTGAGAGGCAGAGCCCCAGGCTACAGCACAGGCAGGGCCAGAGCAGGGCCCGGTGGCCACGCAGCGGCATGGAGCAGGGCTGCGTGACGCTCCTCGGCCCCGGGGAGAGCGGGGCAAGTCCCTTCCCACGGAACCGGCCTCACCCGCCTGCCAAGGCTCCTGGGTCCGCTTCACAGGGCGGGGCCTTGGCTGCCCCACCCTGCCAGCACCGCTCAGCGGGGCCAGGCCTTGCTCAGGCGCCGGGAGCCCTCCCCACACGCCCAGGGCAGCAAGCAGAGGCCTCAGTGGGTCACTAGCCCCTCGCCCAGACCCGCGGGGGCAGCTCAGTGCAGAGCCCCGGCTTGTCCCACGCCAGGGAGGTGCCCGACGGTCCTGGGGCGCTGCCGCCGCTCCCGGTCCACTGCCGGCGCCGCCCAGCGGGCAGGGCCAGCCCCAGCCCCCCACGCTGTCAGCTCCGGTGATCGGCTCCGACGGCCTCGGCGACGCTCCGGAATCCCTGCTCCCTGGCCGAGAACAAAGCGCTGTGAGCTCTCCCCCGCCACCGGCACCGCCCCCCACCCCCTCCTCCCCCGCCGCCCCGGCCTCCGTCCCCCGCCCCCACCCCCTCCGCCTCCTTCCCCGCCGCCCCGGCCTCCGGCCTCCTCCCCGCCGCCGCCCCCCACCCCCTCCGCCTCCTCCCCCGCCGCCACCCCGGCCTCCGTCCCCCGCCCCCACCCCCCTCCGCCTCCTTCCCCGCCGCCCCGGCCTCCGGCCTCCTCCCCCGCCACCCCCTCCCCGCCACCGGCGCCGCCCCATCCCCCGCCCCCTCCCCTGCCACCAGCGCTGCCCTGGCCTCCGTCCCCCGCCCCCTCCCCCGCCACCAGCGCCGCCGTCCCCCGCGTCGCCCCGGCCTCTGTCCCCCACCCCCCAGCACCACCCCGGGCGCCGTCCCTGTCCCCTCCCCCGCTGCCCCGTTTCCCCCCCCCCAGCCTCTGTCCTCTCCAGCCTCCATCCCCTGCCCCCTCCCCCACCGCTGGCGCTGCCCCGGCCTCCGTCCCCTGCCCCCTCCCCCAGCGCCACCCTGGCCTCCATCCCCCGCCGCCGCCCCAGCCTCCGTCCCCGCGCCCTCCCCCGCTGCCGGTGTCGCCCCGTCCCCCGCCGACCCCGGGGCAGAGAACGTTCCACTTGCAGCCGCACAGGCCCCGGGACGTCAGCCGCAGCAGCAGCAGCCCCGCACCCCGGGGGCTGGAGCCAGGCGCCCGCCTCTCGTACCCAGAGCACCCAGGGCAGCCCGGCCCCACACGCACCTCAGCAGGGCCTCCAGCTCCCGTTTCACAGCCCCCACCACAGGGGGCCCCCGGTAGGTGAGCGCCGTGTACAGCTGCACCAGGGAGGCCCCGGCTCGGATCTTCTCCAGGGCGTCCTGCCCGCTGCTCACCCCGCCCACGCCGATGATGGGCACCCGGCCTGGAAGGAGGAGGGGCGTGAGGGGCGGCGCGGGCCCGGCGTGGGGCGGGGCAGGGCGGGGCGCCCCCTTACCTTGGGTGAGGGCGTACATCTCGCGGACGGTCTGCGTGGAGAGCGCTCGCAGGGGCTGCCCGCTGAGCCCGCCGGCCTCGGCCCGCAGGGCGCCCCGCAGGCTGCTGGGACGGCGCGTGGTGGTGTTGGTGACGACCAGCCCGTCCACACCTAGCTGAGTCACGGAGGGCACACGGTGGCAGGAGAGCTCCCGGCCGGCGTCCTGCCCAGCCCTCCCCAGGGGGGCTCAGGAGTGAGACGGCTCCATCCATCGAAAGCCGCTGTGGAGGGGGTGCCCCCAGCTCCTGGCCGCGCCCTCCTCTCCCGTTCTCCTCCCTGCCCCTCTCCCCAGCGCCCTCCTCCAGGCCTACCACTTCCCCCTCCCCGCCAGCCCTGCCTGCCCGCCCCCTGGGTACCACGAGGCCCGCACCGCAGCGCCAGCCTGCCCCTACCTCGGTCACCACGCTGGCTATGTCCCGCTTGTCCTGGGCACTCAGGTCAGGGGCGATCTTCACCAGGACGGCCGGCTTGCGCTCACACGGCAGGGCATCCCTCTCCGCCAGCACCTGCGGGGCGACACCGGGGCCGAGCGGCTGCAGCGAGCGACGCCCCTCGACTCAGCTCCGCCAGGCGCAGCGCGTGGCCGGCTCCCGGCTGGCTTGCGAGGGGAAGAGGCAGGTCCTGGCCCTGCTCGCCCTGCACGCACCTTCCAAAGCCGGCCCGGCCCGGCGCAGTCGAGCACTGCCAGCCGCTGGCCGGGCGGAGCAGTAGGGGCTCTGGGGGCGGGTCCGCTACCGGATTTTGGTAAGAAAACGCAGAGCCCGGCTGTGCGGTGCCAGGGGAGCCTGGGAGGGGCTATTGAAAGCTGCGCTGTTGCCCTCAGGCACGTCTGGCTCGCTGTACCTTTTACAGGCGCCCGCCACCGACTGGGAGGGGCACCTGGGCATGCCAGGGCTCCTGGCCTAGAAAGGACATAGGCTGGTCCTCATGGGATCAGCCCCACTGTGGGAGGCCCCAGCCCCCCGGAGAACAGTGGAGTCCCCGCCGCATGGGCAAGGGGATACAGGGTCCTGGGGGTGCGTCCGTCTGGGTCTTTGCTCCCGCCCTTGGCTCCAGAAGCACCTTGCTAGGGACGAGGCCGGGACGGACTCCCGCCCCCAGCCTAGCACGGGGCAGGCTCCAGGCTGCCAAGCCAGCACTTCCCATCTCTGCTAAGAGCCTGCCCCGAGCTCTTGGGGACTGGCGTGTGCGATGGGCTTGCTGTAACCAGCCTGCCCTGGCTGTTACTGATAAACCTCTGCATGGCCCGCGCGCTCCTCGGGCCAGAGCCCAGGTCTACATTGCCCTGGGCCTGGCGCTGCTCCTTCGGGCCTGGGGGAACCTGTCGGGAGTGGGGGATGGGTTAGAACAGTGGTCCCCAACATGGGGCGCATGGTGCCGGCCCCGGGTGCGCAGAGGACGCGCAGCAGCCCCAAAAGGTTGGGGTCCACTGGGTTATAACCTCTCCCCTGTGTGGGGGGGGGCTGGGGGGTCACAGGGAGCACTGGGGTGTCTGAGGGGAGGTGGGGGATGGGTTATAACCTCTCCCCTGTGTGAGGGGGGCTGGGGGGTCACAGGGAGCACTGGGGTGTCTGAGGGGAGGTGGGGGATGGGTTATAACCTCTCCCCTGTGTGAGGGGGCGCTGGGGGGCACAGGGAGCACTGGGGTGTCTGAGGGGAGGTGGGGGGTGGGTTATAACCTCTCCCCTGTGTAAGGAGGGCTGGGGGGCACAGGGAGAACTGGGGTGTCTGAGGGGAGGTGGGGGATGGGTTATAACCTCTCCCCTGTGTGAGGGGGGCTGGGGGGCACAGGGAGCACTGGGGTGTCTGAGGGGAGGTGGGGGATGGGTTATAACCTCTCCCCTGTGTAAGGGGGGCTGGGGGGCACAGGGAGCACTGGGGTGTCTGAGGGGAGGTGGGGGATGGGTTATAACCTCTCCCCTGTGTAAGGGGGGCTGGGGGGCACAGGGAGCACTGGGGTGTCTGAGGGGAGGTGGGGGATGGGTTATAACCTCTCCCCTGTGTAAGGGGGGCTGGGGGGCACAGGGAGCACTGGGGTGTCTGAGGGAGGGGGGGGATGGGTTATAACCTCTCCCCTGTGTAAGGGGGGCTGGGGGCACAGGGAGCACTGGGGTGTGTGAGGGAGGGGGGGGATGGGTTATAACCTCTCCCCTGTGTAAGGGGGGCTGGGGGCACAGGGAGCACTGGGGTGTCTGAGGGGAGGGGGGATGGGTTATAACCTCTCCCCTGTGTAAGGAGGGCTGGGGGGCACAGGGAGCACTGGGGTGTGTGAGGGAGGGGGGGGATGGGTTATAACCTCTCCCCTGTGTAAGGGGGGCTGGGGGCACAGGGAGCACTGGGGTGTCTGAGGGGAGGGGGGATGGGTTATAACCTCTCCCCTGTGTGAGGGGGGCTGGGGGGCACAGGGAGCACTGGGGTGTCTGAGGGGAGGTGGGGGATGGGTTATAACCTCTCCCCTGTGTGAGGGGGGCTGGGGGGCACAGGGAGCACTGGGGTGTCTGAGGGGAGGTGGGGGATGGGTTATAACCTCTCCCCTGTGTAAGGGGGGCTGGGGGGGCACAGGGAGCACTGGGGTGTCCGAGGGGAGGTGGGGGTGGGTTATAACCTCTCCCCTGTGTAAGGAGGGCTGGGGGGCACAGGGAGCACTGGGGTGTCTGAGGGGATCTGTTTGTACAGCTTCTTGCTGGCCAGAGCAGTAGCTGACGCGCTCGGTGGGGCTGGTTCGGGGCCTCGTGGGGAAGAGCCCCCAGGTGGGGCTGTAAGTCGCCCTGGTTCTGAGCAATTCGCCCTCATCTGCCCCTCAGAGCGGTGCCCCCGCAGTCCTGGCCCCGCTCCCCTCCCCAGGAAAACAGCACAGCCCCCGGCACTGCAAAGCGAGACCCAGCCCCGGGCGGATTCCCAGCGGGGCAGCAGCCAGGCAGTAGGGGCAATGGGGCCAGCCAGCCCCACCATGCTGCACCCGGAGTCAATGGGGTGGGGCGGGGCGGGGCGGGGCGGGGCAGTCCCCCACCTTGGCCAGCAGGCGGCGCAGCTCGGCTTGGCCCTGCAGGTCCCGCAGCCCCGGCGTGTTCGGACTGGACACGTTCACCACCAGGTAGTCGGCCAGCGGGCCCAGCGTCCGGACCCCGGCCACGTAATCCGCTGCCACGTCCGCCGACCCCTTGTTCTTCCCCAGGTTTACTCCCAGGGGCATCCCCGCTGGAACACACGTGGCCTGCTCAGGAGGGCCCCCCGGCGTGGGGCCCAGCCCCCCGGCGACGCATCGCCACTGCTAGCACGTGCCCAATGGCGGCTGCTGGGCCAGCCCCAGCGGGCCTGGCCAGGCACGAGGCATGCAGCAGCGCGAGGGAGAGGGAGGGCCCCAGACGCCGGCGCTGCCCCGCACGGACGCCAACCCCGTGGCTAACCGAGAGCAGCTGTGCGCGTGCCCGACCCACTGCACCGCCCCCCTGCCATGTGGGCCCGGCCCCTCCAGCTAGCACGCCTCTGCCCACGCTGGGGAGCGCAGGATCGCGGCGGCGGCCCACCCCCACCCATCTGGCGAGCCCGGGGCCCAGCTGCCCCAGGCAACTTGGAGTGGCCACTGCGGAGGCCGGCGACTCCCTCTCCCTCGATGCCGTTATGGAGCCGCCAGCCAGGGACCGGCAAAGCTCTCCCAAGCCACGGCCAGCCGGCTCCTGCCCTGAAGCAAGGGAGGCCAGTGCCCGGAGTCCCAACCTCAAAGCCTCCTCAGAACCCCACCACGCCCAGGGCCTCAGCGAGAGCCTGTGGAACTCCCTGCCACAGGTAAACCCGGCAGCAATATGGCTCTCCTGGGAGCCGGGCTCCGGAACGGAGCTTTACCTTCTGTGAGCCGGAGCTGCGCTCCCTGGCGGCCCCGAAGCCGGCGCTCCACCGCGGCATGCCCGTGGCTGTTAAAGCCGTACCTGCAGGGGCGAGGAGAGGCAGCATGAGCTGCAACCACCCCCGCCCAGGAACCAGGCAGGGAAGGGAGGCCCACAGATTCCTTGCGGGGCAGGGAAGGGGCTGCTGGCTGCCAGGCCTGGGGTCACGAGCCATACCCCTACAGTGAGCCCCCAGCGTGCCGCCCTGCAGTGCCGCTGCTCACTGCCCCCCCCCCCCGCCCCCAAGGCTCAGGGCTCACTCAGCTCCCTCCCTCCTCCAGTCCCCTACCAGCCTCAGCTGCGGCCTTCCTGGCTCTGTGGCTGCAGGACGACGGAGGAGGGAACGGAGAAACGCTGCCCTCACCCGCCGGCCTGACAGCGCAGCCGTCCCCCGCCCAGCCTACCTGTTAATGACGGCCTGGTCCTCGGGCAGCCGGAACACCCGCGGCCTGGGGTTCCCCTCCTGGGGGAGAGGGGTGACACTGCCCACCTCCACAAAGCCAAAGCCCAGCTTGGAGAGCCCGTCCACGGCCTCGCCGTGCTTGTCAAAGCCAGCCGCCAGGCCCACCGGGTTCCGGAACCGCCGGCCCAGCACGCACACCTCCTGGGGGAGCGCACAAGGCCCAGTGACCGCCACGCACAGCGCACAGCACACGGCCCACCCCTCGCACAGCCCGCCCTGCGCCACGCACAGCCCGCGCCCAGCCCGCCCCTCGCACAGCCCACCCCTCGCACAGCCCGCCCTGCGCCACGCACAGCCCGCGCCCAGCCCGCCCCGCGCACAGCCCTCCCCTCGCACAGCCCGCGCACAGCCCGCCCCTCGCACAGCCCACCCTGCGCCACGCACAGCCTGCACCCAGCCCGCCCCTCGCACAGCCCGCGCACAGCCCGCCCCTCGCACAGCCCACCCTGCGCCACGCACAGCCTGCACCCAGCCCGCCCCTCGCACAGCCTGCACCCAGCCCGCCCCGCGCACAGCCCGCACCCACCCCGCCCCTCGCACAGCCCGCCCTGAGCCACGCACAGCCCGCGCCCAGCCCGCCCCTCGCACAGCCCGCCCTGCGCCTCGCACAGCCCGCGCCCAGCCCGCCCCTCGCACAGCCCGCGCCCAGCCCGCCCCTCGCACAGCCCACCCCTCGCACAGCCCGCCCCTCGCACAGCCCGCCCTGCGCCACGCACAGCCCGCGCCCAGCCCGCCCCTCGCACAGCCCACCCCTCGCACAGCCCGCCCTGCGCCACGCACAGCCTGCACCCAGCCCGCCCCTCGCACAGCCCGCACCCAGCCCGCCCCTCGCACAGCCCGCGCCCAGCCCACCCCTCGCACAGCCCGCCCTGCGCCACGCACAGCCCGCACCCAGCCCGCCCCTCGCACAGCCCGCCCTGCGCCACGCACAGCCCGCGCCCAGCCCGCCCCTCGCACAGCCCACCCTGCGCCACGCAAAGCTGGCACCCAGCCCGCCCCTCGCACAGCCCATGCACAGCCGGCCCCTCGTGCAGCCTGCACCCAGCCCGCCCCTCGCACAGCCCATGCACAGCCGGCCCCTCGTGCAGCCTGCACCCAGCCCGCCCCTCGTGCAGCCCGCCCTGCACCACGCACAGCCGGCACCCAGCCCGCCCTACGCCACGCACAACCCGTGCTCAGCCCGCCCCGCACCACGCACAGCCTGCCCCCAGTCTGCCCTGCACCTCCCACAGCCCGCCCTGCACCACGTACCTCGCCCAACCCACCCCGCGCCGCCCACAGCCTGCACCCAGCCCAGCTCCTCGCACAGCCCAGGGGCACCCAGCTCTAGCACTGGGCGTAGCCACGAGAGCAGCTCAGACAGGTTACTGAGCATGGGGGTGCGAGCATCCCCCGCGTGGGGAGAACACGGACCCCACCTCACGCCGGGACCTTCCCCTACAGCCCCCCACGCCCGACAGCCCCCAGGGCTCCCCCAGTCCCCTCGGGACCCACCAGCACGGCGGGGTCACACGTGGCCGCGCGGGGTGCGAGCCCCAGGCTGAGCAGGCGGATGGCGAGCGTGTGGGCGGCCTCGGGCCCCAGCAGCCGCTGCAGCCCTGGCATGAGGCGCTCGGCGTAGAACCGCTCCTCGCCCGCCGCCGCCAGGGACGCGGCGCAGAGAAGGGCGCCCCCGCCAAGCACCACCGCCGCCTCCCGCACACGCTGCTGCAAGGGGGAGCGGTTAGCCACCTGCCCGGGGGCACGGCCTGTGCCCCCCCGCCCCCAGGGCCCCCCAGCGCCCCGCCCCCCAGTGTCCCCCGCCCCACTGCCCCTGCCCCCCAGGGCTCCCCCAGCGCCCCGCCCCCCAGTGTCCCCCGCCCCACTGCCCCTGCCCCCCAGGGCTCCCCCAGCGCCCTGCCCCCCAGTGTCCCCCGCCCCACTTTCCCTACCCCCAAGGCTCCTCCAGCGCCCCGCCCCCCAGTGTCCCCCGCCCCACTGCCCCTGCCCCCCAGGGCTCCCCCAGCGCCCCGCCCCCCAGTGTCCCCCGCCCCACTTTCCCTGCCCCCCAGGCTCCCCCAGCACCCCGCCCCCCCAGTGTCCCCCGCCCCACTGCCCCTGCCCCCCCAGCGCCCCGCCCCCCAGCATCCCCCGCCCCACTGCCCCTGCCCCCCAGGGCCCCCCCAGCGCCCCGCCCCCCAGTGTCCCCCGCCCCCCAGGGCTCCCCCCAGGGCTCCCCCCCGGTCACCCGCAGGGACGGCGCCATCGCTCCGGCGAGTGTCGCACGCGGAGCCACCCCGCCCACAGCGCGCTGACAGGCGGACAGCCCAGCCAATCGCGGTGGAGCCCGAGGGCGGGGCCCGCCTCCGCACAGCCTGGGGCAGCGCCATAGAGCCAGGCGTAAGCCCCGCCTACTGCCCGGAGCCCCGCCCCCCGGGACAGGACCCACGTGTCTGTCGAGTGGCCAGTGGCCGCCCTGGGGCGGGGCAGGGAAGGGGGGGCGGAGCCTGGGGGCGGGGCAGGGAAAAGGGGGGGCGGTGCCTGGGGCGGGACAGGGATGGGGGGGGCGGTGCCTGGGGCGGGGCAGGGAAGGGGGGGCGGTGCCTGGGGCGGGGCAGGGATGGGGGGGCGGTGCCTGGGGCGGGGCAGGGAAGGGGGGGCGGTGCCTGGGGCGGGACAGGGATGGGGGGGGCGGTGCCTGGGGCGGGGCAGGGAAGCGGGGGCGGTGCCTGGGGCCGGGGCAGGGAAGGGGGGCGGTGCCTGGGGCGGGGCAGGGATGGGGGGGCGGTGCCTGGGGCGGGACAGGGATGGGGGGGCGGTGCCTGGGGGCGGGGCAGGGAAGCGGGGGCGGTGCCTGGGGCGGGGCAGGGAAGGGGGGGCGGTGCCTGGGGCCGGGACAGGGAAGGGGGGGCGGTGCCTGGGGCGGGGCAGGGAAGGGGGGCGGTGCCTGGGGCGGGACAGGGAAGCGGGGGCGGTGCCTGGGGCGGGGCAGGGAAGGGGGGGCGGTGCCTGGGGCCGGGACAGGGAAGGGGGGGGCGGTGCCTGGGGCGGGGCAGGGAAGGGGGGGGGGCGGTGCCTGGGGCGGGACAGGGAAGCGGGGGCGGTGCCTGGGGCGGGGCAGGGAAGGGGGGGCGGTGCCTGGGGCGGGACAGGGAAGGGGGGGCGGTGCCTGGGGCGGGACAGGGAAGGGGGGGGCGGTGCCTGGGGCCGGACAGGGATGGGGGGCGGTGCCTGGGCCGGGACAGGGATGGGGGGCGGTGCCTGGGGCGGGGCAGGGAAGGGGGCGGTGCCTGGGGCGGGGCAGGGAAGGGGGGGCGGTGCCTGGGGCGGGACAGGGAAGGGGGGCGGTGCCTGGGGCGGGGCAGGGATGGGGGAGGCGGTGCCTGGGGCGGGGCAGGGGAAGGGGGGGGCGGTGCCTGGGGTCGGGACAGGGATGAGGGGGTGGTGCATGGGGCGGGGCAGGGAAGGGGGGGCGGTGCCTGGGGGCGGGGCAGGGATGGGGGGCGGTGCCTGGGGCGGGGCAGGGATGGGGGGTGGTGCCTGGGGGCGGGGCAGGGATCGGGGGCGGTACCTGGGGCCAGTGCAGGGACGAGGGGGGGCGGTCCCTGGGGCCAGGGCGGGGGGGGGGGGCAGTGCCTGGGGACAGGGTAGGTATGGCGGGAGGGCGGGGGGGCAGGGTGGGCGTCCCAGGCCAGGGTGGGGGCCCAGGGCCGGGCCAAGGATGTCAGGGCGGGGGTGGGGGACACACAAGGAGGGGAGAGGGGCCCAGCCGTTATGCTGGTAAGAAGCAGGCCGGAAAGGCGATGGCAGTGAGTGCCAGGAGCCGGCGCGTGGAAAGCGCGTCCTGCCGGCAGTGCCTGGTGACCGGTCCGTCGGGCGCCGGCGCGTGGAAAGCGCGTCCTGCCGGCAGTGCCTGGTGACCGGTCCGTCGGGCGCCGGCGAGTGGAAAGCGCGTCCTGCCGGCAGTGCCTGGTGACCGGTCCGTCAGGGCGCCGGCGCGTGGAAAGCGCGTCCTGCCGGCAGTGCCTGGTGACCGGTCCGTCAGGGCGCCGGCGAGTGGAAAGCGCGTCCTGCCGGCAGTGCCTGGTGACCGGTCCGTCAGGGCGCCGGCGAGTGGAAAGCGCGTCCTGCCGGCAGTGCCTGGTGACCGGTCCGTCGGGCGCCGGCGCGTGGAAAGCGCGTCCTGCCGGCAGTGCCTGGTGACCGGTCCGTCAGGGCGCCGGCGAGTGGAAAGCGCGTCCTGCCGGCAGTGCCTGGTGACCGGTCCGTCAGGGCGCCGGCGAGTGGAAAGCGCGTCCTGCCGGGAGTGCCTGGTGACCGGTCCGTCAGGGCGCCGGCGAGTGGAAAGCGTGTCCTGCCGGCAGTGCCTGGTGACCGGTCCGTCGGGCGCCGGCGCGTGGAAAGCGCGTCCTGCCGGGAGTGCCTGGTGACCGGTCCGTCAGGGCGCCGGCGAGTGGAAAGCGCGTCCTGCCGGCAGTGCCTGGTGACCGGTCCGTCAGGGCGCCGGCGCGTGGAAAGCGCGTCCTGCCGGCAGTGCCTGGTGACCGGTCCGTCGGGCGCCGGCGAGTGGAAAGCGCGTCCTGCCGGCAGTGCCTGGTGACCGGTCCGTCGGGCGCCGGCGCGTGGAAAGCGCGTCCTGCCGGCAGTGCCTGGTGACCGGTCCGTCAGGGCGCCGGCGAGTGGAAAGCGCGTCCTGCCGGCAGTGCCTGGTGACCGGTCCGTCAGGGCGCCGGCGCGTGGAAAGCGCGTCCTGCCGGCAGTGCCTGGTGACCGGTCCGTCGGGCGCCGGCGAGTGGAAAGCGCGTCCTGCCGGCAGTGCCTGGTGACCGGTCCGTCAGGGCGCCGGCGCGTGGAAAGCGCGTCCTGCCGGCAGTGCCTGGTGACCGGTCCGTCGGGCGCCGGCGCGTGGAAAGCGCGTCCTGCCGGCAGTGCCTGGTGACCGGTCCGTCGGGCGCCGGCGCGTGGAAAGCGCGTCCTGCCGGCAGTGCCTGGTGACCGGTCCGTCGGGCGCCGGCGAGTGGAAAGCGCGTCCTGCCGGCAGTGCCTGGTGACCGGTCCGTCGGGCGCCGGCGAGTGGAAAGCGCGTCCTGCCGGCAGTGCCTGGTGACCGGTCCGTCGGGCGCCGGCGCGTGGAAAGCGCGTCCTGCCGGCAGTGCCTGGTGACCGGTCCGTCAGGGCGCCGGCGCGTGGAAAGCGCGTCCTGCCGGCAGTGCCTGGTGACCGGTCCGTCAGGGCGCCGGCGCGTGGAAAGCGCGTCCTGCCGGCAGTGCCTGGTGACCGGTCCGTCAGGGCGCCGGCAAGTGGAAAGCGCGTCCTGCCGGCAGTGCCTGGTGACCGGTCCGTCAGGGCGCCGGCGAGTGGAAAGCGCGTCCTGCCGGCAGTGCCTGGTGACCGGTCCGTCGGGCGCCGGCGCGTGGAAAGCGCGTCCTGCCGGCAGTGCCTGGTGACCGGTCCGTCGGGCGCCGGCGCGTGGAAAGCGCGTCCTGCCGGCAGTGCCTGGTGACCGGTCCGTCAGGGCGCCGGCGCGTGGAAAGCGCGTCCTGCCGGCAGTGCCTGGTGACCGGTCCGTCAGGGCGCCGGCGAGTGGAAAGCGCGTCCTGCCGGCAGTGCCTGGTGACCGGTCCGTCAGGGCGCCGGCGCGTGGAAAGCGCGTCCTGCCGGCAGTGCCTGGTGACCGGTCCGTCGGGCGCCGGCGCGTGGAAAGCGCGTCCTGCCGGCAGTGCCTGGTGACCGGTCCGTCGGGCGCCGGCGAGTGGAAAGCGCGTCCTGCCGGCAGTGCCTGGTGACCGGTCCGTCGGGCGCCGGCGAGTGGAAAGCGCGTCCTGCCGGCAGTGCCTGGTGACCGGTCCGTCGGGCGCCGGCGAGTGGAAAGCGCGTCCTGCCGGCAGTGCCTGGTGACCGGTCCGTCAGGGCGCCGGCGCGTGGAAAGCGCGTCCTGCCGGCAGTGCCTGGTGACCGGTCCGTCAGGGCGCCGGCGCGTGGAAAGCGCGTCCTGCCGGCAGTGCCTGGTGACCGGTCCGTCGGGCGCCGGCGCGTGGAAAGCGCGTCCTGCCGGGAGTGCCTGGTGACCGGTCCGTCAGGGAGCCGGCGAGTGGAAAGCGCGTCCTGCCGGCAGTGCCTGGTGACCGGTCAGTCAGGGCGCCGGCGCGTGGAAAGCGCGTCCTGCCGGCAGTGCCTGGTGACCGGTCCGTCGGGCGCCGGCGCGTGGAAAGCGCGTCCTGCCGGGAGTGCCTGGTGACCGGTCCGTCAGGGCGCCGGCGCGTGGAAAGCGCGTCCTGCCGGCAGTGCCTGGTGACCAGTCCGTCGGGCGCACGTCGGTCTCACTGGCCAGGCCAGGCTGACTGAGCGGGGGATGGCGATTTGAGACTCCTCTACGGCTTGGCCTGCAGGGCCGAACCCAAAGTCTAGCGGCAGGATGGTCCCTGCTCATCCGTGGAGCCCGTGGAGCGTGGTGCTCAGGCCTCTGTCCGAGGTGTTAGCGATTGTCAGGTGCCATGGGGTGTCTCCAGGGCGCTGTCAATGCTGCTAATTCAATTCAGCCTCGGACAATGGCTGTTTCCTGGTTATCTGCAAGATTCCCACTTGTGGCTCACCTCCACACCTGTGCTGCCGTCCCGCTCACCGTGTGCTGGGGGTGCCCAGGCACACCCTACTGGCTTAGGGTTGCCAGGTGTCAGTTTTCTACCGGACAGTTCGTTTTTTGGGGCTCTGTCCGGTAAAAAAAAAAAATCCAGAAAATACGAGACGTGTGCAATGTCCGGTATTTTCTGGTTTTCCGACTGGGCACCCAGAAGCCTGGCGGGGGAAGTGGCTGGGAGGCGGGGCACGATTGGCGCTGGGAGCCCTGGTTGCGTGTGAGGCAGAGGGGCAGCCCGGTCCGTGCTCCCGTGCACTGGTCAAGCGCATGGTGGAGGCGCAGCTGGACTGACTCACGCTTCGCCTGGACCGTGCGGGGGGTGGGAGCGCCCTGGGATCTGCACTGGCCGGGTGAGTCCCACTCCCCACCGGCTGATACGCTCCTACCTCCTTTTTCCCGTCTCCCCAGAGGTTAACCCCCCCACAGTTTTGTTCAATAAAGAGAGTTTCTATTTTTGAACACACGTGTCCTTTATTTTGTACATCTGGAAAGGGGACTAGGGAGGGGTAAGTGGAAGGAGGTGAGGGAGGAATGGGGTACGAGCCCCCAATGGGGAGGACTGGGCTGGCTCTGCAGGCTCCTCGGGGTGGAAACTCTCCTGCAGCCCCCCGATTGACCCCCCCGGATGGCAGCCTGTGGCAAGTGCAGCCGGGCTGATGGCCGAGTGCTGTGGTGTGCCGAGTGTGGGCACTCAGGGCACTCCAAGCCAGGACTGCTTTGCAAGTGGGGAACCCCTGAGAACTGTCTGTCCGGGGTGGGGGTCGGGTCCCTTTAAGCACAGCCCTCGGCTAGCCTGAGACAGCAGCTCCACGCTCTAAGTCCTAATCTGATGCCCTGCCGGCACTGCTTCCGGCCATCGGTTCAGGGTCCACTCAGTGTGGACATGCTAGTTTGAATTAGCAAAACACTAATTTGAACTAGTTTTTAAGTCTAGATGCGCTAATTTGAATTAGCTTAGTTTGAATTAACTAAGTTAGTTCGAATTAGTGCTGTAGTGTAGACATACCCTCAGTGACATCCTGAATGCAAGCTCCCGGTAAGCAGCACGCCTCTCGAGATTCCAGGTCCGGACGGCAGAGGGATGGCTCAGTCCCTCTTAGGAGGGAGTCCCCGACCACCACCACCCGTCGTTTCCTTTTGTGGGGGTGGCCGTGGAACCCCCATCCGTAGGACTACGCATCCCATGTGTGATGGCGCGTTGGGGGTTCCCCGTCTCCTGCACCCCGAAATGGCACAAACAGACTCCACCAGCCAGTGGAATTGAGGGTGGTTTATTGCTCCTCCAGCACAGCGCAGCACAGATGTAATCTGGTCACAGGAACTGGGCTAGGATGCCTCAGGCCCCCTTGAGATGGGGGAGACTGGGCCCCTAAACTCCAGCCCCTTCCCCTAGGCTCTCCTCCATGCCCTCCGACAGCCAGCAACCAACTCACTAACTTCCAGCCCTGCCCCCCAGCCAAGGCAGCATTCCACCTTCCTTTGTTCCTCTCCATGGGGGGTGTCTGGCCACTGGTTTGCATAGTGACTCATCCTGTTTTGCTGGGTCGTGGTACCCACAGCAGCCAGTGGGGGTTCCCCCAGAGCCAGCAGCATAGAAACCAGCCAGGTACCCCCACTACGTCACACCATGCCTTCCAGTAGATGGTGTTCCCTTCTGGTTTCTTCCTTGTGAGGTCCCTTCCAGAGCTTTCAGCACTGCAGAGCCTGTGGAGAGAGCCTGAAAGTGATTGCTTTCCTCTATAGCATCGGGGGATTCCCGTGCTGGCCTTTTTCCCCTTCTAGAAGTTACATGCTGCCAGTTGTTCCTTCCCCCGGTGGCACCAGACGGAAGCACCCGGGGCAGAGTCCCATGGGGCAGTCTGGCGTCCGATCGCCCCTTGCCCACCAGTTGCTGGGGTTGCCAGACGTTCCAACAAGGGCCCCGGACACTCTTGCCCCTGTGCCCCGATGGCCCTCGCGCCGGCCGTGGGACATGCCCAGCAGCTGTTTGCTCCTTCCTACCTGCCCAGTGTGTTTCCCGAACACAAAGCTCAAACTCCGGACTGTCCGGTTCAAACCCTGGCAGGCCTGGCGGCTGCGCCTGAACGAGACGCTTTCGGCTCAGCGGCAGGGGTCAGTGCTGGCACCCTGGGGCCTGGGGACGCAGCCCGTGGCCTGTGCCATGCAGGCAGCAGCCGGCCATGCGTGCCTCTCCCATGACACCACGGAAACACAGCCCCCCCGGGGTTCCCGCCCCAGGGCAGGCTGCCAGCCCAGCCCCGGCAGGTGTGCAGCTCCCCGCGCCCTGCCTGGAACACCGTGTCCTCCACCGGCCTTTGTGCTGGGCCAGCAACCGCCTCGCCCTCTGCAAACAGCGCAGCGCCCTGGCTGCCGGGCAGGCAGGTGGGACGCGCTGGCCTGTTTGCTCAGCCGTCGGGGCCCGAGCTGGGCGGGCTGGCTCAGGCCTGGAGGAGAGCGGCCGGCCGGTATAAAGCGCAGGGCAGCACGGGGCGGGCAGCCACAGCCGCCGGTGCCATGTGCCTGCCAGCAGCGATGTGGCTTTGGCTGTATTTGGCAAGTGCTGCCCAAGCCGGGCCTGGGCCCGGGTGCCCCTGGCCCCAGCAGCACGCGGGAGCTGCCTGCTACGAGTTTGTCAGGCTCCCAAACAGCTTCTGGGGCGCCCAGGCCTGGTGCCGGGCCAGTGGCGGGGGCCTGGCGCAGCCCTGGGGCCCGGAGACGCAGGGTCTCCTCAGCAGCCGCCTGGCGGAAGGGGAGGAGTGGTGGATCGGCCCGGGAGAGCAGCCACATGCCAAGAGCCCAGGTGAGGGCGAGGGGGCTGGGACACGTGCGGGGACAAGGGCCTGGGGGGCTCGGCCTCTCTGGCCGGCAGTGCTAAGGCACATCCAGGGCTCAGGGCAGCCCTGGGCCGTCGCGGGGACGCTCCAGCAGCCCACGGCAGGGCGGCAGTCTCGGGCCCCCACACCAGCACCAGCCAAGCCGGGACCCGGGCCTCTGGCGCCAAAGCTCCTGCCTGAGGAAGAGCGTCAAAGCGCCGCCCACATGGCAGCGCCCGCCGAGCCGAGATCGGCCGGGGGCCGCAGGTGACGCAGCCGTGGCCTCTGCTCTGCCCGGCAAGCCCGGGGGCACCTGCCTGGCTGCCGCGGGGAGCAGGGCCCGGTCTGCGCACTGGGGAGATGCCAGGCCCTGCCCAGTGCCACACGCAGGCCGCGCTCTGCAGCCAGGCCTCATGCCCAGGGCTGGGCGACGCCGCACGCGCATGGCTGCCTGCACCAGTGAGAATCCCCCAAAGAGCCTGCCCAGCCAGCAGCAGGGTCACTGCCCCACGTCTCCCCCGCAGGCGACTCGGTCCTGCCGGCGGGAGCAGCCGTGACTCGCGCCCCTGCCAGGTGCACGTCCATCATCAGGGACGCGGGCTCCGTCTGGTCCCGGAGAGGCACCTGTGTGCGGGAGCTGTACTTCATCTGCCAGTTCGGTGAGCGCTGCCTGGGAGCGGGGCCAAGCCGGGCGCCCCGGGCGTTACGGGAGCGGGGCCAAGCCGGGCACCCCGGGCGTTACGGGAGCGGGGCCGAGCCGGGCGCCCCGGGCGTTAGGGGAGCGGGGCCAAGCCGGGCACCCCGGGCGTTACGGGAGCGGGGCCGAGCCAGGCGCCCCGGGCGTTACGGGAGCGGGGCCAAGCCGGGCGCCCCGGGCGTTAGGGGAGCGGGGCCAAGCCGGGCACCCCGGGCGTTACGGGAGCGGGGCCGAGCCAGGCGCCCCGGGCGTTACGGGAGCGGGGCCGAGCCGGGCGCCCCGGGCGTTAGGGGAGCGGGGCCAAGCCGGGCACCCCGGGCGTTACGGGAGCGGGGCCGAGCCAGGCGCCCCGGGCGTTACGGGAGCGGGGCCGAGCCGGGCGCCCCGGGCGTTACGGGAGCGGGGCCGAGCCGGGCGCCCCGGGCGTTACGGGAGCGGGGCCGAGCCGGGCGCCCCGGGCGTTAGGGGAGCGGGGCCGAGCCGGGCGCCCCGGGCGTTACGGGAGCGGGGCCGAGCCGGGCGCCCCGGGCGTTACGGGAGCGGGGCTGAGCTGGGCGTTATGGAAGCGGGGCCGAGCCGGGCGCCCCGGGCGTTACGGGAGCGGGGCCGAGCCGGGCGCCCCGGGCGTTACGGGAGCAGGGCCGAGCCGGGCGCCCCGGGCGTTACGGGAGCGGGGCCGAGCCGGGCACCCCGGGCGTTAGGGGAGCGGGGCCGAGCCGGGCGCCCCGGGCGTTACGGGAGCGGGGCCGAGCCGGGCGCCCCAGGCGTTACGGGAGCAGGGCCGAGCCGGGCGCCCCGGGCGTTACGGGAGCGGGGCCGAGCCGGGCGCCCCGGGCGTTAGGGGAGCGGGGCCGAGCCGGGCGCCCCGGGCGTTACGGGAGCGGGGCCGAGCCGGGCGCCCCGGGCGTTAGGGGAGCGGGGCCGAGCCGGGCGCCCCGGGCGTTAGGGGAGCGGGGCCGAGCCGGGCGCCCCGGGCGTTAGGGGAGCGGGGCCGAGCCGGGCGCCCCGGGCGTTACGGGAGCGGGGCCGAGCCGGGCGCCCCGGGCGTTAGGGGAGCGGGGCCGAGCCGGGAGCCCCGGGCGTTACGGGAGCGGGGCTGAGCTGGGCGTTATGGAAGCGGGGCCGAGCCGGGCGCCCCGGGCGTTACAGGAGCGGGGCTGAGCCGGACGCCCCGGGCATTACGGGAGCGGGGCTGAGCCGGACGCCCCGGGCGTTACGCAAGGGTGGGGAGCTGTGCATGGGTGGGGCTCTTGGCTCACCCCCGTGAGTCTGATGGGGGCGGAGCGGCTGGATCCGGCGCAGTACAGAGGAGCTGGGTAAGGGAGCCAGAGCCTGCGTGTGGAAGGGAGAGTCCCACAGATTGATCCCGGTCGCTAGAGACTTGCTCTCTGTGGCCAGAGTCCAGGCCAGGACACTCCTGGGCATCACTGGCCTCTCACCGGAGGGCCGAGGGTTCCCACACCTGCTCCCTCCCCAGCCCCCGCCCCAGCCCCTCTCCAGCCGCTCTTGGAGCAAAGAGACGGGGTAGATGGAGCCGCCAGACCCCGGCCCTGGGAGGCCCCTGCTCCCTGGGGAGGCACTAGGAGCAGGCCGGGCACGCCTGGTCTGCCCCAGGGTCCCTTCAGGCCCTTTGCCATGGTGCCTGGAGGCCGTGCGTGGGGGCAGGGCCGGCCCACAACATTTTGGCACCTGAGGCGGGGAGCTCAATGACGCCTCCTTGCCCCTCGCTGCAGCAGCAGCAGACACAAGACTCTACACTTCTCCGGCCTAGTGGTGCCCCCCCCCCACAGTCCGGCACCTGAGGCGGCCGCCTCAGCTGTCCTCATGGTAAGGCCGGCCCTGCATGGGGGCAGGTGGGTTTCGTGTTTATTGACTGTCGGGGTGACGGGCCGGGCCAGGTCTGGGCACGGCTGAGGGCGTCCCCTCCGGGCGAATTGCTCAAACCAGGGCCGCTTACAGCCCCGGCCTGGAGACCTTCCAAACAGGCCACACACCGGTCACACCGAGCGCTGCAGCTGCCGATCCGGCCAGCAGGAACCTCACGAGCAAAACCCCTCGGACACCCAGCTCTCCCTGTGCCCCACTCAGCCCCAGGCCTAACACAGGGGAGGGGTTCTCGGACCCATCTCACCCACCCCCATGCCAAGAAACCAGCCACCAGTCCCAGTCAATTTACACTCTGGATCCCACCCACACACCACGCTGGGCCAGTCCTTCAGCATCTACCACCTAGAGCTTTATTACGAAGAAAGAAAAGCCTGAGAGTGAGGTTGAGGAGAATCCGTCACCTGCATCGACTCTCCCAGTTCTCGACACAGGCTCGTAGCAGGGACGTTCTAGCTCCTGGCTTACAAGTCTCTGGTTACATCCTATGTCAACACGGGTCCACGGTTCTTCCCGGCTCGTGGTTCCTGCAAGGCTGCATCTGGGATCAGAAACAAAACTCAAGACAAGATGGAGGGTGCACATGGCGCTTATAGACCTCTCCTGAGTCCTGGCATCTTCCTGGCCAGAGCAGGTCACTGCAGGTCACATGGTCCATTGACCTAGCCCTGTGTCCCAAGTCAGCAACCGTTATCCTGGCTGGCTCGCAGATCTCCAGACATGCCTCAGGTGGGTCTCTGGCACTTAGCTCTATTGTCCATGGAGCCTCACTCATTAGCATAGCCACTGGCTGAGCGTTCCTTGCCAGCGCTCTGCCTCAGCCTGAGAATTTTCCAGCATCAACACAGCGTCCATGTTTGTAACTCCACACACAGACATCACACAAGCACATGAATAGCACACGCAGAACCAGTAGAACAGGAGCTTTCATGTGACACCTCACATGGCCCCCTTTGTATACACTTTGGGGGCAACCCCCCCGGGGGCAGCAGTGACCTGGCTGCTCCCCTAAAAATCCACTAACGTGACAGTCGGCTCCTGAAGAGGTCCCAGGGCCAGTCACTGAAAGGGATCTCAGGCTCGGAGCCCCAAACAGAGAGCAGGGCCAGGGCAGTGCAGCCACATCCAACGCTCGCCTCTGTGCTGCACTTCCCACAGATCCCGCCCTGGAGAGACCCTCGGGCGCTGCTCACCAAGCAGGGGAGACCAAGAGAGAAACCTCACAGGGGAACAACCGGCCACTTGCAGGGACCGACAGGGCCACCGGGCCGGCCGCGGGTAAGGGACCGACACGGCCACCGGGCCGGCCACGGGTAAGGGACCGACAGGGCCACCGGGCCGGCCGCGGGTAAGGGACCGACACGGCCACCGGGCCGGCCATGGGTAAGGGACCGACATGGCCACTGGGCCGGCCGCGGGTGAGGGACCGACAGGCCACCGGGCCGGCCGCGGGTGAGGGACCGACAGGCCACCGGGCCGGCCGCGGGTGAGGAACCGACAGGCCACCGGGCCGGCCGCGGGTAAGGGACCGACAGGCCACCGGGCCGGCCATGGGTGAGGGACCGACAGGGCCACCGGGCCGGCCGCGGGTAAGGGACCGACAGGGCCACCGGGCCGGCCGCGGGTGAGGGACCGACAGGGCCACCGGGCCGGCCGCGGGTGAGGGACCGACAGGCCACCGGGCCGGACGCGGGTGAGGGACCGACACGGCCACCGGACCGGCCGCGGGTAAGAAACCGACAGGGCCACCGGGCCGGCCGCGGGTAAGGGACCGACAGGCCACCGAGCCAGCCACGGGTAAGGGACCGACAGGGCCACCGGGCCGGCCGCGGGTGAGGGACCGACAGGCCACCGGGCCGGCCGCGGGTGAGGGACCGACAGGGCCACTGGGCCGGCCGCGGGTAAGGGACCGACAGGGCCACCGGGCCGGCCGCGGGTAAGGGACCGACACGGCCACCGGGCCGGCCGCGGGTAAGGGACCGACACGGCCACCGGGCCGGCCGCGGGTAAGGGACCGACACGGCCACCGGGCCGGCCACGGGTGAGGGACCGACAGGGCCACCGGGCCGGCCGCGGGTGAGGGACCGACAGGGCCACCGGGCCGGCCGCGGGTGAGGGACCGACAGGGCCACCGGGCCGGCCGCGGGTGAGGGACCGACAGGGCCACCGGGCCGGCCACGGGTAAGGGACCGACAGGGCCACCGGGCCGGCCGCGGGTAAGGGACCGGCAGGGCCACCGGGCCGGCCGCGGGTGAGGGACCGACAGGGCTACCGGGCCGGCCGCGGATGAGGGACCGACAGGGCCACCGGGCCGGCCGCGGGTGAGAGACCGACAGGGCCACCGGGCCGGCCGCGGGTGAGGGACCGACAGGGCCACTGGGCCGGCCGCGGGTAAGGGACCGACAGGCCACCGGGCCGGCCGCGGGTGAGGGACCGACAGGGCCACCTGGCCGGCCGCGGGTGAGGGACCGACAGGGCCACCGGGCCGGCCGCGGGTGAGAGACCGACAGGGCCACCGGGCCGGCCGCGGGTGAGGGACCGACAGGGCCACCGGGCCGGCCGCGGGTGAGGGATCGACAGGCCACCGGGCCGGCCGCGGGTGAGGGACCGACATGGCCACCGGACCGGCCGCGGGTAAGAAACCGACACGGCCACCGGGCCGGCCGCGGGTAAGGGACCGACAGGGCCACCGGGCCGGCCGCGGGTAAGGGACCGACACGGCCACCGGGCCGGCCACGGGTGAGGGACCGACAGGGCCACCGGGCCGGCCACGGGTGAGGGACCGACAGGGCCACCGGGCCGGCCGCGGGTGAGGGACCAACAGGGCCACCGGGCCGGCCACGGGTAAGGGACCGACAGGGCCACCGGGCCGGACGCGGGTAAGGGACCGACAGGGCCACCGGGCCGGCCGCGGGTGAGGGACCGACAGGGCCACCGGGCCGGCCGCGGATGAGGGACCGACAGGGCCACCGGGCTGGCCGCGGGTGAGAGACCGACAGGGCCACCGGGCCGGCCGCGGGTGAGGGACCGACAGGGCCACCGGGCCGGCCGCGGGTGAGAGACCGACAGGGCCACCGGTCCGGCCGCGGGTGAGGGACCGACAGGGCCACCGGGCCGGCCGCGGGTGAGGCACCGACATGGCCACCGGGCCGGCCGCGGGTGAGGGACCGACAGGGCCACCGGGCCGGCCGCGGGTGAGAGACCGACAGGGCCACCGGGCCGGCCGCGGGTGAGGGTTGCCCGATGGTTTCCACACGAATCCCGGCCACGCCTGCCATCGCACCACCGTCGACACTGCGTCCGCCTTGGAGCACACCGGCCATTGCTACAGGCTCCATTGGTTCCTCCGAACAGAAAGCTCAAATACCGGACACCTGGCGACCCGACAGCGCCATGTGCACCGGGCCTGGCCAGCGCCCAGCAGGAGACCTTGTCCCTCTTGTGGCAGGCCTGGCAGGGGAGCACACCCACCCTGTTCAGAGCCCCCCAGGGCCCTTGCCACTGAGTGTCTGTGACGGCGCGTTGGGGGTTCCCCGTCTCCTGCATCCCGAAATGGCACAAACAGACTGCACCAGCCGGTGGAATAGAGGAAGTTTATTGCCTCTCCAGGATACAGCCCAGCACAGATGTAGTCTGGCCACAGAGCTGGGCTAGGATGCCTCAGGCCCCCTTGAGATGGGGGAGACTGGGCCCCTAAACTCCAGCCCCTTCTCCTAGGCTCTCCTCCATGCTCTCCCACCATCTAACTCAATTCCCTTCTAGCCCTGCCCCCCCAGTCAGGGCCGCATTCCACCTTCCTTTGTTCCTCTCCATGGGGGGTGTCTGGCCACTGGTTCAACAAGTTTGGCCTTACCTCTGCCTAGCGAGGTTTTCCCTGCTGGGTCTTGCTCCAGACAGCAGGGGTCACCACAGCCCAGCAAGTACCCCCACTACGTCACAGTTCTCCCCCCTCCGAGAGCGAACTGAGCAGGGTCACTCCGCTCGT
The DNA here is from genome assembly GCF_052426305.1 of Pelodiscus sinensis. Classification (NCBI taxonomy): domain Eukaryota; kingdom Metazoa; phylum Chordata; order Testudines; family Trionychidae; genus Pelodiscus; species Pelodiscus sinensis. Next base: position 52,005,286 of record NC_143063.1, read on the forward strand.
GACCTGGGGAAGTTCGGGTCCTCTGCGTGGGAACCCGCCCTGGGGACATGGGTGCTCCCCTTGACTCAGGCCGGCCGTGGCGAGGCCCCACATGAGCTGGCTTCCCTCTGTCCACTCGCCGCCCCGCTCCAGGGCGACTGGCACAGGCCTGTCCTCGGGGGTCACACCCACCCTTCCGCTGGCCTTGATCTCTGGCCAGGGTCTCTCGGGCCGGGGCCATGAGCCCAGCGAGCCTTCTCTGGACAGCCAGGGCGGCTTCCACCCCTGAAGCTCCATCCAGGGAGGACTTCCCCTCCCATAACTCTCTCAGCAAGCCCAGAGGGTCTATCTGGGGTAGAGACCCCCAAGCCGCTTTCCTCCTGTCTTGGGCCTTCCCGCCCCTCTGGCAGGAGTCACAGGACCGGCAGTACCGCTGCACGGCTGTAAAGATTCCCGGCCAATAGAAGTGCTGGAGCAGCCTCAGCCGCATGCGCCGGATCCCCCGGTGGCCCCCAACGGGGACATCGTGGGCCAAATACAGCAGCTTGAGGCGATACTTTCGGGGGACGACCAGCTGCCGCTGGACACCCCATGCCCTCGCCTTCCTGGGGGGGAGCCACTCACGGAACAGGAGCCCACGCTCCCGCAGGAATCTCTCCTGGCCACCTCTCCCCCGGGGCTGAGCTGCATGGAGGCCAGCCTGGTCCCTCAGCCTCTGCAAGGAGGGGTCTGCCTGCACCTCAGCCTGGAATTCAGCTGCTGAGGCAGGGATCGGGACCTGTCCCCCACCTCTGCCTAGGTCCGGAGTCCCAGCCCGGCTGGACCCCGTGTCCACTGGGATGGGACCCTGAGGACGCTGCCAGGAGTCCTTCCCTGGACCCACGTTGTCAGCCCCCCGCTGGCTCTGGCTCCGGGTAGTGACTAGAGCCCGCTGGGATTCATGGGGCCACTCCTCTAGGTCATTCCCCATCAGCACGTCGGTGGGCAAGTGCGGGTGCACCCCCACTTCCTTGAGACCTTCCTTCGCCCCCCATTTCAGATGCACCCTGGCTACAGGCACCTTAAACGGGGACCCGTCTATGCCCTTCAGGGCCAGCTGGGGGTGGGGTAGTATCCGGTCTGGGGCCACTATGTCGGATCGGGCCAGCGTCACCTCCGCCCCCGTGTCCCAGAAGCCCGTCACCTTCCTACCATCCACCTCCAGGTGTATGAGGCACTCGCTCCGCAGGGGCCGTCCTGCCCCCACCCGGTACACGGAGAAATCCGCCTCCTGAGAATCAGACCTCCCAGGGGAGGTGCACTGAGCATCCTTCCCCTCTCTCTGAGCTGAGGTTTGCTTGCCAGCCCCTGCCTCTGGGGCAGCCTGCCCTTCCTCCCGCCCCAGCCAGTTAACCCTGGAAAGTCCCCGGTCCCGGGACCTGGTGCACTGAGCCCTCTTGTGGCCTTTTTGCCCACAGCGCTGGCAAGTTAGGCTTTGGGCTGTCTCTGTCCAGGCCCTGGCTGGTTCTCTGGGGCGCAGATGACCTGTTCCTTGGTCTCGCCCCGTAGTTGACTCCCTCCATTGCTCAGCCGAGATCCGGTCTCTGCGCGGTTCCCTTTCTCTCCGGGACTCCCGTTCACACCCGGACCGGCTCTCCGCGAACTCATCCGCCAGTCTCCCGGCCTCCTGGGGGTTCTCTGGTCTCTGGTCCTTGAGCCACAGCCTCAGTTTGGGTGGGCACGCTTCATAGAACTGCTCCATCATGACCAGCTTGAGCAGCTCCTCTGCGGTCTGGGCTCCGACTCCAGACACCCACTTGCGGCAGTATTGCGCCAGGCGGGAGGCCAGGTCCACATAGGTCTCCCGTGGCCCTTTCTGTACCCCCCGGAACTTCTTCCTGTACATCTCGGGGGTCAGCCCGAACTTGTGCAGCAGGGCCTCCTTGACTCGGTTGTAATCCCCTGGCTGTAGGTCCTCCAGCTGACTGAGCACTCCGGCCGCCTCCTGGCTCAGTGCGGGGACGAGCTCCTGCAGCCAGTCAGCTGGGGGGACCCGTTGCAGTCCACAGGCCCTCTCAAAGGTACTGAGGAACCCGTCTATGTCGCCCATGTCCTTCAATTGGGCCACCACGAGCCTCTCCAAGCGTCTGGCAGTCCTGGGACCCTGGGGCCCATCCGCACTTGGCGCAGCCGGTGCCCCGCCGGTTCTCCGCTCTGCCATGGCCAGCTCATGCTGTCGCTGCCTCTCTCGATCCTGGCGGTCCTTCTCTCGGTCCTGGCGGTCCTTCTCTCGGTCCTCTACTTCCAATTCCTTGACCCGCAGCTGGATCTCCAGCCGCCGCAGCTCCGCTGGGCTGGCCCCTGCCCTAGATGGGCTACGGCTTGCAGGCCTCCCGGGAGACGCTGTCTCATCTCTCCGGTGGGTTCCAGCGCTCCTCCCCCTCTCTGAGCCTGACACACTCTCAGGGGGTGTCCGGCTGCTTCCCCTGGGGACAAGATCCTGGCCCTGTGGCTGGTCATTCTCTTCTAGCTGGGCAATCAGCTGGGCCTTGGTTGCTTTCCGCACAGGCAAGCCCCTCTCTCTGCACAGCCCCACCAGCTCTGCCTTCAAGAGTCGGGCGTAGGCCATCTGCCCGCTGGGCCCCTCGGTGCAGACTCACCAGTCTAGTGCTGCAGCGCCCCACGATTCCCAGGAACCGCTTCGCTCTGTCTCCAGCACGCCTGGCTCCAGGGCTCTTGCTTCTACTGCGCCTTGTCGCTCGCCGCTGGAAGCTTCATCCACGGGGTGCCGTGCATCCCACTTCTGACACCAGTGTGACGGCGCGTTGGGGGTTCCCCGTCTCCTGCACCCCGAAATGGCACAAACAGACTGCACCAGCCGGTGGAATAGAGGAAGTTTATTGCCTCTCCAGGATACAGCCCAGCACAGATGTAGTCTGGCCACAGAGCTGGGCTAGGATGCCTCAGGCCCCCTTGAGATGGGGGAGACTGGGCCCCTAAACTCCAGCCCCTTCTCCTAGGCTCTCCTCCATGCTCTCCCACAGTAACTAACTAAATTCCCTTCTAGCCCTGCCCCCCAGTCAGGGCCGCATCCACCTCCCTTTGTTCCTCTCCATGGGGGGTGTCTGGCCACTGGCTCAACAAGTTTGGCCTTACCTCTGCCTAGCGAGGTTTTCCCTGCTGGGTCTTGCTCCAGACAGCAGGGGTCACCACAGCCCAGCAAGTACCCCCACTACGTCACAGCGTCCTCCCGGCTCGCAGCCAGGCCCAGCTCGCGGAGAGGGGCTGAAAGCCAGCGGGGCTAGGCAGGCCTCTCCCTCTGCCCTACACAGTCCTGGGCTGCCCCAGCTGAGCCCCCGGCCTGTGCTCCCGCCCCACAGCGTGGCCTGGGACATGAGGCCCCTCCGCCTGCTTTCAGGTGGGGCCGGGGGGCTCGCTGGAGGAACCTGGCCTGATCCTGTCTCCTTTCCTCAGCAGGGCTGCTGGTGCGGCGCAGGGCTGCCGCCGTGGCCTGGCCGGTGAGTGGCAGTGGAGTCCGTGGAGGGGCTGGTGTGCGCAGGGTTCACGCTCGTGCGTGGCTCCCCTGGGCTGCTGCGGGCCGGGGATGGTGGCTTTGCCGATGGCGGCCGAAGGAGGCAGCATTGGCTTTGCAAGAGGAGACCCGGTTGTTACGCCCCCCAGCTTTAGGGCAGCTGGCCCAGGGGTGTGGCCGGCTCACGCCCTGGCGCGCCAGAGCCGCACGGAGGCCACGGCGAGGGTGCTAACGAGCGTCGGGAGGCCACCCACAGCCGGGCTGGCAGGACAAACTAGCCTGTTCTCGGGGCGGCGACGGGATCCATGTTCCAGGAATTGGGGGGGCCTCGTTAGCGCTCGGATCTCTGATTGCCCAGCCAGGTCGCACGGACCCGCCCGGCCCAGGGAGACACTCGCCTTGGCCTCTGTGCGGCCCGCCAGGGCTGGGAGCTGGGCACGCGCCCGAGCCGGTTTCCCTACGCGTGGGGCGGCCGTGACAACGCTGCTGGTCACCATTAACCTCTTCTCTGCCTTCGCGCAGGCGCATTCCTGCAGGAAACAGATGTGCCACAGAACCCCGACTACAGCTGTTACAGCAGCCCCTGCCGCCCAGCCTGCCACGCGGGGCCCAGCCGCCCAGCCTGCCACGCGGGGCCCAGCCGCCCAGCCTGCCACGCGGGGCCCAGCCGCCCAGCCAGCCACGCGGGGCCCAGCCGCCCAGCCTGCCACGCGGGGCCCAGCCGCCCAGCCTGCCACGCGGGGCCCAGCCGCCCAGCCAGCCACGCGGGACCCAGCCGCCCAGCCAGCCACGCGGGGCCCAGCCGCCCAGCCAGCCACACGGGACCCTGCCGCCCAGCCAGCCACGCGGGGCCCAGCCGCCCAGCCAGCCACACGGGACCCTGCCGCCCAGCCAGCCACGCGGGACCCTGCCGCCCAGCCTGCCACGCGGGACCCTGCCGCCCAGCCAGCCACACGGGACCCTGCCGCCCAGCCAGCCACGCGGGACCCTGCCGCCCAGCCAGCCACACGGGACCCTGCCGCCCAGCCTGCCACACGGGACCCTGCCGCCCAGCCAGCCACGCGGGACCCTGCCGCCCAGCCAGCCACACGGGACCCTGCCGCCCAGCCAGCCACGCGGGACCCTGCCGCCCAGCCTGCCACGCGGGACCCTGCCGCCCAGCCAGCCACGCGGGGCCCAGCCGCCCAGCCAGCCACGCGGGGCCCAGCCGCCCAGCCAGCCACACGGGGCCCAGCCGCCCAGCCAGCCACGCGGGGCCCAGCCGCCCAGTCAGCCACGCGGGGCCCAGCCGCCCAGCCTGCCACGCGGGGCCCAGCCGCCCAGCCAGCCACGCGGGGCCCAGCCGCCCAGCCTGCCACACGGGACCCAGCCGCCCAGCAAGCCACGCAGCAAGCTATGCTGGGGTCCCCTCTGCAGCCACTCTCCCCCGGGACAGCCACCGCCCTGCAGGAGCCTAGCCTGGACTCATTTACTGCGACCCCTTGGCCTCTGCTCCAGGAAGCCTCCTCAGAGGGGGCCATACAGGTCAGAGGCCAAGCAGGGCTCCGGAGGTGCATGCTCTGCTCCTGTGGCCCCAGGGGGGTGGGTTTATGCCTCTCCTGGCGGGGGCCCTGGCAGGCTGCCTGTCGCTATCGGGCACTGGGAAGGGGGGGCCCCCAGCGACCAGGCCTCAGCTGCACGGGGCTCTGGAAGGGAGACATGGCCTGAGGTGTGGGGGATGCTGGCACTGAAGGGGCAGCTGTGGTGCCTTGGCCAGGAACCTGCCCCGGCCCCTCTGCCCCGCCCCTCTCCCGGCCCAGAGCCCCCCTGCCCCTCTGCCCTGCCCCCCTCCCGGCCCAGAGCCCCCCTGGCTCCTCTGCCCTGCCCCCCTCCCGGCCCACAGCCCCCCTGCCCTGCCCCCCTCCCGGCCCAGAGCCCCCTTGGCCCCTCTGCCCTGCCCCCCTCCCAGCCCACAGCCCCCCCCCCAGCCCCTCTGCCCTGCCCCCCTCCCAGCCCAGGGCCCCCCCGGGCCATTTGATCCCTGTTTGCACCCCCTGGCCCCGTGGGAAATTCCCACCCCCGGCCTGCGTGTCCCCGGGGGCAGAGCCGGGCCCGCTGTCATCACGCTCACTTCCTCGCAGGCCACGGAGGACGTCATGAGACGATTCAACCAGGCCATCCGCAGCCTGCCCCACCCGGCCGCGCTGCCGGGAGCCTGCCCCACCCTCCAGCGCCTCACGGAGCCCACCCACCTGCTCTCCGAGCCAGCCCAGGTAGCCGCGGGGCAGGCGGGAGCGGGGGCGGCTGAGCGCCGGAAGGGCTCTAGCGCCGCGGTGTCACTGGCCCCTCTCCCTGCTGCCCGGGCCAGGCCCGGCGACACCGCGGGCTGCACGGCTCTGAGCCCCGCTCTGTCCGCAGAGAGACGCCAGCCAGGCGCTGCTGTTCCTGAGCACCCAGCTCCTGCGGGCACCGCTCCTCGGCGCCAGGGGCTCCGCCGCCCGCTCGCTCTTCCAGGCCTTCGGCCACCTGCTGAGAGCCGCGGCCAGCAGCTCGCCCGCCTCGCCCACAGCCCGGCGCCAGGTGGGCCCAGCACGGGGCGGGGCTGAGCCCAGCCACACGGCTGCCTGCGGATCCGGCCCGGCGCCCTGGCTCCCCACCCCGCATGGGGGGCAGTCCGCACCCCACGGCGCCAGCCAGCACCTGCTGCCCCGCCTGGGCCCGCTCGCCGCCTGCCTCCCCCGCCCAGCGACCTTCTGCCCCGCCTGGGCCCGCTCGCCTCCTGCCTCTCCCCCCTCCGCCTCCTGCCCCTCCCTGGGCCCGCTCGCCTCCTGCCTCTCCCCCCTCCGCCTTCTGCCCCTCCCTGGGCCCGCTCGCCTCCTGCCTCTCCCCCCTCCGCCTTCTGCCCCTCCCTGGGCCCGCTCGCCTCCTGCCTCTCCCCCCTCCGCCTTCTGCCCCTCCCTGGGCCCGCTCGCCTCCTGCCTCTCCCCCCTCCGCCTTCTGCCCCTCCCTGGGCCCGCTCGCCTCCTGCCTCTCCCCCCTCCGCCTCCTGCCCCTCCCTGGGCCCGCTCGCCTCCTGCCTCTCCCCCCTCCGCCTTCTGCCCCGCCTGGGCCCGCTCGCCTCCTGCCTCTCCCCCCTCCGCCTTCTGCCCCTCCCTGGGCCCGCTCGCCTCCTGCCTCTCCCCCCTCCGCCTTCTGCCCCTCCCTGGGCCCGCTCGCCTCCTGCCTCCCCCCCCGACTCCTGCCCCTCCCTGGGCCCGCTCGCCTCCTGCCTCCCCCCCCCCGACTCCTGCTCCTCCCTGGGCCCACTCGCCTCCTGCTTCCCCCCCCGACTCCTGCCCCTCCCTGGGCCCGCTCGCCTCCTGCCTCCCCCCCCGACTCCTGCCCCTCCCTGGGCCCGCTCGCCTCCTGCCTCCCCCCCCCCCGACTCCTGCTCCTCCCTGGGCCCACTCGCCTCCTGCTTCCCCCCCCCGACTCCTGCCCCTCCCTGGGCCCGCTCGCCTCCTGCCTCCCCCCCCCGCCTCCTGCCCCTCCCTGGGCCCGCTCGCCTCCTGCTTCCCCCCCCTGCCTTCTGCCCCTCCCTGGGCCCGCTCGCCTCCTGCCTCCCCCCCCGACTCCTGCCCCTCCCTGGGCCCCCGCCTCCGCCTCCCCCGCCTCCCCCCGCCCCCCGCCTCCTGCCCCTCCCTGGGCCCGCTCGCCTCCTCTTCCCCCCCCTGCCTCCCCCCCGCCTCCTGTCCCTCCCTGGGCCCGCTCTCCTCCTGCTTCCCCCCCCTGCCTCCTGCCCCTCCCAGGGCCCGCTCGCCTCCTGCCGCTCCCCCCCCGCCTCCTGCCTCTCCCCCCCACCTCCTGCCCCTCCCTGGGCTGCTCGCCTTTGCCCCTTGTCCGGGGCCCTGGTGACGTGGGCTGTTTGCTGCAGCTGGCGGAGGCGCTGGAGGACACGCTGGCCTCGCTCCCGGCCATACAGACGGTGCTCTGGGAGGACAGCGGCGCAGCAGAGGGGTCCGTGGCCGTGGCCTCTCCCGTGGCCAGCACCATGCTGAGCAGGTGAGGGGCCGGGGGTCTGGCTGGGGTGAGGGAGCTGCAGCCTGTTAACTCTGCCCCTCCCTGTCCCAGCCTCAACGCCTCCGCCCTGCCCCAGAGCTCCTACCGCCTGGCCCAGCCGGTGCCTCTGACGCTGGCCTTCCCAGCCACCGCCGCCTGGGGCGCCCTGCTCGCCAACCGCTCCCGCCTGCAGGTCCGGGTAAGTGGGCCCACAGCGCTGCCGGCTGCCGTCCCGTGGGCTCCTCGGGCCCCGCCTGCTGGGCTCAGGGCAGGCAGCTTGGTGCACAAAGCCCCTCCCGGCCTCACAGCCCCAGCAACGCCACCTGCCTGGGGCAGCTCCGGAGAGGTGCCGTGGTGCCCTCCCCTGCCCGGGGCTGAGCGCCTGGCGCTTCACTGCACGGTGCAGCCGTGCCACAGGGCGTGGGCAACCGCAGGGCACCGGCCAGCTCTGCCCTCGGATTTCACCCCGCTGGTTACGCCTACCCCCCAGCTCAGCCCCTCCAGCCAGCCTGGGCTGCAAAACGAGCCCCCCAGGCCTGGACAGACAGCCCCTAGCAGCCCCGCGCCACGGCTCAGACACACTCCCCCGGGACCCCGGCCTGCCCACACATCTACACTAGCGACGCCTCAGCCAGCGCAACAGGGGCGCGTCCTCCACTGCGGGTCTGCCATCGCGGGCCAGCCACCCCCGCCGCGTGCACTGGCAAAGCGGCCGTCTCTGCCCGGGGCGCCAGTCCGCCAGCGGGAGAGGGAGCCCAGGACCTGCCGCGCTCAGCCCGGGAGCCGAAAGCCGCCCACCTGCAAAACGCCTCCCAAGCGCTGCAAGCCTCCTGCAAACAGCCGGCTCCAGTGCGGGCTGGGGACGGGCGCCTCTGCATCAGCACCCTCCCAGCTCTGGCGCCAGGCCGGGGGGGGGGGGGGTTATTGCTTCTCTGGGACGCAGCCCAGCACAGCCGGGATGAGGTTACAGGAGTCAGACCAGGCAGCCTCAGCCCCCTTGGGGTAGGGGGGGTCCACCGGCTCCCCCAGGACTCTGCTTGGTACCTTCTTTGCATGTTTTCCAAGCCACCCCCTCCCTGTGTTCAGACCCTGCCCTGGCTGGGCGAGAGCCGTCTGGGCAGTGCTACAGACGCAGGCCAGTAGGGGTCGCCCACAGCCCACACAGCGCCCAGGGGTGCCCCCAGCGTGGGCCCAGGGCCACTAGCGTAAACAGCCCCCCACTACGTCACCCTCCATCGCGGGACTCAGCCCCGCCGTCCCCGGCCTCCGCTCCGGCTCGCCTTCGTGGGCTGCGCCGGGCGATGCGCAGCCTGTGGCCGGGCCCCGGGGGCCGTCACGCACATTGCCGGGGGCTGGCGACACTGAAGAGCAGGCCGGGCAGCCGCCCGCCAGGTGCCGAGCTCTGCCGTGCGGCCGGGGGACTGGCCTGGCCTCCGTGACGCCCGAGGGCCCTGCCAGCGCTAGGCTGCAGGGTCTGCACCTCGGCGCCTGCGGCCAGGCCTGGCGTCGGCCGAGACGGGCCCGCGCGTCCGCAGGGCTCAGCCAGCCCGGGCCTGGGAACCGCTCGCTGCTCAGCCCTCGCTCCGGGGCCACAGGCTTTGGCTGCCCCGCCCCGCTGGCAGGACACCCTCTTGCTGACGGTCCCAGGCCTCAGGCCCCTCTCTCCGGCGCCGCGCTGGGTGGGGTGCAGGGGAGTCAGCCCCCCGGGCATTACGCCCCCAGGGCCGGCCCAGGCCTCCTCCGCTGGGCACTTCCCGGCCTCAGCTAGCGCCAGCTGGAACCGCAGGGTCCGGCAAGTGGAGGGCGCAGCCCCTCCGCTCCTCTGTGCTGCTGCGGGTGGCGGCTCTGCAGGCAGGGCGGGGCGCCCAGCCACGAGGCAGCGCAGCTGGAAGGGGCGATAGCGCAGCCCCCGCGCACCAGCGGGAAACGCTGCTCTCCCCTCCCACCCGCGAGCCAGGACACGAGGCCACGAAGGGCCGGAGGTCAGGGGCCGGGATGCATTTCTCCTGGCCAAGGGTGGGGGGCAGTTGACACAGGCAGGGGCAGGGGAGCCTGGCGCAGGGGGGCGCAGGAGGGTGCAGGGGGTCCTGGCGCGGCGGCCGTGCCCCTCGGGGGGGAGCTGGCCGGTCGGCGCAGGGGGGGGCAGGGCAGGGGTCCTGGCGCGGTGGCCGTGCCCCTCAGGGGGGAGTTGGCCGGTCGGCGCAGGGGGGGGCAGGGCAGGGGGCAGGGCAGGGGGTCCCCTGGGGGGGTGGCCGTGCCCCTGGCAGTGGGGGGGGGGGAGCTGGCCGGTCGGCGCGGGGGGGGGCAGGGCAGGGGTCCTGGCACAGTGGCCGTGCCCCTCGGGGGGGAGCTGGCCGGTCGGCGCAGGAGGGTGCAGGGGGTCCTGGCACAGTGGCCGTGCCCCTCGGGGGGGAGCTGGCCGGTCGGCGCAGGAGGGTGCAGGGGGTCCTGGCACAGGGGCCGTGCCCCTCAGGGGGGAGCTGGCCGGTCGGCGCAGGAGGGTGCAGGGGGTCCTGGCACAGTGGCCGTGCCCCTCGGGGGGGAGCTGGCCGGTCGGCGTAGGGGGGGGCAGGGCAGGGGTCCTGGCGCGGTGGCCGTGCCCCTCGGGGGGGAGCTGGCCGGTCGGCGCAGGAGGGTGCAGGGGGTCCTGGCACAGGGGCCGTGCCCCTCAGGGGGGAGCTGGCCGGTCGGCGCAGGAGGGTGCAGGGGGTCCTGGCACAGTGGCCGTGCCCCTCGGGGGGAGCTGGCCGGTCGGCGCAGGGGGGGGCAGGGCAGGGGTCCTGGCGCGGCGGCCGTGCCCCTCGGGGGGGAGCTGGCCGGTCGGCGCGGGGGGACAGGGGAGCCCAGGGCAGGGCCGCTCAGGCGCACTGGTGAGGCCGAAGCGCTGATCCGTCCGGTCCCTACACGGCCCTGGGGGCCAGGCTGCCCCGCTCAGGACCCGCCAGGATTCCACCCGGCCCGGGACCGTGGCGAGAGCTGGCCCCTGGCCTGCCCGTGTCACAGCCCATCTCCCAAGCGCTGGGCCCAAGGCCTCTGCGGGCGTCCTGCCTCCGGACAGTGGCCAGTGCCAGGGACACCCCCCGGCAGGGCCCCGCCTGCTGACCCGCCGAGTCCCGCTGGGGCCCATTGCGCCTAGCCCAGGGGAGGGCACTTCAGAGGCAGCGCTCGGCCGACCTGCAGCTCAGGCTCTCGCTGCTCTAGGTGACAGTCCTGGCCGTCAACCCCTTCAAGCACCTGGACAGGACGCAGGTCGGGAGCGTCGGGGACGTCGTCCTCACGGCCGGCGCGGAGCCCATCAGGGTGCAGGGCTTGGCTGAGCACATAGAGGTGCGTCCGCTGGGCAGCCAGGCACCTCTGCAGGGCTGGGAGCTGGGGCACAGGGAGCCGGGAGTGGGGCCGGGAGTGGGGCCCGGGGAGCCGGGAGTGGGGCCGGGAGTGGGGCCTGGGGAGCCAGGAGTGGGGCCGGGAGTGGGGCATGGGGAGCCAGGAGTGGGGCCGGGAGTGGGGCACGGGGAGCCAGGAGTGGGGCCGGGAGTGGGGCCTGGGGAGCCAGGAGTGGGGCCGGGAGTGGGGCCTGGGGAGCCAGGAGTGGGGCCGGGAGTGGGGCACGGGGAGCCAGGAGTGGGGCCGGGAGTGGGGCACGGGGAGCCAGGAGTGGGGCCGGGAATGGGGCACGGGGAGCCAGGAGTGGGGCCGGGAATGGGGCACGGGGAGCCAGGAGTGGGGCCGGGAGTGGGGCACGGGGAGCCAGGAGTGGGGCCGGGAGTGGGGCACGGGGAGCCAGGAGTGGGGCCGGGAATGGGGCACGGGGAGCCAGGAGTGGGGCCGGGAGTGGGGCACGGGGAGCCGGGAGTGGGGCCCGGGGAGCCAGGAGTGGGGCTGGGAGTGGGGCACGGGGAGCCGGGAGTGGGGCCCGGGGAGCTGGGACTGGGGCACGGGGAACCAGGAGTGGGGCACAGGGAGCCAGGACTGGGGCCGGGAGTGGGGCTGGGACTGGGGCACGGGGAGCCGGGACTGGGGTCGGGAGTGTGGCACGCGGAGCTGGGAGTGGGGCCGGGAGTGGGGCATGGGGATCCGGAAGTGGGGCACGGGGAGCCAGAAGTGGGGTCGGGAGTGGGGCATGGGGAGTGGGGCACGGGGAGCCGGGAGTGGGGCCGGGAGTGGGGCACGGGGAGCCGGGAGTGGGGCACGGGGAGCCGGGAGTGGGGCCTGGGGAGCCAGGAGTGGGGCTGGGAGTGGGGCACGGGGAGCCGGGAGTGGGGCCGGGAGTGGGGCACGCAGAGCCGGGAGTGGGGCCGGGAGTGGGGCACGCGGAGCCGGGAGTGGGGCACGCGGAGCCGGGAGTGGGGCCGGGAGTGGGGCACCGGGAGCCGGAAGTGGGGTCGGGAGTGGGGCACGCAGAGCCGGGAGTGGGGCCGGGAGTGGGGCACGCGGAGCCGGGAGTGGGGCCGGGAGTGGGGCCGGGAGTGGGGCACGGGGAGCCGGAAGTGGGGTCGGGAGTGGGGCACGCGGAGCTGGGAGTGGGGCCGGGAGTGGGGCCGGGAGTGGGGCACGGGGAGCCGGGAGTGGGGCACGGGGAGCCGGGAGTGGGGCCGGGAGTGGGGCACGGGGAGCCGGGAGTGGGGCACGCGGAGCCGGGAGTGGGGCCGGGAGTGGGGCACGGGGAGCCGGGAGTGGGGCCGGGAGTGGGGCACGCAGAGCCGGGAGTGGGGCCGGGAGTGGGGCCGGGAGTGGGGCACGGGGAGCCGGGAGTGGGGCACGCGGAGCCGGGAGTGGGGCCGGGAGTGGGGCCGGGAGTGGGGCACGGGGAGCCGGAAGTGGGGTCGGGAGTGGGGCACGCGGAGCTGGGAGTGGGGCCGGGAGTGGGGCCGGGACTGGGGCACGGGGAGCCGGGAGTGGGGCCGGGAGTGGGGCACGGGGAGCCGGGAGTGGGGCACGCAGAGCCGGGAGTGGGGCACGCAGGGCCGGGAGTGGGGCACGGGGAGCCGGGAGTGGGGCCGGGAGTGGGGCACGCGGAGCCGGGCTAGAGTGTGGGGCCACCTGGGAAGTGCTTCCGGGTGGCAGGTCTTCCAGCAGTCCCGTTGCTGAGCACAGGCCAGGCGTGGGGCACGTCTACACTAGCCCCCAGTTCGCACTCCCTGTTATCTCTCCCGGAATGGGGTGAACAGTATTTCGACTTAGGGCTGTAATTGGCAGTTCCGGGTCCCTGCCGCGTGTAGCCGCGGGCTCGCAGTCCGGACTTGTACATTTCTAAAATGGCGACCGGCCGGGAAGATGCAAATCAAGCACGGAATATTTAAATCCCGGGCTTCATTTGCAAGTTCGAATGCCTCCATTAGCCTCCCTAGTTCGAACTAGGGGCCTAGTGTAGACAGACCCATGTAGGGTTACCGGGTAGACCCTCCCCCCAAAATACTGGACACACTTGATCGGGGGCGGGGGGCTGGACAGGAGGGGGGGGCGGAGGAAGGGAGGACGGGAAGCAGAACTGGGGTGGGTTGGGGGCCGTGGGGCTGGACAGGAGGGGGGGGCGGAGGAAGGGAGGACGGGAAGCAGAACTGGGGTGGGTTGGGGGCCGTGGGGCTGGACAGGAGGGGGGGCGGAGGAAGGGGGGCGGGAAGCGGAGCTGGCGGGGGGGGTGCAGCCACTGGCCGCAGCTGGACTCCAAGGGGCCGCGCCCCCGGCAGGCACTCCCTCGAGTTGCTAGTAGAAGCTGGACGGGTGGGGGCGGGTCTGGGAGCCACTCCCCCCGCCCGGCTTCTGCACCAACCAGAGGCTCCCAGCTGGGAGGCGGGGCCGCGATTGGCGCTGGGAGCCTCTGGTCGCGTGCAAAAGCCGGGTGGGGGGAGTGGCTGGGAGTCCCGGACCCCCCCCCCCTTTTGCACACGACCACAGGCTCCTAGCACCAATCGCGGCCCCGCCCCCGCTAGGCTTCCCTCCGGTGCCCAGCCGGGAATTCAGAAAATACCGACTTTGCGCATTGCACGTGTCCCGTATTTTCTGACTGTTTCCACCGGCCAGAGGGCGCAAGTACCGGCCTGTGCGGTAGAGAACCGGACACCTGGCGCCCCTAGGAGGGTCCCGCTGGATGTTGGGTGTCAGATCAGGGGTCTCGCCAGGCGACTGGGCCTTGGGCAGTGGTGGGAAGTAGAGAGGGACGGTGCCGACCCAGCTCTGCCTCGTCGCCGAATGGACGGGGCCATGTGAGCCTGGGCCTCCCATCTCCAGCGCCCTGCCCCGCCCCGGCCAGTCTCCGGGCACCGGCGCCAGGCCCAGCACCCCCTGGCGCCTGGGAGCCCAGGCCGGTGCCGTGGGGCAAGCACCTGAGGCCCTGTGCCCTGGCAGATCGGGCTGTGGCGAGAGGAGCCCCCCGAGACGAGCTCCACCGGCCTCAGCACCGGCACCGGGGAGTTTGTGATCCAGGTGAACGTCACATCCCCCGAGGCAGCCCTGGTCGTCCGAGTGCTGCCCGACGCCCCCCTGCTCCTCCGGCTGCACCTGGGCCTCCTGCACCCGCCCAACGGCACCGGCACCCTCCTCAGCACCACCCTGCCTACGGCCCACGGGCAGCACCCGGGTAAGGCCCAGCAGCCAACCCCCGGGAGCATCCCCCGCTCCCCTCCCGCCCCAGCCTGCCCCCCCGCCGCTTCCCTCCCGCCCCGGCCTGCCCCCCCGCCGCTTCCCTCCCGCCCCGGCCTGCCCCCCCCCGCCTGCTTCCCTCCCCCCCCGGCCTGCCCGCCCCCCCCCCGCTCTCCCCTCGCTGCCCAGCCTGGCCCCCCCCGCCACTCCCCTCCCGCCCCAGCCTGCCCCCCCGCTCTCCCCTCCTGCCCAGGCTGGGCCCGCCCACTGCTCCCCTCCCACCCCAGGCTGGGCCCCCCCGCTCTCCCCTCCTGCCCAGGCTGGGCCCCCCCGCTGCTCCCCTCCCGCCCCAGCCTGCCCCCCCGCTCTCCCCTCCTGCCCAGACTGGGCCCCCCCGCTCCCCTCCCCCTGCCCCCCCGCCGCTCCCCTCCTGCCCAGCCTGCCCCCCCCTGCTCTCCCCTCCTGCCCAGACTGGGCCCCCCCGCTGCTCCCCTCCCACCCCAGCCTGCCCCCCCGCCGCTCCCCTCCTGCCCAGCCTGCCCCCCCCTGCTCTCCCCTCCCGCCCCAGCCTGGTCCCCCCCGCTCTCCCCTCCTGCCCAGGCTGGGCCCGCCCACTGCTCCCCTCCCACCCCAGGCTGGGCCCCCCCGCTCTCCCCTCCCGCCCCAGCCTGCGCCCCCCCGCTCTCCCCTCCTGCCCCAGCCTGCCCCCCGCTGCTCCCCTCCCGCCCCAGCCTGCACCCCCCGCTCTCCCCTCCTGCCCAGCCTGCCCCCCCCGCTGCTCCCCTCCCGCCCCAGCCTGGTCCCCCCCGCCTGCCCCCCGCTCTCTCCTCCTGCCCAGGCTGGGCCCCCCACTGCTCCTCTCCCGCCCCAGCCTGGTCCCCCCCCGCTCTCCCCTCCTGCCCCCCCCGCTCTCCCCTCCTGCCCAGCCTGCCCCCCCCCGCTCTCCCCTCCCGCCCCAGCCTGGTCCCCCCCGCTGCTTCGCTCCCGCCCCAGCCTGGTCCCCCCCGCCTGCCCCCCGCTCTCTCCTCCTGCCCAGGCTGGGCCCCCCACTGCTCCTCTCCCGCCCCAGCCTGGTCCCCCCCCCGCTTTCCCCTCCTGCCCCAGCCTGGGCCCCCCCTGCTGCTCCCCCCTCCCGCCCCAGCCTGGTCCCCCGCCGCTCCCCTCCCGCCCCAGCCTGCCCCCCCGCTCTCCCCTCCTGCCCAGCCTGCCCCCCCCCGGTCTCCCCTTCTTCCCAGGCTGGGCCCCCCTGCTGCTCCCCCCTCCCGCCCCAGCCTGGTCCCCCCGCCGCTCCCCTCCCGCCCCAGCCTGGTCCCCCCGCCGCTTCCCTCCCGCCCCGGCCTGCCCCCCCGCTCTCTCCTCCTGCCCAGGCTGGGCCCCCCCACTGCTCCCCTCCCACCCCAGGCTGGGCCCCCCCCGCTTTCCCCTCCCGCCCCAGCCTGGTCCCCCCCCACCACTCCCCTCCCGCCCCAGCCTGCCTCCCCGCTCTCCCCTCCTGCCCAGGCTGGGCCCCCCGCTGCTCCCCTCCCGCCCCAGCCTGGGCCCCCCCGCCACTCCCCCTCTCCTGCCCCCCCACTCTCCCCTCCTCCCGCCCCATCCTGGGCCCCCACCAATCACCCTCTCCTGCCCCCCCACTCTCCCCTCCTCCCGCCCCATCCTGGGCCCCCACCAATCACCCTCTCCTGCCCCCCCACTCTCCCCTCCTCCCGCCCCATCCTGGGCCCCCACCAATCACCCTCTCCTGCCCCCCCACTCTCCCCTCCTCCCGCCCCATCCTGGGCCCCCCGCCACTCCCCCTCTCCTACCCCCCCACTCTCCCTCTTTCACCCCAGCCCTGATGCTTCCCCACCCAGCCGGGCGATTGGTGCTTTGCCCGCAGGTGACAACTACACGTGGGTAGTGCCTCCCGCAAGGCTGCAGGGTGGCCCAGGGCCCTACCACATCCGGGCCGTGGTACAGCAGAGCCCAGCGCAAGAGCTGCCAGGCCCCGTGACCTACACCATCACCACGCTGGCCACACAGTGCCACTTCTGGGACCCCCGCCAGCAGGCCTGGAGGCAGGACGGCTGCCAGGTGAGGAGTGGGCAGCCTGGGGCCAGAGAGCGGAGCCAGGGCTGGGCGTGGGGCTGGTGCTACGGCCATTCAAAGCACACGAGATCTTTTCAAGGGGGGAAGGCAGCAGGCCGCATTTCCTGAGAATCCAACAGTAGCATCTGCGGGTCAGTCAGTCACTCACGCCCCGTGCACACCGTCCCGCCAGTCGCCGCCATAGTTACCAGTCCAAGTCTGGACCAATCCAGTGGCCACATTGATCGCAGAGGGGAGCCGGGCTCTGGCGGTCGCGAGCTGATGCTCCTGGAGTTGTGGCAAGACGAACCCAAAGTTCCATGGCAAAGCAGCCTGCTTTTATAGTCCCCTTTCCCTGTTGAAGGCTGTGGGTTCTGCTGTCAGTCTGTGACCGCTTGCTCCTTAATCGGTGTTAGCTTTTGAAATTAACATTCCAAAACACCCCCGAGAGGTCGGCCTGTCCTGGCCTGTTAATCAGTTGTCTTTGGGGGTGCCAGCCTTCACCTTCAGAGCCGTCAATCTGCCCCCTTCCTTGATGCGCACTGATGATTTTCTGACGCTGATGAGTCTGTCTTCACCCCGTGTTCTCCCGCTTCTCTCTTGACCATCTGGCTTTAATGACAGCCTTCTCGCCCTCGCTCTTCCTGATGCATACAGCTCTCATGCACACAAACAGCCTTTCACAGAGCCCCTCTAAGGTATGCAGCCAGCAGTGTTTTATATTGGGGAAAAGCAAAAAGCATTGGAAATTGAACCTTACTGACTCTTGTCACCAGAACAGTTCACATGTGGCTCAGGCCTTCAACATTCCTCTAATCTTAGTAACAGAGACACAGTACAAGGGCCTGCCTTCTACTTACTAACCCTTAAAACACGGACGTGTGCATTTACCTAGCGGGCCTGTCCCTGCCTTGACACCGGTCCGGCAGGATGAAATGAAGTCAGACATTACTACATACTAAACCTGAAATAGAAATATAAAAGCCCACTCCGACACCAGGGCTGGGGAGTGGGGCCAGGGCGCGGGGCTGGGAGCGGGGTGGGGGTGGGGATGGGGCTGGGAGGGGGCCAGGAGCGGGGCCAGGGCTGGGAGTGGGAGCAGGGCAGGGAAGGGGGCAGTCTGGGAATTGCCGCTGTGTGGGCAGGCGTCCCAGCAGCTCTGCCCCCAGGAGCGGAGCCGGGCGTGCGAGCTCTGAGCACTGGGGCTTGTGCGGGACAGCAGGAGACCCAGTGGCCCCGCCTGGCGCTGCCGGAGGGAAGGGAGCCGCCGGGACCTGCCTCCCTGGCCCTGGTGGAGGGTCCTGGCAGCCGAGGGCTGCAGGCAGGGCGCTGGAGCCGCAGGCGTTGGGAGAGGAGCTGGCACAGCCCCAGGGTGGAGCAGCCAAAGCCCTTCCAGGCTGTCCAGTGCGGAGCCATGGCCAGACGGCAGCCGCGCCTGCTGAGCCCCAGTGGCTTGGGGCTCCGGCTCAGCCAGGGCAGGGCCAGGAGTCAAGGGGCCTGTTCTGCAGGTGGGGCCTCGGAGCACCGTCAGCAGCACCCAGTGTCTGTGCAGCCACCTCAGCGCCTTTGGCAGCTCCTTCTTCGTGGTGCCCAGGACCGTGAGGGTGCAGGACACGGGCAGGCTGCTCCGCAAGGTGGCCAGCAACCCCGTGGGGGTGGCCCTGCTGGCCAGCCTGCTGCTGCTGCACGGACTGGCTGCCGTGTGGGCCTGGAGGAGAGACCAGGCGGATGGGAGAAAGGTACCGAACACGACCCGGTGCGGGTGACGCGCTGAGCAGCGCCCACTGGGAACCAGCCAGGCACGCAGAGCTCCAGCCCCTCGAGTGTCAGGGGCGCTGTGGAGACAGGCACGCGCGCGCCGCAGCGAGACTGCTAGGAACCATTAGCAAAGGGGCAGAGACTAGCCTACTGCCTCTATGGAAACCATGGGATGCCCACAGCTGGAACCCTGCCTGCAGATGTGGTCACCTCATCGCAAAAAACAAATACGGGCATTGGAAAAGGTGCAGAAAGGGCAACAAAAAGGACAAGGGGTTTGGAACAGGTCCCATGTGAAGAGAGATTAAAAGGACGGGGACTTTTCAGCTCAGAAAAGAGGAGACTGAGGGGGGATATGATAGAGGGCTATAAAATCATGAGAGGTGTGGGAAAAGGGAATAAGGAAAAGTTATTTACTTGTTACGGCAATATAAGAACTAGGGGTCACCACATGAAATTAATAGGGAGCAGGCACAGTCAACCTGTGGAACTCCTTGCCAGAGGATCATAAGAAGGCCAGGACTTTAACAGTGTTAGATAAATTCATGGAGGTTGGGTCCATCAATGGCCGCTGGGCAGGATGGGCAGGATGGTGTTTGTCAGGGCTGGGGATGGGCGACGGGAGATGATCACTGGATGGTTCCCTGCTCTGTTCACCCCTCTTGGCCGCTGTGGGCCGACAGGACGCTGGGCGGTCCCAACGCCTGCTGTTCACGCAGGGAATCAGTGCTGGAGCGCCCCCTTCTGGCTGGTGTCATGCCTGCTCCTCCCTGTGAACAGCACCGCCCCCTTGCGTTTGGACCCCCACCCGCCCAGAGGGCGGTGCCCTGCCGCAGCCCCCGCAGTGAGCCCCAAAGCCCCTGTGCCCACCGTGCCTCAGTGACCCTGCCCAGCGTCATCTGGCCACTCAGCACTGGCGGGGGGTGGACCTGCCTGGGGCCTCCCTGCAGCCCTGGTAGCCTCAGGTGCCTGCCTCTGGGCCTCACCTGGCCAGCGCTCCCCAGCCCCGCCCCTCTCAGGTACCCTCTGTCCTCCCCTCCCCTGCTGCCCCCCCAGCCAGCTGGGCCCTGATTGGCTGTTACCTGCTGGCTCCTGGCCCAGCCCTCCCCCAGGGCTGGTTATCCCTTGCAGAACCAGGGCGGGGCCCATTCTCATGGGCTTATGGAGGGGAGCCGGGCAAAGAGCCGCTGCACACGGGTGCAAGGGCCCTGCGGCCCAGCTTGGCCCTGGCTGGAGCCCGAGCGGGGGTGTCTGGCGGGGGCCCTGCCCACGGGCTGCCTGCGGCACAGCACACAGTTAGGGGCCCAGGGCGCTGCACCCCGGCTGGCAGGGCTAACAGGCCCAGTGCCCACGGCCAGAGGCTGCGCCGCGCTGCTCCTGGCCTGCCAGGCTCTTGCTCAGGCCGCTTTCCCGGGGCTCCAGGTGAAGGTCACGGTCCTGGCAGACAGCGACCCCGGGGCTCCCATCCGGTACGTGGTGCAGGTCTTCACTGGCTACCGCCGGGCAGCAGCCACGACGGCCAAGGTAGGCCGGGCGCTGCGGGCCCCGTCTCCACCGCTCCCGCCAGGCAGCTCGGGGGGCTGGTGCCCACGGGGCCAGGGGGTCCTGCCAACACAGCCCCGGCCAGGGCCGCGCCAGAGGCGGCTCGTGCCACCAGCTGGGGGGTGACTGCAGGGGGCGGGGCGAGTTCTGTGTGGCAAGGGGAGGGGTGCACCAGGGTGTGTGCCAGGCGGGTCGCTGTGCAGGATGGGGCAGGGCTGGGGGGGGTCTGCGCCCCAGGAGCGGGGCCAGGGGGGCAGGGCCGGGGGGGGTCTGCGCCCCGGGAGCGGGGCCAGGGGGGGCAGGGCCGGGGGGGTCTGCACCCTGGGAGCGGGGCCGGGGGGGCAGGGCCGGGGGTGTCTGCGCCCCGGGAGCGGGGCCGGTGGGGGGCTCTGCGCCCCGGGGGGCTCTGCACCCCGGGGGGGGTCGGGGGGGCTCTGCGCCCCGGGAGGGGCCGGAGGGGCGGGGGCCGGGCGGGGGCCGGGGGGGCTCTGCGCCCCGGGGGGGGCCGGGGGGGCTGCAGCACTGGGCTCTCGGGCGCAGGTGGTGCTGACGCTGTACGGGAGCGAGGGACGGGGGGCCGGGGGGGCTCTGCGCCCCGGGGGGGGGCCGGGGGGGCTCTGCACCCCGGGGGGGGTCGGGGGGGCTCTGCGCCCCGGGAGGGGCCGGAGGGGCCGGGGGGGCTCTGCGCCCCGGGGGGGGGCCGGGGGGGCCCTGCGCCCCGGGGGGGGCCGGGGGGCTGCAGCACTGGGCTCTCGGGCGCAGGTGGTGCTGACGCTGTACGGGAGCGAGGGACGGGGGGCCGGGGGGGCTCTGCGCCCCGGGGGGGGGCCGGGGGGGCTCTGCACCCCGGGGGGGGTCGGGGGGCTCTGCGCCCCGGGAGGGGCCGGGGGGCCGGGGGGGCTCTGCGCCCCGGGGGGGGTCGGGGGGGCTCTGCGCCCCGGGGGGGCCGGAGGGGCCGGGGGGGCTCTGCGCCCCGGGGGGGGGCCGGGGGGGCCCTGCGCCCCGGGGGGGGCCGGGGGGCTGCAGCGCTGGGCTCTCGGCGCAGGTGGTGCTGACGCTGTACGGGAGCGAGGGCCGGAGCGAGCCGTGCTGCCTGCGGGACCCCCACAAGCCCGTGTTGGAGCGCGGGGGGGCCGATGTCTTCCTGGTCCGCACCCGGCGCGCCCTGGGGGAGCTGCACCACGTGCGGCTCTGGCACGACAACGCCGGGCCCAGCCCCTCCTGGTACGGAACCGAGCGAGACACTTCGTGGGGGAGGGGCGGCGGGTACCCGGGCGCGGGGGGGGGCAGTGGGGGAGGGGCGGCGGGGCCCCGGGCGCGGGGGGGGCAGTGGGGGAGGGGCGGCGGGGCCCCGGGCGCGGGGGGGGGCAGTGGGGGAGGGGCGGCGGGTACCCGGGCGCGGGGGGGGCAGTGGGGGAGGGGCGGCGGGGCCCCGGGCGCGGGGGGGGGCAGTGGGGGAGGGGCGGCGGGTACCCGGGCGCGGGGGGGGCAGTGGGGGAGGGGCGGCGGGGCCCGGGCGGGGCCAGTGGGGGAGGGGCGGCGGGGCCCCGGGCGCGGGGGGGGCAGTGGGGGAGGGGCGGCGGGGCCCCGGGCGGGGGGGGGCAGTGGGGGAGGGGCGGCGGGGCCCCGGGCGCGGGGGGGCAGTGGGGGAGGGGCGGCGGGGCCCCGGGCGCGGGGGGGGCAGTGGGGGAGGGGCGGCGGGGCCCCGGGCGCGGGGGGGCAGTGGGGGAGGGGCGGCGGGGCCCCGGGCGGGGGGGGGCAGTGGGGGAGGGGCGGCGGGGCCCGGGCGCGGGGGGGCAGTGGGGGAGGGGCGGCGGGTACCCGGGCGGGGCCCTGACGGGGCTGCTGCCCGCGCAGGTACGTGCGGCAGGTGGTGGTCAGCGAGGTGGCCGCGCGGAGGAAGTGGCATTTCCTCTGCAGCACCTGGCTGGCTGCAGACCTGGGCGACTGCCAGCGCGACCGGCTCTTCCCCGCCGCCTCCCGCAGCCAGCTGCTCTGCGCCAGGTGAGCGCCTCCGCCCGCCCCCCCCCCCCGCTCCCGGGCCTCCGCCCCCCAGCCTCCGCCCCCCCGCTCCCGGGCCTCCGCCCCCCCGCTCCCGGGCCCCCGCCTCCGCCCCCCAGCCCCCCCGCCTCCGCCCTCCCCGCCCCCCCAGCTCCCCAGCCTCCTGCCCAGCTCCTGTGTCTCCACTCAGCCCCCCGACTCCTGCCCCCCCTTAGCTCCTGCCTGCGAGCAGCCACAGCCAGTGCCTCTCCCTTCCCCCCCCCAGGCGGCTGTTCTGGTCGGCGCTGGTGGACAAGGTGACGCAGGAGCACCTGTGGCTGTCGGTGCTGACCCGCTGCCCCTGGGATCCCTTCACGCGGCTCCAGCGCCTGGCCTGCTGCCTGACCCTCCTGCTGTGCACCATGCTCATCAACATCCTGTTCTGGAGGGACCCCCCTGGGGCCGGCAGCCAGGGGGCCCTGGAGCCAGGTGAGACGGGGGCTCCCATAAGGGCGGAGCGGGGGTAGGGGCGGGGACAGGGCCGGGGGCTCCCATGAGGGCGGGGCGGGGGTAGGGGCGGGGGGCAGGGGCGGGGGCTCCCATGAGGGCGGGGCGGGGGTAGGGGCGGGGACAGGGCCGGGGGCTCCCATGAGGGCGGAGCGGGGGTAGGGGCGGGGACAGGGCCGGGGGCTCCCATGAGGGCGGGGCGGGGGTAGGGGCGGGGGGCAGGGGCGGGGGCTCCCATGAGGGCGGGGCGGGGGTAGGGGCGGGGACAGGGCCGGGGGCTCCCATGAGGGCGGAGCGGGGGTAGGGGCGGGGACAGGGCCGGGGGCTCCCATGAGGGCGGGGCGGGGGTAGGGGCGGGGGGCAGGGGCGGGGGCTCCCATGAGGGCGGGGCCGGGGGCAGGAGCGGGGGCAGGGCCGGGGGCTCCCATGAGGGCGGGGCCGGGGGCAGGGGCGGGGGGCAGGGGCGGGGGCTCCCATGAGGGCGGGGCCGGGGGTAGGAGCGGGGGCAGGGCCGGGGGCTCCCATGAGGGCGGGCCGGGGGCAGGGCGGGGGGCGCTCCCATGAGGGCGGGCCGGGGGCAGGAGCGGGGGCAGGGCGGGGGGCGCTCCCATGAGGGCGGGCCGGGGGCAGGAGCGGGGGCAGGGCTGGGGGCGCTCCCATGAGGGCGGGCCGGGGGCAGGAGCGGGGGCAGGGCTGGGGGCTCCCATGAGGGTGGGGCCGGGGGCAGGAGCGGGGGCAGGGCTGGGGGCTCCCATGAGGGTGGGGCCGGGGGCAGGAGCGGGGGCAGGGCTGGGGGCTCCCATGAGGGTGGGGCCGGGGGCAGGAGCGGGGGCAGGGCTGGGGGCTCCCATGAGGGCGGGCCGGGGGCAGGAGCGGGGGCAGGGCTGGGGGCGCTCCCATGAGGGCGGGCCGGGGGCAGGAGCGGGGGCAGGGCTGGGGGCTCCCATGAGGGTGGGGCCGGGGGCAGGAGCGGGGGCAGGGCTGGGGGCTCCCATGAGGGTGGGGCCGGGGGCAGGAGCGGGGGCAGGGCTGGGGGCTCCCATGAGGGCGGGCCGGGGGCAGGAGCGGGGGCGGGGCTGGGGGCTCCCATGAGGGTGGGGCCGGGGGCAGGAGCGGGGGCGGGGCTGGGGGCTCCCATGAGGGCGGGCCGGGGGCAGGAGCGGGGGCAGGGCTGGGGGCTCCCATGAGGGCGGGCCGGGGGCAGGAGCGGGGGCAGGGCTGGGGGCTCCCATGAGGGCGGGGCCGGGGGCAGGAGCGGGGGGCAGGGCTGGGGGCGCTCCCATGAGGGTGGGGCGGGGGCAGGAGCGGGGGCAGGGCTGGGGGCTCCCATGAGGGCGGGGCCGGGGGCAGGAGCGGGGGGCAGGGCTGGGGGCGCTCCCGTGAGGGTGGGGCGGGGGCAGGAGCGGGGGGCAAGGATGGGGGCTCTAGTGCATTTCCAGGTGGATGTGCTGTCACGGAGCTGGGGCAGCGGGGGACTCCGGGCTCCATGCTGCGGGGCCACTTTGCAATGCCACGCGGAGCCCCCCCAGCTGATCCCGGCTCCCTGCAGCTTTGCCCCTTGAAGCTCCCCCTCTCCCCGCCTTAGGCTGCCTCTATCCGGTAGAGAGAGCAAGGGGGGGTATCGACTCGTCCTTAACCCCCCGCCGGGCCCTGCCCCTCTGTGCTGGCTGCAGGGGGGGCCTTCGGGGCCTAGCGCACTAGGCCAGGGGGTCCGAAGCAGCCCAAGCCGGGGCCCGATGCACCAGGACCAACCAGGCAGACGCTGGGGCCGACGACACGCCCAAGGGACCTGCGGGGACCGGCCGCCCCGCGGGGGCACCTGGCAGCGCTTGGGGCCCTTGTGGCGCCCTAGAGGCTGGGTCCCACCCCTCTCCCTGGGCAGGCGACCCACCAGCGCAGGCCCGGCTCCAGCACGGCTCCTCACATCCCTGCCCCAGCTGTGGGGCCGTGCTCCCATTCAAACCCCTCATGCCACACCGGGCCCCACAGCTGCTGTGGCCCTGGCGGTGCCTCAGTTTCTCCCTGACGGCGCCTCTCCCTGTGGCAGGGCCTGTGGCACTGAGCTGGAGGGAGCTGCTGGCCAGCCTGCAGACCGCGCTCATCCTGCTCCCCGTGAACCTGGCCGTCGTGCGCCTCTTCCAGCTGCTCCCGCCCCAGGGGCTGCCGCTGCCCCCCGCCACTGGCCAGCTGCCGCGGGCCTCGGCCCCCCCGCGCCACGCCGCCCCCCTGACACGCATCAGGCAGGTGAGCCCGGAGTGGGGCCTCCTCCCCTGTGGCCCCCAGAGCCGCCCCCCCAGGTCCCTCATGCTGGGCTGCTGCCCCACGCTGCAGGAACGCCTCCCCGGACCCCCAGCTGGGGGTTGCCCCGTGTGGTAGCAGGTCCTGCGCGGGGGGCAGCGTGCTCCCAGGGGCCAGGCAGGGAGCCGGCTCCGAACTCACCCGCCGGTTCCAGCCGCCTGCCCAGCCTGGCCCCTTGGCGACGGGGAAGGGCCCCGCCGGACGCGGTGGCACTGGGCAGGGCGGCCACGTCCCGGCGTCTGTCCCTTGCAGGAGCTGCAGGACACGCTGGGCCTTCTGTCCAGGACCCAGCCCGGCCTGGAGCCGGAGGCTCTACCCCAGGAGATGGACAGCGTCCCCCAGCTCGTGCACAGCCTCTGCCGCCGGGTGGGCTCGGAGCTCCAGAGGGCCAGCCGCCGGGACGGGGAGCCGGGCCAGCCCTGCCTGGTCACCGGTACGGACACCGGCCTCGGTCGCCCTGCTGCCCGCCAGCCCGAGCCCTGCCCCGGCGCGCAGCCAGCCGCCCCTGCCACGCCTGCCTGGCCCTCGCCCTCCCGTGCGGCAGCTCCCACCTGGGGCGCTGGGGCAGTTCCCAGCCCAGCGGCTGGCAGCCTCCGGGACTGGCCCAGCTCTTCACCTTCCCAGTGGGTCACCCCACAGAGCCCCCCGCACCTTGGCCCCACTGACCCCACCAACCCCCAGCGCCTTCGCCCCCTGACCCCACCAACCCCCCAGCGCCCTGACCCCGCCGACCCCCAGCGCCTTGGCCCCCTGACCCCACCAACCCCCCAGCGCCCTGACCCCGCCGACCCCCAGCGCCTTGGCCCCCTGACCCCACCAACCCCCCAGCGCCCTGACCCCGCCGACCCCCAGCGCCTTGGCCCCCTGACCCCACCAACCCCCCAGCGCCCTGGCCCCCTGACCCCACCAACCCCCCAGCGCCCTGACCCCGCCGACCCCCAGCGCCTTGGCCCCCTGACCCCACCAACCCCCCAGCGCCCTGACCCCACCAACCCCCCAGCGCCCTGACCCCGCCGACCCCCAGCGCCTTGGCCCCCTGACCCCACCAACCCCCCAGCGCCCTGACCCCACCAACCCCCCAGCGCCCTGGCCCCCTGACCCCACCAACCCCCCAGCGCCCTGACCCCGCCGACCCCCAGCGCCTTGGCCCCCTGACCCCACCAACCCCCCAGCGCCCTGACCCCGCCGACCCCCAGCGCCTTGGCCCCCTGACCCCACCAACCCCCCAGCGCCCTGACCCCGCCGACCCCCAGCGCCTTGGCCCCCTGACCCCACCAACCCCCCAGCGCCCTGGCCCCCTGACCCCACCAACCCCCCAGCGCCCTGACCCCGCCGACCCCCAGCGCCTTGGCCCCCTGACCCCACCAACCCCCCAGCGCCCTGGCCCCCTGACCCCACCAAACCCCCAGCGCCCTGACCCCGCCGACCCCCAGCGCCTTGGCCCCCTGACCCCACCAACCCCCCAGCGCCCTGACCCCCAGCGCCTTGGCCCCCTGACCCCACCAATCCCCCACCGAGCGGGGGAGCAAGGGGCCTGGCAAACAGGAGTGACGCTGCGGCACCTGCTCTTTCAGAGAGCTGGGGCCACCTCAGCAGCTACCTGAGCCACGTGCTGGGGCCACTGCCGGGCCAGCTCCGAGCGCTGGACGGCCACGCGCAGGCTGCCAGGCAGCTGCAGAGCCTTGTGGAGCAGCTGGAGCAGCTGGAGCAGCCCCGCCCGCAGCAGGAGCCCGGGTCGGCCAGGTACCAGGCGCCGCGGCCGCTTTCCTTGCGCTGCCGGCGAGGGCTGGCGCGCCCCTGACCGCCTCTCCTCCTTCCAGGGGCGGGAGGAGCTTCCCCATCGCGGAGCCCCGCGCGTGCCAGCCCGGCCTCCCCTGCCGGCGCCCCAGAGAGGCGCTGTTCCTCTGCTGGCTCACCCTGGCTGGGGCCTGCCTGGCCTCCGCCTACTTCACCGTGCTCCTCAGCCTGCAGCTGGACAGGCAGCAGGCCACCAGCTGGGTCGTCTCCATGCTGCTCTCTCTGCTCCAGAGCATCTTCCTAATGCAGCCACTGAAGGTAAAGAGAGACCCACGTGCAAAGCACAGCTCAGCCCCGGTATAACCACGGCCACGGGCCCAGCCCCGGTATAACCACGGCCACAGGCCCCGCCCCGGTATAACCACGGCCACGGGCCCCGGTATAACCACGGCCACGGGCCCCGGCCCCGGTATAACCACGGCCCGGTATAACCACGGCCACAGGCCCCGCCCCGGTATAACCACGGCCACGAGCCCAGCCCCGGTATAACCACGGCCCAGTATAACCACGGCCACAGGCCCCGCCCCGGTATAACCACGGCCACGGGCCCCGGCCCCGGTATAACCACGGCCACGGGCTCCAGCCCCGGTATAACCACGGCCACGGGCTCCAGCCCCGGTATAACCACGGCCACGGGCCCAGCCCCGGTATAACCACGGCCCGGTATAACCACGGCCACAGGCCCAGCCCCGGTATAACCACGGCCACGGGCCCCGGCCCCGGTATAACCACGGCCACGGGCTCCAGCCCCGGTATAACCACGGCCGTGGGCCCCAGTCACGGTATAACCACAGCCACGGGCCCAGCCCCGGTATAACCACGGCCACGGGCCCCAGTCACGGTATAACCACGGCCACGGGCTCCAGCCCCGGTATAACCACGGCCACGGGCTCCAGCCCCGGTATAACCACGGCCACGGGCTCCAGCCCCGGTATAACCACGGCCACAGGCCCCGGCCACGGGCCCCAGTCCCCAGTCACGGTATAACCACGGCCACGGGCTCCAGCCCCGGTATAACCACGGCCACGGGCCCCAGTCACGGTATAACCACGGCCACGGGCTCCAGCCCCGGTATAACCACGGCCACAGGCCCCGGCCACGGGCCCCAGTCACGGTATAACCACGGCCACGGGCCCCGGCCCCGGTATAACCACGGCCACGGGCTCCAGCCCCGGTATAACCACGGCCACAGGCCCCGGCCACGGGCCCCAGTCACGGTATAACCACGGCCGCGGGCCCCGGCCACAGTATAACCACGGCCGCGGGCCCCGGCCACAGTATAACCACGGCCGCGGGCCCCAGCCACGGCCCCCGGCCGTGGGTCACAGCCCCAGGAGAGCCAAAGGCCCCAGCCACAGCGCAGCCACGGCCACCGGTCCCAGCCTCACGACTCACAGGTGGTGCCCACGCTCAGCCCATCTGTTCCCGGGCAGGCCCCCCCCCTCCAGTGCGGCGACCCCCTCGCGGGGCCTCTCTCACCTGGGGCCCCCCCTCCGCCTCCGGGACGGCGCCTCTCAGGGCCTCCAGCCACCCGCCTCTGCCGTGAGCCCCTCAGGGGCCCCTCTCCCTGGGGCCCCCCTCCTAGAGGGGACAGCGCCCCCCTGCTCCCCAGCCCAGAGCGACCCCCAGCCAGTGCCCAGCAGTAGGGGCTATGGGGCTGTGAATCCAGCGAAGGGATCCTCAGGCCAGTCGCCAGGGCCCCCGCCCCCACGGCCGTCTCCCCGCAGCCGGCTGAGTCCTGCCAGCTCCCCCCCCCGACACAGCCCCCCCCAAACAGCCCCTCCGACACAGCGGACCGGCCGCGCGGGTTCGTCTCCCCCATGGCCCAGCCTCAGCCGGTGCCTCTGCCGCAGGTGGCCGGGCTCACCCTGCTCTTCTCGCTGGTGCTGAAGAGGCTGCTGTGGCCGGACCCGCGGAAGGAGGAGCAGCTGCAGAGGGTCCTGGCTCTCCTGGGTAGGGGCTGCGGCTGGGCCGGAGCTGCCTGAGCCTTGGCAGCAGAGAGGCCTTGACCGGGTTCGGGGGAGGGCTCGGCCGGGCTCGAGGGGGCGGGGGGCACAGCTGGGCTCAGAGGGGAGGGCTCAGCAGGGGTCAGGGAGGGGGGCTCGGCCGGGCTCGAGGGGGCGGGGGGCACAGCTGGGCTCAGAGGGGAGGGCTCAGCAGGGGTCAGGGAGGCTCAGAGGGGCGGGGGGCACAGCTGGGCTCAGAGGGGAGGGCTCAGCAGGGGTCAGGGAGGGGGGCTCGGCCAGGCTCAGAGGGGCGGGGGGCACAGCTGAGCTCAGAGGGGAGGGCTCAGCAGGGGTCAGGGAGGGGGGCTCGGCCGGGCTCGGGGGGAGGGGGGCACAGCTGGGCTCAGAGGGGAGGGCTCAGCAGGGGTCAGGGAGGCTCAGAGGGGCGGGGGGCACAGCTGGGCTCAGAGGGGAGGGCTCAGCAGGGGTCAGGGAGGGGGGCTCAGAGGGGCTGGGGGCACAGCTGGGCTCAGAGGGGAGGGCTCAGCAGGGGTCAGGGAGGGGGGCTCGGCCGGGCTCGGGGGGAGGGGGGAGGGGCGGGGGGGGCACAGCTGGGCTCAGAGGGGAGGGCTCAGCAGGGGTCAGGGAGGGGGGCTCGGCCAGGCTCAGAGGGGCGGGGGGCACAGCTGGGCTCAGAGGGGAGGGCTCAGCAGGGGTCAGGGAGGGGGGCTCGGCCAGGCTCAGAGGGGCGGGGGGCACAGCTGGGCTCAGAGGGGAGGGCTCAGCAGGGGTCAGGGAGGGGGGCACGGCCGGGCTCGGGGGGAGGGGGGCACAGGGGCGGGGGGGGCACAGCTGGGCTCAGAGGGGAGGGCTCAGCAGGGGTCAGGGAGGGGGGCACGGCTGGGCTCAGAGGGGCGGGGGGCACAGCTGGGCTCAGAGGGGAGGGCTCAGCAGGGGTCAGGGAGGGGGGCTCGGCCGGGCTCGGGGGGAGGGGGGGGAGGGGGGCTCGGCCAGGCTCAGAGGGGCGGGGGGCACAGCTGGGCTCAGAGGGGAGGGCTCAGCAGGGGTCAGGGAGGCTCAGAGGGGCGGGGGGCACAGCTGGGCTCAGAGGGGAGGGCTCAGCAGGGGTCAGGGAGGGGGGCTCGGCCAGGCTCAGAGGGGCGGGGGGCACAGCTGGGCTCAGAGGGGAGGGCTCAGCAGGGGTCAGGGAGGGGGGCTCGGCCAGGCTCAGAGGGGCGGGGGGCACAGCTGGGCTCAGAGGGGAGGGCTCAGCAGGGGTCAGGGAGGGGGGCTCGGCCAGGCTCAGAGGGGGGGGGCACAGCTGGGCTCAGAGGGGAGGGCTCAGCAGGGGTCAGGGAGGGGGGCGGGGGGCGGGGCCGGGCTTGGGGGGAGGGGGGCGGGGGGCACAGCTGGGCTCAGAGGGGAGGGCTCAGCAGGGGTCAGGGAGGGGGGCTCGGCCAGGCTCAGAGGGGGGGGGCACAGCTGGGCTCAGAGGGGAGGGCTCAGCAGGGGTCAGGGAGGGGGGCTCGGCCAGGCTCAGAGGGGCGGGGGGCACAGCTGGGCTCAGAGGGGCGGCTCAGCAGGGGTCAGGGAGGGGGGCTCGGCCAGGCTCAGAGGGGCGGGGGGCACAGCTGGGCTCAGAGGGGAGGGCTCAGCAGGGGTCAGGGAGGGGGGCTCGGCCGGGCTCGGGGGGAGGGGGGCACAGCTGGGCTCAGAGGGGAGGGCTCAGCAGGGGTCAGGGAGGCTCAGAGGGGCGGGGGGCACAGCTGGGCTCAGAGGGGAGGGCTCAGCAGGGGTCAGGGAGGGGGGCTCGGCCAGGCTCAGAGGGGGGGGGGCACAGCTGGGCTCAGAGGGGCGGCTCAGCAGGGGTCAGGGAGGGGGGCTCGGCCAGGCTCAGAGGGGCGGGGGGCACAGCTGGGCTCAGAGGGGCGGCTCAGCAGGGGTCAGGGAGGGGGGCTCGGCCAGGCTCAGAGGGGCGGGGGGCACAGCTGGGCTCAGAGGGGAGGGCTCAGCAGGGGTCAGGGAGGCTCAGAGGGGCGGGGGGCACAGCTGGGCTCAGAGGGGAGGGCTCAGCAGGGGTCAGGGAGGGGGGCTCGGCCAGGCTCAGAGGGGGGGGGGCACAGCTGGGCTCAGAGGGGCGGCTCAGCAGGGGTCAGGGAGGGGGGCTCGGCCAGGCTCAGAGGGGGGGGGCACAGCTGGGCTCAGAGGGGAGGGCTCAGCAGGGGTCAGGGAGGGGGGCTCGGCCGGGTTCGGGGGCGCCCCACACTACAGCACAGTGGCCTAGCCGAGGTCCGACTTGTGCTGGCCCGTTTGCATCACAAACCCAGAGGCGGCTCCCAGGCAGGAGGGTCCGTCCCGGGCTCTGGCACAAGCTGCCCCCCCAGGCTGCGCATGGCTACCACAGAGCACCTCGGCCCCCCGGCCAGGCTCAGCGCCTGCCACCCGCTGGCACGGCGGCCCAGAGCCGGTCAGAGCACCAGGCAGACACGCCAGGCTGCCCCAGGCGCTCTGCAGACCCACACGTGCGTCACGCCCCTGAAGAGCAGCTGCCCAATCAGGCCAGAGGGAGGGCACCACACGCTGCCCTGGGGGTGCACAGAGACACACCCGCTGCTCCACACGGGCAGGGAGAGACTTCCTGGAACCTCCCTGAGTGGTTGCCCTCCCATCCTGTGGCAGAGAGTTCCGCAGGCCCACGCGCGACTGAGTGAAACGTGGCCCTGCCAGCCAGTTGCAGTCTGACTGTGAGTTCTGTCTGCGGGGCCCGGGGCCCTCCCAGCCAGACACAGACCCGGTGGCAGCCCCCAGGGTGCCTGCCTGATTCACAGCCCCCAGCACCCTTCACAGCAGACGTGTGAGCCAGGTGACCTCTGCCCCTCCCCCAGGCAGGCACTGGGTGTGGGGCCCGTCCTCGGCCCTGGCACCTGCTGCTCAGCTCTTGGCAGGCCACAGTCAGCCCTGGGCTCAGCCCTTTGCTTTCCCTGCTAGGAGATGTCCAGGGGCCTGCACTCTGGAATGCCTTGGGGAGGGGCGTGATGGGGGAGGGCCGGTCTGGGGAAGGGTCAGGGAGGGGCATGATGGGGGAGGGCCGGTCTGGGGAAGGGTCAGGGAGGGGCATGATGGGGGAGGGCCGGTCTGGGGAAGGGTCAGGGAGGGGCGTGATGGGGGAGGGCCGGTCTGGGGAAGGGTCAGGGAGGGGCATGATGGGGGAGGGCCGGTCTGGGGAAGGGTCAGGGAGGGGCGTGATGGGGGAGGGCCGGTCTGGGGAAGGGTCAGGGAGGTGCGTGATGGGGGAGGGCCGGTCTGGGGAAGGGTCAGGGAGGGGCGTGATGGGGGAGGGCCGGTCTGGGGAAGGGTCAGGGAGGGGCGTGATGGGGGAGGGCCGGTCTGGGGAAGGGTCAGGGAGGGGCGTGATGGGGGAGGGCCGGTCTGGGGAAGGGTCAGGGAGGGGCGTGATGGGGGAGGGGTCAAGGCTAATTCCCCACTCTGGCACGATGAACACAGAAGTGGGGGCCCCCAAATCTGATCTCTCCAGGCTTTGGTACAAAACCTCCCCTCAAAATCCTAATCCCCGGATCTTGGGAATCCGCTGCCCCCATCAAGTGCTGTTGAACCCACACGCGGGGTGGGCACTGGAACCCAGCCCGGGCCCCCCAACGGCTTTTCCCCAAAGAGCTTGAAAAGAAAAGAGAAAATACCAGCTGCCGGCTGTGGCTGCTGCCCCCTAGCCAGAGGCCTGCAGGTCCCACAGACAGGTTTTCCAGGACACAGAATGAACCAATACCGGGTTAAAAAAAAAAAGAAATAACTTTTATTATCCAAAACAGTACTCCTGTTGCAAGCATAACGACTAGATGGAAAAAGTCACCAATTAATATATGCATGGGGGACCCCCATGGGCCCAGGACTTGGTTACAAAAGAGGAAACCCCATTTCTAACAGCACAGCCATCAGATCCAAATTCCCAAACCAGAAAACAATAAAACCTGACGCATTTATCTCGACTTTACCCTACTTACACATTATGAAGAGAGTTTTTCTTGGAGAGAGACATGTCTGTTGTCTCCCACAGTAGCTAGCGAGCAAACTGGCTCAGAGACAAAGGAAGGAAAAGTTAAAAATCCTTTGTCCCAGTTTGAAATCCCTACCTGAATTGCTATTGGCTGACCAGATACCTGGCTAGGTACAGGGACATCTTTAACCCCTTAGTCTCCAGGCTGCTGACCATCCCTCATGGTTATGCCAGGCCAGGCCGGGGTAGGACTGGGAGGGGTGTGATGGAGGTCAGGCTGGGAAGGGCCAGGCCAGGGAGGGGGCATGACGGGATGGCAGGGCTGGGGAGGGGCGTGAAGGGGTAGGGCCAGGCCGGGGGAGGGGCAGGCCGGGGGAGGGGTGTGACAGGGTCGGACCAGGCCGGGGGAGCGATGGGGAGGGCCAGGCTGGGGAGGGGGCGTGACAGGGTCGGGCCAGGCCGAGGGAGGGGCAGGGAGGGCCAGGCCAGGGGAGGGGGCGTGATGGGGTGGGGTAGAGCCAGGCCGGAGGAGGGGGCGTGACAGGGTCAGGCCAGGCCGAGGGAGGCGCAGGGAGGGCCAGGCCAGGGGAGGGGGCGTGATGGGGTGGGGCCAGGCCGGGGGAGGGGCGGGGCAGGCCCTTAGGCCACTACGGGTGCTGCAGCCCTGACACGTCTCTTTCTGCAGCCAGGTGCCCCTACATGGAGCTGCCCGGGTCAAGAGACTGGACTGACCCCGTCTACCAGCCCCCGCCCCCGAGGCCAGCGCCACCCAGCAGGGGCAGGCGCGGGAGGGCGAAGCAGCTGTACTCTCAGCTGGGCGAGATCGCAGGTAGCGGGCGGCGCTGCTCACGGCCCCGGGCGATGGCAGCTCCTGCAGGCTCCTGTCCCCAGCTTTGGAGCTGCCCCCGCCAGCAGCACTGGTGCTGGGTGACGCGATCCCCCGGCCCTGCCCTAGCAGCTCACACACAGAGCCGGTGCCAACGGGCCAGGCCGGGTCTGGGCACCACTGAGGGCGAGTTGCTCAAACTCGGGGCTCCTCACAGCCCCCAGACTGGAGACCTTCCTAAACAGGCCACACACCGGTCTCACCGAGCGCTGCAGCTGCCTGCCTGAAGCCTCACGAGCAAAACCCCCCCGACACCCCAGCTCTCCCTGTGCCCCAATCAGGGCCGGCCTGAGCCATTTGCACCCCCGGGACCCCGGGAGCATGGTGCCGCCCCAGGGAGTGCGACACAAGCGTGGCCCCGTCCCCGCCCAGGAGCCCCACACGGCGCCCCTACAATGGGGCACCCTGGGCGGTAGCCCAGCTGGCTTGTACCTTGGGCTGGCTCTGGCCCCAATCAGCCCCGGGCCTAACACACAGGCGAGGGTTATAGAACCCAATCGCACCTACCCCAGACGGGTTCTTCCAGTGCCAAGAAGCCAGCCACAGGTCGCAGGTCCATTTACACTCTGGATCCCACCCACACACCACGCTGGGCCAGTCCTTCAGCATCTACCACCTAGAGCTTTATTACGAAGAAAGAAAAGCCTGAGAGTGAGGTTGAGGAGAATCCGTCACCTGCATCGACTCTCCCAGTTCTCGACACAGGCTCGTAGCAGGGACGTTCTAGCTCCTGGCTTACAAGTCTCTGGTTACATCCTATGTCAACACGGGTCCACGGTTCTTCCCGGCTCGTGGTTCCTGCGAGGCTGCATCTGGGATCAGAAACAAAACTCAAGACAAGATGGAGGGTGCACATGGCGCTTATAGACCTCTCCTGAGTCCTGGCATCTTCCTGGCCAGAGCAGGTCACTGCAGGTCACATGGTCCATTGACCTAGCCCTGTGTCCCAAGTCAGCAACCGTTATCCTGGCTGGCTCGCAGGTCTCCAGACATTCCCTGGAGCTACGTCTAGACTGGCATGATTTTCTGCAAACGCTTTTAACGGAAAAGTTTTCCATTAAAAGCATTTGTGGAAAAGAGCGTCTAGATTGGCAGGACGCTTTTCAGCCAAAGCCCTTTTTGCAGAAAAGCGTCCGTGCCAATCTAGACGCGCTTTTCCACAAAAAAGCCCCGATTGCCATTTTCGCGATCTGAGCTTTTTTGCAGAAAACAAATCTGAGCTGTCTACACTGGCCATGTTGCGCAAAAGCTTTTGCGCAAAAGGACTTTTGCCCGAACGGGAGCAGCACAGTATTTCCGCAGGAAGAACTGATTTCTTACAGTAGGAAGTCAGTGTTCTTGCGGAAATTCAAGCAGCCAGTGTAGACAGCTGGCAAGTTTTTCCAGAAAAGCAGCTGCTTTTGCAGAAAAACTTGCCAGTCTAGACACAGCCCAGGTGGGTCTCTGGCACTTAGATCTATTGTCCATGGAGCCTCACTCATTAGCATAGCCACTGGCTGAGCGTTCCTTGCCAGCGCTCTGCCTCGGCCTGAGAATTTTCCAGCATCAACACAGCGTCCATGTTTGTAACTCCACACACAGACATCACACAAGCACATGAATAGCACACGCAGAACCAGTAGAACAGGAGCTTTCATGTGACACCTCACATGGCCCCCTTTGTATACACTTTGGGGGCAACCCCCCCCGGGGGCAGCAGTGACCTGGCTGCTCCCCTTAAAATCCAGTAACGTGACACAGGGTACCCGCCAAGGCCCCGTCGGGCGAGCCGGGCGCAGGGTACCCGCCAAGGCCCCGTCGGGCGAGCCGGGCGCAGGGTACCCGCCAAGGCCCCGTCGGGCGAGCCGGCCGCAGGGTACCCGCCAAGGCCCCGTCGGGCGAGCCGGCCGCAGGGTACCCGCCAAGGCCCCGTCGGGCGAGCCGGCCGCAGGGTACCCGCCAAGGCCCCGTCGGGCGAGCCGGCCGCAGGGTACCCGCCAAGGCCCCGTCGGGCGAGCCGGCCGCAGGGTACCCGCCAAGGCCCCGTCGGGCGAGCCGGCCGCAGGGTACCCGGCCAAGGCCCCGTCGGGCGAGCCGGGCGCAGGGTACCCGGCCAAGGCCCCGTCGGGCGAGCCGGGCGCAGGGTACCCGGCCAAGGCCCCGTCGGGCGAGCCGGCCGCAGGGTACCCGGCCAAGGCCCCGTCGGGCGAGCCGGCCGCAGGGTACCCGGCCAAGGCCCCGTCGGGCGAGCCGGCCGCAGGGTACCCGCCAAGGCCCCGTCGGGCGAGCCGGCCGCAGGGTACCCGCCAAGGCCCCGTCGGGCGAGCCGGCCGCAGGGTACCCGCCAAGGCCCCGTCGGGCGAGCCGGCCGCAGGGTACCCGCCAAGGCCCCGTCGGGCGAGCCGGCCGCAGGGTACCCGCCAAGGCCCCGTCGGGCGAGCCGGCCGCAGGGTACCCGGCCAAGGCCCCGTCGGGCGAGCCGGGCGCAGGGTACCCGGCCAAGGCCCCGTCGGGCGAGCCGGGCGCAGGGTACCCGGCCAAGGCCCCGTCGGGCGAGCCGGGCGCAGGGTACCCGGCCAAGGCCCCGTCGGGCGAGCCGGCCGCAGGGTACCCGGCCAAGGCCCCGTCGGGCGAGCCGGCCGCAGGGTACCCGGCCAAGGCCCCGTCGGGCGAGCCGGCCGCAGGGTACCCGCCAAGGCCCCGTCGGGCGAGCCGGCCGCAGGGTACCCGCCAAGGCCCCGTCGGGCGAGCCGGCCGCAGGGTACCCGGCCAAGGCCCCGTCGGGCGAGCCGGCCGCAGGGTACCCGGCCAAGGCCCCGTCGGGCGAGCCGGCCGCAGGGTACCCGGCCAAGGCCCCGTCGGGCGAGCCGGCCGCAGGGTACCCGGCCAAGGCCCCGTCGGGCGAGCCGGCCGCAGGGTACCCGCCAAGGCCCCGTCGGGCGAGCCGGCCGCAGGGTACCCGGCCAAGGCCCCGTCGGGCGAGCCGGCCGCAGGGTACCCGCCAAGGCCCCGTCGGGCGAGCCGGCCGCAGGGTACCCGGCCAAGGCCCCGTCGGGCGAGCCGGGCGCAGGGTACCCGCCAAGGCCCCGTCGGGCGAGCCGGGCGCAGGGTACCCGCCAAGGCCCCGTCGGGCGAGCCGGGCGCAGGGTACCCGCCAAGGCCCCGTCGGGCGAGCCGGGCGCAGGGTACCCGCCAAGGCCCCGTCGGGCGAGCCGGGCGCAGGGTACCCGGCCAAGGCCCCGTCGGGCGAGCCGGGCGCAGGGTACCCGGCCAAGGCCCCGTCGGGCGAGCCGGCCGCAGGGTACCCGGCCAAGGCCCCGTCGGGCGAGCCGGCCGCAGGGTACCCGGCCAAGGCCCCGTCGGGCGAGCCGGCCGCAGGGTACCCGGCCAAGGCCCCGTCGGGCGAGCCGGCCGCAGGGTACCCGCCAAGGCCCCGTCGGGCGAGCCGGGCGCAGGGTACCCGCCAAGGCCCCGTCGGGCGAGCCGGCCGCCAAGGCCCCGTCGGGCGAGCCGGCCGCAGGGTACCCGCCAAGGCCCCGTCGGGCGAGCCGGCCGCAGGGTACCCGGCCAAGGCCCCGTCGGGCGAGCCGGCCGCAGGGTACCCGGCCAAGGCCCCGTCGGGCGAGCCGGCCGCAGGGTACCCGCCAAGGCCCCGTCGGGCGAGCCGGCCGCAGGGTACCCGGCCAAGGCCCCGTCGGGCGAGCCGGCCGCAGGGTACCCGGCCAAGGCCCCGTCGGGCGAGCCGGGCGCAGGGTACCCGCCAAGGCCCCGTCGGGCGAGCCGGGCGCAGGGTACCCGCCAAGGCCCCGTCGGGCGAGCCGGCCGCTGGGTACCCGGCCAAGGCCCCGTCGGGCGAGCCGGGCGCAGGGTACCCGCCAAGGCCCCGTCGGGCGAGCCGGGCGCAGGGTACCCGCCAAGGCCCCGTCGGGCGAGCCGGCCGCAGGGTACCCGGCCAAGGCCCCGTCGGGCGAGCCGGCCGCAGGGTACCCGGCCAAGGCCCCGTCGGGCGAGCCGGCCGCAGGGTACCCGGCCAAGGCCCCGTCGGGCGAGCCGGCCGCAGGGTACCCGC
Organism: Pelodiscus sinensis; assembly: GCF_052426305.1. Lineage (NCBI taxonomy): Eukaryota > Metazoa > Chordata > Testudines > Trionychidae > Pelodiscus > Pelodiscus sinensis. The sequence continues at coordinate 52,042,210 of NC_143063.1, forward strand.
CAAGGCCCCGTCGGGCGAGCCGGCCGCAGGGTACCCGCCAAGGCCCCGTCGGGCGAGCCGGGCGCAGGGTACCCGCCAAGGCCCCGTCGGGCGAGCCGGCCGCAGGGTACCCGCCAAGGCCCCGTCGGGCGAGCCGGGCGCAGGGTACCCGCCAAGCACATACAGCAGGACCTGGCAGGGGCTCTGAACTACCTTGTTGGGCTCCCGCGGGGCTAAGGGAGGCTGGGAGGAACCTCGGGGCCCAGACCTGGCCCACAGGAGCTGGGGTCCTGCCCCACCAGCGGGGCCAAGGCTGGGCCAGGCTGCTAACGGCCATGAGGGTGGCCTGGCCCTGCGGGCGCCCGTCCCCCAAATACTCCAGGTCCGAGTGGCCACTGTCTGCCCACAGCGCAGCTGGTGCTGCTGGCGGCCCTGCTGGGCATGTGCTACACGGAGCGGAGCCCCGACCAGCTGCACCTCAACCAGGCCATTGGCAGGAGCCTGGCGCGCCACTTCCAGCGCGTCCGCAGCCCGGCCCACTTCTACAGCTGGGCCCGCAGCACCTTCCTGCCGGGCCTCCATGGGCCAGAGCCTGGTGAGAACCCCAGGACCCGCCCACTCCCGCCCCAGGGCCTGCCTGAGCCCTGCCTGCCCCCCGCCCGGCCCTACCTGCGCCCCGGGGCCTGCCTGAGCCCTGCCTGCCCCCGCCCGGCCCCACCTGCGCCCCGGGGCCTGCCTGAGCCCTGCCTGCCCCCCGCCCGGCCCCACCTGCGCCCCGGGGCCTGCCTGAGCCCTGCCTGCCCCCCGCCCGGCCCCACCTGCGCCCCGGGGCCTGCCTGAGCCCTGCCTGCCCCCCGCCGGGCCCCACCTGCACCCCCGGGGCCTGCCTGAGCCCTGCCTGCCCCCCGCCCGGCCCCACCTGCGCCCCCGGGGCCTGCCTGAGTCCTGCCTGCCCCCCGCCCGGCCCCACCTGCGCCCCCGGGGCCTGCCTGAGCCCTGCCTGCCCCCCGCCCGGCCCCACCTGCGCCCCCGGGCCCTGCCTGAGCCCTGCCTGCCCCCCGCCCGGCCCCACCTGCGCCCCCGGGGCCTGCCTGAGCCCTGCCTGCCCCCCGCCCGGCCCCACCTGCGCCCCCGGGGCCTGCCTGAGTCCTGCCTGCCCCCCGCCCGGCCCCACCTGCACCCCCGGGGCCTGCCTGAGCCCTGCCTGCCCCCCGCCCGGCCCCACCTGCGCCCCCGGGCCCTGCCTGAGTCCTGCCTGCCCCCCGCCCGGCCCCACCTGCGCCCCCGGGGCCTGCCTGAGCCCTGCCTGCCCCCCGCCCGGCCCCACCTGAGCCCCGGGGCCCCGCCTGAGCCCTGCCTGCCCCCCGCCCGGCCCCACCTGCGCCCCGGGGCCTGCCTGAGCCCTGCCTGCCCCCCGCCCGGCCCCACCTGAGCCCCGGGGCCCCGCCTGAGCCCTGCCTGCCCCCCGCCCAGCCCCACCTGCGCCCCCAGGACCTGCCTGAGCCCTGCCTGCCCCCCGTCCGGCCCCACCTGCGCCCCCGGGCCCTGCCTGAGCCCTGCCTGCCCCCCGCCCGGCCCCACCTGCGCCCCCAGGACCTGCCTGAGCCCTCCCGACCCGCTTGCCCCCTGCCCGTGCCCCTTTAGGGCTCCAGAGCAGCTGGACGGTGAAGAGCCCTCGGGCTCGGTGCCACCAGCCTGGTCCCCTGGCCAGAGGAGTCTGCCGGGCTCCCGCGTGGCCCGGGGGCGGCGGCCGGTGCCGTGTCCAGCGAGCGGTGCTGCCGGACCCCGGGCGCCCCCCCACTCAGCCCCGCCCCTCGGCCCCTCTTGTGCCGCAGGGCTCACCGCGGACGGGACCGGCTTCCTCCTCGGCAGCGTGCGCCTGCGGCAGCTCCGGCCCCAGCCTCGGGCCCCGCTCTGCTCCTGCCGCGGCGCCGGGCCAGCCTGGGGCCCCGCCGGCCAGGGCAGGGGGCCGCGGGACAGCGTGTGGGAGCTGCAGGGCGCCGAGAGCCTGCGGGAGCAGCCCGTGTGGGGGCAGCTGGCCCTGTACCCCGGAGCAGGCTACCTGGCGTCCCTGGGCACCAACGCCAGCAGCGCGCACAGGTGGGGCCGGGCCCTGGGGCAGCGGGGCGCGGGCTGTGGGGCCGGGGCCGGGGCTTGGGGCTCTGGAGGGGGCTGGCCTGGGGGCGGCAGAGCGGGGGGCCCCCGCCCCGCTCCGCTAACGGCCAGTGGCGCCCGCAGCGTCCTGCAGTCCCTGGAGCGGAGCCGCTGGCTGGACGGGTGCAGCTGCGCCGTCTTCGTGGAGTTCAGCGTCTACAGCGCCAGCGCCAACCTGCTGTGCGTGGCCACCCTGCTCCTGGAGAGCGCCGGGACGGGTAGGGGCTTCGCCGGGCTGGGAGCCCAGCGGGGCCGGGGCTGAGGCTCCCACCTGCCCTGGCTCCCCCTCGCTGCCAGGCCCCCGAGGCACCGGGAGGTTCCCCACTGGGCTTCGCCAAGAGGGGGGGGGGGGGGGGGCGGAGCCTCCCTGGGGACGGCGGGGGCCTGGCAGCTGCTCAGCCCCACCCCCGGCCCACCCAGAGCCTCCCCAAACCGCTCAGCCCCGCCCCGAGCCTCCCCGCACCCCCAAACCGCTCAGCCCCGCCCCGAGCCGCCCCGAACCCCCAAACCGCTCAGCCCCCACCCTAACCCGAGGGGGGTTGCTACGCGGCGGCGGAAGCCGGGTCCCTGCTCTGGGGCCCCTCGAGGGAGGCTCCGGTGCCTGGGCCCCTTCCACCCGCAGCCGCCTTGGGGCCGGGGCTCCAGAGCCGACCGCTCCGCTCCGCTGCCTTTGTCCTCCCAGGCGCCTTCCTCCCCTCGGCCCAGCTGCAGAGCATCCGGCTGGACGGCAGCCCCGGCCTCACCCCTGCGGCCTGCGCGCGAGCCGCCTGCCTCCTGCTGCTGCTGCTCCACATCTGGCTGCAGGTGAGCCCCCCCGCCCTGCCCAGCCCCTCCCGGCGGGCGTGAGACCCCCGCCCCCTGCTGCTCCCCCCAGCGCTGCCACGAGCCTGGCCCCCGCTCCCCAACAGCCCCCGCTGCGCCCAGGGGTCCCCTCCGCGCGGCCCCTCCCCGGCCTGGCCCCCTCGCTCCCCCGCTGCACCCAGGGGTCCCTTCCGCGTGGCCCCTCCCCGGCCTGGCTCCCCCGCTGCACCCAGGGGTCCCTTCCGCGCGGCCCCTCCCCGGCCTGGCCCCCTCGCTCCCCCGCTGCACCCAGGGGTCCCCTCCGCGCGGCCCCTCCCCGGCCTGGCCCCCTCGCTCCCCCGCTGCACCCAGGGGTCCCCTCCGCGCGGCCCCTCCCCGGCCTGGCCCCCACACGCCCAGGGCTCCCCTCCGCGCGGGCGCTGGCCCCTCCCTGGCCGGTCGCTCTGCTGGGGCCAGGGCACCGTGTCCTGCGCCCGCCGTGGGCCCCACTGCCCGGCCGGGCCACGATGCGTGAGGCCCGCGGTGACCTCGCCTGTACCCAGGGGCGGCGACTGAGGCAGCAGCGCTGGGGATACTTCCGCAGCCCGAGCAACGTGCTGGACGGGAGCATCGTTCTCCTGGGCCTGGCGGCTGGCGGAGTCGCCGTCGAGTGCCACTTGCTGCAGCAGAGCGCGCTGGAGCAGCACCGCCAGGACCGCCGGCGGTGAGCAAGGCCCCAGGAGCGCCCATGGCCAGGCTGGCACGAGCAGCAGCCAGACACGTCTCGGCCCTCCCCCGGCCTCCAGGGCCAGGCCAGGCCCAAGAGCTGGGCAGGGGCCAGGCCACAGACTGCCGGCCGCTGAGCAAACTGTGAAGTTTAGCTACGAATGAACTGTGCCCCTTCCTCCCTCCGGCCGCCCGGGCAGGCGCGGTTTCCACCTAGGGCTCCCAGCGGGGAGAGGCAGCATGTTTCTGCTGGGGGTGGAGCAGGCCCCGCCCAGGCAAGCGGGGCTCCCTGCCCACAGCGCAGGCCCTGGCCGGCCAGCAGCTGGAGGGAGACGGAGCTTTGCCTGTGGGATTTAGCGGGTGGCATGACAAAGGTCAGTCACGCTGCTGACGCCAGAGCCCTCTGTGTAGAGGGGGGTTCGCGGCAGCTGCCCGAGGCCCTGCACTTTGGGGGCCCCACATCAGCTGCCTCAACTGCCCTACAGCCAGGCCCCACCCTGGCCTGAGGGGTTGTCGGGAGGCCCAGTGCGGGCCAGCAACAGGGGCTGCTGGGTGGGGAACAGATGCTTCTGCTGGGCGACGAGGCTCCAGCTCTGCTGCTCGGTGGCCGGGGCCGCGGGGGAGGCGCTCGGGGGCGGGGAATGTGCTTGGGGGCAGGGGCCGACGGGCTGTGCTTCTCTCCGGGGCAGGTTTGTCAGCTTCTACGGGCCAGCGCAAGCGGCCTCCGCACTCACCTGCCTGCTGGCCTGCCTGCTGGCCCTGGCCACGTGCAAGCTGTGCAGCCTGCTGCAGCTCAGTCCCCGCATGCGCCTGGCCAGCCGCACCCTGCGCCGCGCCTGCCGGGAGATGCTGGGGCTGCTGCTGGTGCTGCTGGTGCTGCTCCTGGGCTACGCCATGGCGGTAAGTCGCTCTGCGGGGCGCCCTGCACATTCCTGGGCAGAAGCAGCCAGGCCAGGGATTCCCCACGTCAACGGGCCAGACGTCCATGGAGACTGGGTCCGTCAGTGGCTGCTGAGCAGGGAGGGTGTCCCTGGCCCGTGCCAGGAGCTGGGAGCAGGTGGTGGGAGGGATCCCTGGGCGGTTCCCTGTTCTCTGGGCGCGATGACCTTTGGGCCATTCTCACCTTCGCTCCCCTTTGCGTCCCCGCCCCGGCTCCAGTGTAACCTCCTGTTTGGCTGGAGCATCCGCAGCTACCGGACACTCTGCAGCGCGGCAGTGACCATTGTGGGGCTCCTGGTGGGGGACTTCAACTACGACACGGTGAGCGTGCCGAGCCAGCTGCCAGCTGGTTCCCCCAGTCCGGCCCAGCGGGGAACTGCTGCGGGGGAGCAGGAGAAACGAGGGGGGCCCACGCCAGTGGAGCTGTGCAGCTCCTCCCCCAGCTTTGGGGCCAGACCCTTCTGCCCCAACACAGACTGGGCGCTGCTGGGGGCTCGCCTGCAGCCCAGCCAGGGGGAGGGGCCCGCGGCCCAGCTGCTCGGGCGGATTGCTGGCAGGCACCTGCCTGGAGGTCAAAGCTGCCTCTGGCTGGATGCTTGACGGGCCTCCTGCCCCACATGCCGGGCTGGGCGGGGGCTGCTGCCTTCCAGGTTCTCAACTTGGACCCCGTCTTGGCTGCCCTGCTGATCCCCACAAGCATAGTCTCCATGCTGTACGTGCTCACAAACCTGCTGGTCTCCGCCCTGCTGACCACCTTCGGCGAGGAGCGGGCAGCGGCCATGGTAGGCACCGTGGCCTTGCCCCGGCTCCCCAGGCGGTGGGGGGGGAGGCAGGCGTGTGTGGCTGCATGGTGGGGGAAGGGCAACAGCACACAGGGCCCCGGCTCCTTCAGTGGGGACGCGCTGCCTGCACGCCGGGAACTGGCCCTTCTGCTTGTCCTCTCTCCTCCGCAGGCAAGCCAGGAGGAGTCCATGATCCAGCTGATGCGCCGCAAGCTGGCGGCCTTGCTCGGACTGAAGCAGCAGCCCTGGCTGGAGCCCCTGCAGGGCGGAGCAGCGCAGAGAGCTGGGCCTGGCTGACCCTGGAGACCCAGCTGCCATCCCCACCCCCTGCCTGTTTCTGCTAAGAACTTCAGCTCTTCCTGCTTCTTCCCCCCCCCCCCCCCAGGCCTGGGGGCAGGAGTAGGGGGCCTGTTCTGGTTCCAATAAATCGTGTGTGAAAGTGACTGTGCCCCCCGACAGCGCCCCGCTCTGGTGCAGAGGCCATGGCTTCCCCAGCTGGCTGAATGCTGCAGCAGTGCTCTCTACAGCAGGGGGGGTCTCCCCTTCTTCCCCACAAAATCCCTTTCAATGTGTGCGCTGTGAGCGCCCTCCCAGGCCCGTTTCCTTCCTGCCCCAAGGCCTCACTCTGCTCACTCCATCCTCCTCCTTCCCCCAGCCTCACTCACTTGCGCCAGGCTGGGGTAGGAGGTTAGGGTGCAGGCTCTGGTTGAGAGTGTGGGAGGGGCTTAGCCCAGGGTGGAGGAGTGGGATCCAGGAGGGGTTTCAGGGTGCAAGCTCTAGGAAGGAGTTTGGGGGCAGGAAGAGGTTCAGGGCAGGTTCTGAGACTGCTTCCGGGTGGTGGAGCAGTGGGGTTAAGGCGGCTCACTCCTGAAAGCAGCTGACATGTACCAGCAATGGCTCTGTTGCACCAGGTGCTGCCCCTCATCTACAGGCACCGAGCCCACAGGTTCTACTGGCCACGGTTCCCCATTACTGATCAATGGAGCTGCAGGAACGGTGTCTGCAGGCAAGGACAGCATGTGGAGCCCCCCTGCTCTGCCTTTCTCAGGGGCCGCAGGGACACGCCAGCCACCTCCCGGAGCAGCATTTACCAGAGGGAGAATGACTCCAGTTAAGCATGTGAGCACTCACTACTCCAAGAATTACATGGAAGCATAAGAGAGAACTGAAAATGCTGAAATGCACAGACCAGTCAAACCCCCCAAGCAGTACAAGATGGAACAGCAGCCGCCCGTGTGTGTGGAGTCGGAGATGAGAGAGGAGGACAGTGTGCCTGTTGGTGAGAATGGCAGATGCTGTGTGTGACAAACAATTGCTAAGCTCCCTCCGTCACCTTCTCTGTGTGGAGCTAGCGTACAGAAATGGGGGTGGGAGGGACACCCTGACATCAGCACCTCCCCTTTTCCTTCCCACACCTTCACAGCAAGCAGGAGGCTCCCAGGGGGTAGCTCCAAGGCAGCTGCTAGAAAGGTCGCAGTGCGTCAGGTAAGGCACTTCCTGTAGCGGGGGCCGAGCTCTGGGCACGTGGGCCAAGGGAGAGGCCTTGAAGGGGGGCAGAGGACTGCCAGGATAAGCAGGGGATACGGGCAGCTCTTACACGAGGAGGCCAAGAGGTTGGTTTGCTGAGCCTGGCAGAGCTGCCCTGCACTTGCCAGGGGGACGGCAGGGGCCAGGGTGCCTGCTACTGCCCCCAAGGCGCTTAGCTGACAAGAGCCGCTGGCAGCTGGCTCTGCAGGGCTGGGGTTGCACCCGCAGTCAGTCACCTGGCTGGAGAGGGCTGAGCCCTTCCCAGGGCTGCCCAGCCACTGCTCCCCCCGGGCTGCAGCCTGGCAGACAGACGGCCTAATCCACAAAGCAACGCAAAGCCGTGAAGGAAAAGCTGCTTGTAATGTGTCTGGACAGAAGGGTTTCACGCAGCAGCGGGCACCGCCCTGCCTGGCGACCGCAGACCCACCATGGTGCGGCTCCGCCCACTGACCTGGCCACTCCTGCGCTGCTCTGCCAGTGTGCACTCCCGAGCCAGGCTGAGCGTGCTGGTGCAAAAAGGAAACACCCCCCCACAGTGCAGCGAAGGCCACAGAGGGCTCCCTGAGAATCCCGTGGAACTCCACAAGGCCATCGGCTTCCTAGATCGACTCTGCAAGTGGCCCCACCACGGAGCCAGCAGCCTCGGCAAGCCTCAAGGAAGCACCTATTCTACCCCCACCACAGCCACTCTCGACCCTTTGGGAAGGGCTCTCTGTGGCAACTCCCCCTGGGCCTGCACCCCTGGGACATGCTAGCTACCCGTCACTGGGCCTCGCCCTGCCCCCGGAGAACCAGGGATAACCAGGCTTTCTTGCAGAGCAGTTCCCTGCTCCAGTCCTACAGGGCCGCCCACAGCAGCATTTGGCCAAGCACAGCAGGGAGAGAGGCCAGAGAAAGGGGTTAGCGCAGGAAACGCATTTCCAGGGGGTGTTTCACAGGGAAGCAGCTCAGTCCCGGCTGCCCGGGCACACGCTGGCGTAGCCAAGTCAGTCTTAGGTCTTCTTCTTCAGCTCCTCAAATCTCCGAGAGAGGTCGTCGAAATCAATGTCTTCCGATGCAGAGGAGTTGGCGCCGGCCCCGGCCGTGGGCAGTGTGTCTGGCACAGATGGCAATTCGGGCAGCACAAAGTTATCGTAGGTATCCGGAGCACCAGTCCCCGGCTTTGCAGAGGCTTCTGGCTTGGGCCCAGGACCTATTTACGAGGAGAAAGCCAGAGTTCCACGCTGCGGCCGAGTGCCTGCGGCCTGGACCCCCGCTCCAGGGCAAGCCAAGGCCAAGCAAACCAGGACAGCAACTGGAAAGGCAGCACAACCCATTCCCAGAGAACACTTGGCACCCAGGCTCCCGGCACCAGCCCGGCCAGCGCTCAGCTGAGCATTTGGCCGCCCGGGGACCCCAAGGATGTCAGGTAATGAGGAGCCCACCGAAGACACCTGAAGGAATCTGCACTCTCCTCTGGTCACGGGTGGGCTGAGCCAGTGAGGCAGGGCAGTCCCTAGCCAACAGCGGACATGAGGCGCTAGCACCAGCAGCTCTGCTGCTCCGCCTGCCCTGAGCCCTGGGGAGAAGTCCTGGCACTGGCCACAGCTGGGAGACAACATATTGGTCTGACCTGACTGGGCCCTTCTGCGAGCCCCTGGGGCGAGTGAATTCCAGCTCAGCCCAGCCCAGCCCCAGCCCACAGGCCTGGAGCGCTTGGTGTCACCCCTCGCTAGCGGCTCCAAGGAGCAGAGGTGCCCAAGCCCAACCAGAGCTCCTAGGGGCCCTCCCCCCCAATCTGGGCTGTCCTCAGTACAGAGGACTCCATCACATGGCTGGAACCAGCAGGCTGGAGCAGACAGGGGCCCGGTTACCCAGACCCCACGATGGATGGGGCTTCTCGCTCTCTCCGCCTGGGAACCGAGCCGCCTACCCCCGGGGACTCCTAGAGCAGAGCGGTCAGCACAACGGCTTCTCCGTTCCCAAACGGGCAATGCTGGGCACCCAGCAGAGCCCTGGGCCACACACTTGCTCCCCGCTCAGCGCCTGCACCTGGCTTCCAGGCGCGGCCCAGAGTCCCGAGGGCACGTGGCCCTGCCCGCCCCATCCCAGTGATGCCGCCCTGCTCCCTTCACTGCCACCTCGTGCTCATGCCCCATGTCTGGGCGGGTGTACCCGCAGGCAGTGTCCCCTCCCGAGAGGGGCCTGCTCTCAGGGCTGCCAGGAACGCACGCCCCAGGCAGCCGACAGCCCCCAGGGCCTCCCTGGCATACTCACCAGCCACCTGTGCAGAAGGCACAGCCTTGTCAGCACTGAGGTCGTCCACCTGAAACAGACACAGTGTCACTACACAGCGAGCAGGCTCGGCCTGTGCGCCTCTCCGACCGCAGCCCCGCACACCAGACGTTTCCCTTCCAGAGACAAGGGCAAGGCCTCCCAGTAAGAGCCGACGGCAGAGCCACGGCTGCTAGCCACAGCGCAGACACTCCCAAGAGGCCAGGCTGAAATCCCTCGCTGTCCCCGCCACGACTCGGTGAGGGGAGAGCAGAGCTGGTTGGGTATAAAGCACGTCAGCTGGGGCCAGCCACAAGTCTCCTTTAAGGTTAGATATAAAGTGATCCAAAGGCAGCTGCAGATGGCAACCGTGTTAGGTGAGCAGACGCAGGCCCCGCCTGTCCACGGCCCGCACACGAGAGTTTGCTACAGCCCTGTTGTCACTCAGGCCATGAAGTAAAACAGGCTCAGTGGAGGCCGGTTCTCTGCCCAGCCTGTGCAGAGGGGCCGAATCGGGCCCCCGCAGAGCGGGCGTTGGGAGTTTGCAACGCAAGCAGCGCCAGAGCCAGCCGCTCAGTGAAAAGCTGCCTTCCCTGCGGCTACGGCTCTGTTGCCTTCCCAGACTCTCGCTGCTGCTCATCAAGGCGGCTCAGGCACTTACAGACTCGTAGGTGGGCGGAGCTGCCGGGATGGGCGGTGGATGGATGTTGGTAAAAGGCTGGTACGTCCCCACCGGGACTCCATTGAAGATCTCCTGTAAGGGGAGAGGGGGAAGTCAGCACTGCCAAGGGCGGTGCCTGTGGGACAGCACAGCCGGGACGGGTGCCACCGTAGCAGCAGGAATCAGCACCGTGCCTGCACGTCTGTCAGCCACGAAGGCGTCTCAAACGCGCCTCAGGCCCTGGCACTGCAGGGGCAGCCAGCCTGGGCCACCGGAAATGGCTCTCGGCACCAGGAGGGCCAATGCCTCCTGGTGCTAACGCTCAGCACCCAGGGACCAGCCTATGCAGGCCCCAGCTCCTGGAGCTTTCCAGCCATCCGCAGGGGACGTGGCACAGGACTGGGCAGAGCCCCTTCCAGGCTCATACAAACAGCTACTGCCCAGAGCCAGCTTGGCACAGAACCGCCCACCAGGCTCTGCGGCCAGAGACAGAACCGGCCCCGGCTGCCCTTCCTGGAAGGTCTTTCCCCTCCATTGGCCTGGCAAGGAGGCGCTTCCCCTGGAGGCCTCGGGCCCTCCCCCACTGACAGAGTTCCTGCCCGTTCCCCCCGGGGCGGAGAGCTGCCAGCAGCCGGTGCCCTGGGGAGGCCACGCTGCAGGCCGAGGAGCTCTCTTCCCACAGGAGTTGCGCATTCATTCAAGACAAAGGAAGGTGGCTGGAGCCTGTGGAGGCAGTGGGCAGCCTCCTCCCCACTGCCCATGTGGGCAGACAAGGCAGAGCCCCCCCGACACCCTCGGAGACCACTGCTAGCGGGCTGCTCCCTGCCACGTTCGCCTCCCCGCACACAGTGCCCGGTGCTGGCGGCGACACTCACTCACCGGTCCATTTACAGGCGGGTAGGGCGAGGGCATGGGCATAGGCATGGGCACTAAGCCATCAGGCCCAACCAGCGGGGCTGTGAACCCACCGCCCCCGCCTCCACGGCCACCTCTCTTCATCTCGTCTGTGAACCCGACGTCAATCAGATCCGCCTCCACGCCAGTCGGGGCTTCAGCCTGCAGGGAGAGAGGGCTCGTGTCGCTAGCCCAGAGAGCCAGAGGACCCCCGGGGAGGCGCTCTGCCTGCCACAGCAACACGTGGGGAGGGGGCTCAAGAGGCAGCGTCCACATGGAGCGGGGGAGACCAGAGCACTGGCGGCTACTCCGCTGCCCGGGGGAGGGTGCTGCCCCGCTCGGTGCCGGGCCCGAGGAACGCTGGAGAGTTTGGCTCTGGCGCCAGCTCTGCCCCACTCACCATCACCACCGAGTCAGGCTCGTAGGGCACGTTGTAGTTTTTCGCAATCTCAATCAGGTACCTCTCCACCAGGATTTTGGGAGGCGCCTCCACGCTCAGCTTGTGCATCAGCTGGAACAGAGGGACAGGGCCATCAGCCGGCAAGGCAGGGCCAGGAGCTAGCATCCCTGGGGCGCCCAGGGCAGGGCTGTGGGAAGGAGCACTCAGCACCGCTGCCGGCCCTGCTGCGTGCCTTGCGCCTCTGCAGGTCTGCACTCAGGACTGCCCCGAGCCACGTCTCCGTAAGGGGAGCTGCGCGAGCTCCCAGCCCAGCGCGCTCTGCACCAGGCACCCGGGCCGGGGCTGCCCTGACGCAAGGCGCCCCAGCCACTTGGCCTTCCCCGCCAGACCGTTACCCTGTCATTGACGGTCCCGATCTGGTTGGTCCTGCACAGCTTGCCATACTCCTTGCTGTACTTGGCGCACAGCTGGTCCGCGACCTGAGCGGAAGAGTGGAGAGAATTTGGGCAGAGCAGCAGTTTCAGAGTTTAGCACCTGTCTCCCACAGGCCAGGAGGCCCCCAGGTCCCGCTACAGAGCCAGCGAGCGGCGTCTCACTCCCTCTCGTGCCACAGAGCGCAGGAGAGGGAGGCGGACCCGCAGCCCAGAGCCGCACTCTGCATTGGCCCCGCCCCTAAGGCTGCCAGCTCTGCTGGGACCCCACAGCGCACAGTGGGGCAAAAGCCCAGAATGGTCCTTGCCAATCAGATTTGGAAGGAAGTTCCTTCCTGCCCCCAAGTCTGGTGATCAGCTGGCCCTGAGCACGTGACCAGGACACACCATCCAGGCGTGAGCTTGGAGGGCTGGCCCAACGCCCAGGCTGTCCTGCCCCAGGTGCTGATGTACCGAGGCCTGGCTGAACACCACAGCCAAATCCACGCCCTCAACTTCTGCCCCTGGTGGCTCCAGGTGCCCCGACAGCCCTGCTGCCAACAGCAGGCCCGGAAGCCCGGGCAGGCTGCCCTGCGGCCAACACTGCGCACCCAGCTCAACTCACAATTTTCAGCTCTGCCACCTCAGCCTGCAGGCGGGGGGCAGCCCAGATGAGCGTGGAGACGGCTTCCGCCAGGCCGGAGTCCAGGTCCCTGCAGATGCATGAGTCGGAGGTTACGTCCCAGCACCGCCGCATGGAGGGCGTGAGGCGCCCCAAGGAGCCGGGGCAGGCCTGCAGCGCTCTGGCTGCACTGGGCTGGTGGGTGTCGGGGTCAGGCTCAGGCGCTGCAAGGGGGAGGGTCTCAGAGCCCAGGCTCCACCAAGCCTGTACATCTGCACTGCAATGAAGCAGCCCCCTTCCAAACCAACCCTTCCCCAGGGCCCAGCAGCTCCTTCACCCCACCCCCAAGGGACCCTTGGAGTCAGGGCTCACTTCATGGACTGAATCAAGCCGAAACGGGCCAAGAGCAGGTCGCAGTAGAGCTCCAGGATCTCCATGGCCTCCACCAGGTAGTCTTCTCGGATGATGTGCTCCACGCGGATCCGCGCCCGCTCATCCTTGCCTGCTGCCAGGTAATCTGCGATCTCCTTCCGGGCCTTCTGGGCCAGCTCGGCTACAGGACAAGGCACGAGCGCGGTTACCCAGGGGCCACGCCCTGCCCTCCCCCTATTCGCTAGCTTCCTCCCCTCCTCCGGAGCCGGAGCCCTCGACTGTGGCCTGCCTCCCCTGCCGGAGCCCCGGTTCCTTTGGGCAGGGGCCGGGGCACTGTGGCAATCACACATCTGGGGGCGCTGGGTATCCCTCTGCCTGGACACCTGAGTGCGCACCACAGGGCACAGGAAGCGCCCCTGCACTGCAAGCCCCGGGCATGGGTTCAAGGCTGTTGCTACTCACCCAGCCCTGGAACCTGCCTTCAAAGCTTCGGCTACAGCTTTACTAAAGCCACCGAAGCACCAGCCCCCTACCTCCCATCAGCTCAAGGGCCTGGTCACACACTGGGTGGATTTAGCAAGGAAACGCTAAGGCAGTCTGCACCCTCCTACATGTGGTCGCCCCATCTCAAAACGGGTCTATTGGAAAAGGGTCAGAAAAGGGAAGCAAAACAGACTGGGGTATGAAATGGCTGCAGCACGAGAAAAGATTATTAAGACTGGGACTTTCAGCTTGGAAAATATGACTGGGGGGGACATTATGATAAAGGTCTATAAAATCATGACTGGTGGGGCGAAAGTAGATAAGAAAGTGCTATTTACTCATTTCCTCCTTCCCATAACACACACACACACGGGGTCGACAAATAAAATTAATAGGTAGCAGATTTCAAACAAAAGGAAGTTTTACTACACAATGCAGTCAACCTGTGGAACTCCTCGCCAGAGGGCGTTGTGAAGGCCAATACTATAACAGTGTTCAAAAAAAGCTAGATACATTTTTGGAGGACAGGCCCATCAATGGCTGTTAACCAGAACGGGCAGGAATAGTGCCGCTGGCCTCTGTTTGCCTGGGAATGGGCGACAGGGGAGGGAACATGTGAGGATTCCCTGTTCTGTTCACCCTCTCTGGGCACCGGCATTGGCCAGTCAGCAGGCAGGACACTGGGCTAAAGGGACCTTTGGTCTGACCCCGTCTGGCTGGTCTGGTCTAGGAGACCCTGGGAACAGGGCAGGTTTTAAGCTCTGAGCCAATTCTATTCCCAGGGAAATCAGAGGGCCCACAGACACGGCTCTACAGCTGCCTGTGTCTTCCCTGCCCCAGTCCTCAGCCTCTCAAGCACCGGAACTTTTACCACCAGATGGAAACACCAACCGGGAGAGCGGGGCTGGCGCAATCAGCAGGTCACAGCTAGCAAAAGCAGCGAGTGCTGGGGGTGGGCAGAGAGCACCGTGGAGCTGGCCCGGCAGCTACCGCCACCAGACACTCACTTTTCTTTTTCTCCAGCAATTTGAGGCGATTGATAACCAGGCGCAGGTTGACTCGCAAGCGCTCGGCCTTGAACCCGGAGCCCAGCATGACGTCCAGTTCCTGCAGGAAGAAGAAAGGAGCGTCACTGGGCCTCCTGCAGCCCTCAGCTGTCCCGCCACCACCTTCATCTCCTCTAGCCACACACGGATGCCAACCACCCACTCACGTGTCTGAAAGGCGCCATCAGGCCAAAAGCCTCTGTTCGTCTTGCAACCCCCTGGAGCCACAAACCCTTCCTTTTCAGGGCACTCCCACACTCCACCTCAAGCGGGATACGCCCTCCACAGGTCGGGGAGCAAGAGCCGCTTCCGAGTGGCCTGGCTTAAGCCACCTGTTTCAGTCACGAGTGAGGCCCTACTTGGATCGCGGGACGACTGCCAAACAATTGCAGCTCAGAGGCAGGCAAGACTTGGCAAACCACAGAAAAGGAATAATGGGCCTTGCCTGGCAGGAATTTGGAAAAGCTGGCGCGTACCTATTTGTGCACCAAACATTTTCTTGAACAACAGAAGCATTCGAGTCTTATGGTAAACCTGAGGATGTTTTGAGAACCAGACATTTTGCTGCAACAACATTAGTCAAAAAAGAGATCGGTACAATACAAAATTCAGAAAACTAAATGTCTTAACTGCTCTAGAAATCAAGGCTGTCCCTTCAGGCTTTTCCATGCACGGTCACCGAATATCAGTGCAGAACATCCCGCTACAACGGTCTCCGCTTGGCTTTGAAAGACCCGTCTGTGCTGAGATTCTGTGGATGCTGGCGTGCAGTGTTATGCAAGACGGACCATGTTTGCTTTGCTAATTGTGGCAAAGCCGGTAGAACTGCACCTACAACTCTCCAGAATCATTTAAGTCACATTCACTCAAAAAAACATCGTTAGCTTCACAGGCGGACGTAGGGACTGCCTCCAAGGGGTGCCACTGCATTAGGGACACACTGACCTGTTTCACATCACACACTGGGGCTGGGACACACCGCAGCTGTTGGGAGCAGTTGTGTCCTGCCCTACCTCTCAGCCAGCCAGCGCCAGGCAGGGCGGGGTCTCTTCCCAAACTAGGGATGCTAAACTTCGATTAATGAACTAATCAAGTTGATACTTGATTAGCTGATGGGGGGGCACTCACGATCCCCCAGCACCTCTGCCTCTCAAATGGACAGGACCCACAGGCAGCTCTTGTACATTTCAAAGGAAAAGGCACAGCAGTCAGGCCTGCTTCAGTCCCTGCTCACGTCATTTCCCTGCTGCGCCTCCGCCTCCCCCCACGGAGATGGTCCTGGGGAGAACCTGCTTTTAAGACGGCTCCGGCTCCCTCCCTTGCTGACTCTCTCTGATAGAGGCTGGGAGGTGGGGGGGAGAATGATGGGGGTGAGTTGTCGAGTCACTGCTCGACTACATAATAAGCATTTGCTTGTCAGGTAGTTGACTAGGCGCTTACATCCCTATCCTGGGCATGGAAGAGCACTTTGCTGCATGGCAGGAAGACCACAGGAGCCTGGCACAGTCGCCTTAAAGTAGCAGCAACCTGGGAGGCAGCACAGGGCTAGGCGAGGGGGGCAGGACAGGAAGTGGGGGCTCCAGGGGGGCAGCACTGGAGGCCTCTGGGGATGAAGCTAATACTGGGAGGCTCTGGGGGTGGGGTAGTACTGGGGAGTTCTAAGGGGTGGGCGGCTGGCACTGATGCGCACTGGGAGGTTGGGTGCAGTGGCGCTCTGGAAATAGGAGGCTGGCTCTGGGAGGTCTGATGGTGGGGAAGCTCTATGGGGTGGGGGCTGGCACTGAGGCATTTGGGATGGGCGGCTGGGTGCAGGGGACTCTGGGGTCAGTGGTTGGTGCTGGGGGAGTGGAGGGCTCTAGGGGTTAGGGCTGGCACTGGGGGCGGAGCTTAGGGTGACCAGCAACATTTGTTTTGGCCTATTTGCATGTTCATGTTTGCATATTCATAATTCAGATAATGAATATACAATTGGACAAATACAAAGTTGCCAGTCTGCCAAAAGTTTGTGAATGGGTTTGCCAGTCCCCTGTATAAAAAAGACTGGGAATCATGCCATAAAGGACAGCCTAGGCCTGGCGCTCCTCGGCGTTGCTTCAGCCTGTCTGCCGCTGCCTTCGGCACCTCCTGAAACGCCTTTCTGCGGAAGCTGCCCGGTGTGTCGAACCCACGACAGCGCTGGCTGACCGACGGCTAGAGAGCCCATCTCCAAAGCCTTCCTGCCTGGCCCCAGGGAGAGGGGGCGGTACCTCCCGAGTCTCACTGCTGGAGGGCGACAGAGCTGGGCATGCTGTACGGCCAAAGCATCCGTAGCAAAGGTGGGGAAGAGAAGCTCAAAACGTACGCCCACGGCAATCAGAACCGCGTGGGAGCCAGCGCTCCCTGGAAGCTGAGCCCTCGGGGCCACTCAGGAGAGATTCCAATGCCGCTCCGCTGATCAGCAGGTGTTTCTCCTGGTGCCACGCATGCCTCAGTGCATAGAACAAAATGCAAACTTCCACAATCGCCCTCTGCCAGCCCGTTCCCTTGCCCGGTGATTGTCTCTTCTGTGTGGTTTGAGAAACAATCCCACTTGGGCACAGCCCATTGTCCTGGAACATCCAGCCCTGACCTTGTTTGAAGTCAGATAAGAGGAACTGGCGTACCGAGCGTGGCGGTCCTAGCTCTTACCGTTTAGGAGGAGTTCTTGAGCAGACAGACGGACAGGCTCTCAAACAGATAGTTGATATTGCCTTTCTTCCGAACAAGACCATCCCCTCTACCCTTAGTCCAGTCAGAAGATTTATCCCACAAAGTCCTGCGGTGCCAACTAATAATTTAGCTTCTCTACTAAGACTTCCCCTTCTTCCTATTTGCTACACTCCTCGCATCTGTGTAGAGAGCTAAAATGCAGAGTAGATTCTCCTCCTTGTGCGTATGACCGACTAATCTTACACATGCTCCAATTTCCAATCCTCTCCCAAGTACCTTTCCTTAGTCTTACCAGACTTGTGTCACCTTCCTGCTTTCAACTACAGGCTACAGCCCTTTAGACTGGCACACTCAGGATCGGCCTGGAGATGAATATCGCCTTGCAGCACACCCACACTTTCACTGCATACGGACCGCGGATGGATGTTGTCGGACCAGTGTGCTGGACGAGGGCCATTCAGCATGTAGTTCAAACTTTCTAGGCAGTCAACTTCGAATTTAATTTCCAATTTGATTTTTAATAGAAAAATGTATTTGATTTTTTAAATCTATTTTTGAAAAAACCCTCTTGGTTTAGGTGTAGCTCCTCCCATCTGAGTCCCAGCCAATCACCTGACATCCAGGGACGACAAATCCCACTTGCTCTGCAAACCAAGTGAACGATGGAGAACAAACTCCACTTAGCTAGGACGATCAGGTGCCGCGATGCCTCAGACACATGCAGTCCCGCCAGTCGGTGAATGAAAGGAAAAGCCTCTGCCCAGTGCTTGGCAGGTTTGATTACGAAATCACTAGCAGCAGGTAAGACAGCCCTGAGTTACTGAACAGGAGGGTTCAGTAACTTTGCTAGGGATTGAGGGTGGTGTTCTCAGAAGTACTGACAGTTGTGGGATTCCTAACTTCCACTGAATTGTAACAGGAGCTGGGCACCTCCCTCTTAGGCCCTATGAACATCCCTGTATCAAATTACACCAGAAGGAAAACCTTGTCACCACTGGCACTTCCCAGGCCAGAAGGGAGCGCTTTAGCTGGCCGTACTAAGTCCCTGGAGAGGGAGAGAAATACAGCCGGCCAGGAAACCAGAGCCAGGTGTGGGTCAGTAGAGCGACAGCCTTCCTAAGCACCTTATGAAGTGCACAAGAGAGGGGCTCTTCATGGACCCGATTCAGGACTAGCTTCACCACCACCCAGTGGCCTGTATCTTTCCAGGCTGCTTACTTTCCCAGGAGTCTGATGGGTCTTGCACACCCAAGTTTCACACTACTTCCTTACAAAATCAGCCATTAACACAGACTTGCCAAGCACACAAGCACCGAATACTCGCTTGCTCTCATTTAGTTTATTAACATATGGTAAAATCCCCTGGAATACAAATATTGTACTTGTATTTCATTCTACCATACACAGAGCAGTACAAGCAATTTGCATATAGCTACGTACTAGGAATGGGACCGCGTAACCGTGTACACGATTGAGCAATGAGCTGAGGTTAATGCAGGTTCCCGGTGTGCGCAGTAGGGATGTTAAAACGTGTGTATTTTGTAAATATGTAACCATTGATTTTTCCAATGTTTACATGCAGGGGGCAGGTGAGAGCCCAGGGGAGGAGGGGGAAGGTGGCTTAAAAGTCAGCTCCCCCACTCATTTCCCCCCCCCCCCCCCCGCGCCCATCTCCCTTCCCCCTCATGCTGCTGCCAGATACAGAGGCTCCCTACATGCACTGGTTCCCACCTCCCTGGTCCCCACCGTCTCAAAGCAACAGAGCGGGGGCTGCATGTAACCCTGTACCTGTGTACACATTCACATCCCTAACGAACAGGGAGCCAGCTTCAAAGCCAGGTCCTAGACAGCCCCCAGCCACGCTGCTGCCTGTGTGTGTTTGGGGGGGGGGGTAGTTACACATTGACTTGATTAAACACATTTTAACATCCTCAGGTGGTGCTGACTTCACTAGCGGTTTTTGTGCAGCCTGTTGTAAAACTAGGCCAATATCTAGATGAGTTGATGTACCCCCAGAAGACATCTGGATACCCTCAGGGATATGCATATCCCTGCTTGACAACCCCTGGCATGAAGAAAGACCTCTCTCTTTGCCCTTTCCCAGCTCTCCCAGCTCTTAACTAAGCCACTCCTTATAGCTTGTCAGCCTGTAGGCAGACAAGAGTTTTCGATTTAACGGCCATGCTCGGAAGAGTAACGATGGTTACTCACCTTGTGCAGTGACTGGAGTTCTTCAAGATGATGTCCCTATGGATGCTCCATGCTTGGTCTTGGTGCCGTCCCTGCACCTGGATTGGAGATTATGCAGCAGTCCCTGCCAGGCCACATACACACAACACGAACCACGCGCGCCATGCCAGTCTGCACCGCGCATGCATGGCCCAAATCCTCCACTTCTTCTTTACCCTGGAGGCCCCAGGTCCAAAGCAGAGGGGAGGAGGGTGGGTCGTGCAGCATCCACGGGGACACCATCTTGAAGAATTCCAGTCGCTGCACAAGGTGAGTAACCTTTGTTTCTTCTTCAAGAGGTCCCCATGGAGGCTCCACACATGGTGGCTAATAAGCAGTTTTGCGCACTGGTGGCAGGAGCTTTGGGATGTTACGGTAGGCAGATGATAGTACTGCTGAGTCCACCGGGGTGTCACCAGCAAACGAAAGTGCGGAGTGCTTGGGAAAGGTAAGTTGCGATGCCCAAGGGGCTGCCTTGCAATGCCCATTAGTGGCACGTTGAGAAGGAACACTATGGAAGCAGATATGGCCCTGGTGGAATGAGCTGTCAAGAATAATGGTGGCTGTAGGCCCTTAAGCGTGTAAGCAGTTTTTATGCAGTCTAATCCATTTTGACAACCTCTGTTTTGATATGGGGTGTCCCGTCACTTGATCGGCGAAGGCGAGGCGATTGTATGAAGGGTCTAGTTCTGTCTAGATATGCGGACCAATGCATGGCGAACACTGAGGACATGCATGGCAGACTCAGGAGTTTGCATGTGGTTTTGGGAAGAACACAGGCAGGTTTACCAGTTTGTTTATATGGAATGATGATGCAACCTTTGGTAGGTATTTAGGATGTACGAAGGGTAACCCTACCTCTGTGGAATACTGTGAAGGGTTGGTCGGCCATGAGTGCAGCCATGTCACCAACGCAGTGACCAGGAATGCAACCTTCATAGAAAGGTGTGAAAGGGAGCAAAAGGCGAGGGGCTCGAAGGGCGGCCTGGTCAAGGCTTGCAGCACTAGCCTGGGATCCCAGGCAGGCACCAGTTGTATAATATCGGGATGTGAAAGATGCAAACCTTTGAGAAATCCTTTGGTGATCAGGTGAGTGTAAACAGAGTGGCCATCAATCTTGCAATGGAAGGCTGTAATGGGTGCTAGGTGTACCTTGATGGAACTACAGGAGAGAATGATTGTTTTAAGGTAAGTAGATAATCAAGGATGAAGGACAGGGGTGTCAAGGTTGGGTCCTGCCTGTTTGATGTACACCATGTTGAGAACCGCTTTCATTTGTACGTGCAGGAGGTGCGGGTGGAGTCCCTACGACTGTGGATGAGAATTACACAGATCTCTTCTGGGAGGGCTAGTTCTATGTGGGAGATCCACAGAGGAGCCAGGCTGTTAGATGTAACTTGGGCAGATCCAGGTAGGTTTGCACTGTCTGCCCCAGAGTGTTTAGATTGTGCTGGAGAAGGAGAATGATTAAATTAAATTAAATGAATGGAGATGCCTATCTCCTAGAACTGGAAGGGACCTTGAAAGGTCATTGAGTCCAGTCCCCTGCCTTCACAGCAGGACCAAGTACCAACCCAGACAAATTTTTGCCCCAAATCCCTGAATAGCCTCCGCAAGGACTGAACTCACAACCCTGGGTTTAGCAGGCCAATGCTCAAACCACTGAGCTATGCCTCCCCCAACGATAGGGTGAGGATCGACATCCTTAGCAGGAAGGGATACCACAGTCATCTGGGCCAGGCGGGGGCTATCAGGATGACTGTGGAGCCTTCCGTCCTGATCGACACTGGCCAGAAGTGGTATGGGGGGGGAAGGCATAAGCAAGGTTGTGATCCCATTGAATGAGGAAGGCATTCCTGAGAGATCCTGTCCCTATGCCCGCTCTTGAGCAAACCTGAGTGCATTTGGTATCGTGTGACATTGCAAACAGATCTATTGATGGTCGGCCACATCTGTAAAAGAGGGAGCATGCTATTGAGCGGTTGAGGACCCATTTGCGATGTTGGGGGAAGAGTCCGCTGAGAGCATCAGCCGTCATGTTAGAGATGCCTGGTATGTGGATTGTGGAGAGGTGGATGTTGCACAAAAATTCCACAGTTTTATAGCTTCAGTGTAAAGGGATGAAGATCTGGCCCCTCCCTGTCTGTTGATATAGAAGGCACAGACAGTGTTGTCTGGGAGGACACGGACATGCTTGTTGGCTACAGAAGGCAGGAAATGTCTGCAAGCGTTGTGTACGGCGCGCAATTCTAATAAATTAACAGACATCTCTCGGGTTGACCAGAGTCCTTGGGCAGTCTGATCTCAGAAATCAGCGTCCCATCCACTGAGGGAGACATCGGCTGTAATCGTGCACAAGGGGGAAGGGGATGCCTGTGCAAAGTTTGGCTGATTCGGTCCACCAAGGGAGCGATTTTTTGCCCTTGTGTGGTATTGTGAGAGTTACATGAAGTGTTTGAGGTTTATAAGCTCTGGAGAACCAAACTTGCATGCAGCACATGTGAAGTCGAGCATGCGGTACTCCGAATGTGGTGGCTGCCATGTGGCCAAGAAGTTGCAGGCAATCTCTGGCTGGGGTGCAAGAGGTGAGGTAGATCACCGTGGCCAGAGTCTGAATGGCGAGGAATCTTTCATGAGGTACACAGGCCCGAGCAGCCATGGAATCTAGGCGCACTCTGATGAACTGCATGTTTTGGGAAGGGTAAACCGAAAACTTTTCCTAGTTTGTGCAAAGGCCTGGATATTGAAAGGTCCATGTGGGTCCTTGCTGTTATGCATGCCCATTCCGTCTGCAACAACGTCTTAAGGAAGCAGTCGTCGAGATGGGGAATATGGGCTGCCCATTGGCACAGAGTGCACTGGTTCATGCTGTGCATCTCCAATCCAGGTTCCAGGACGGCATCAAGACCAAGGGTGGAGCATCCACAGAGACCTCCGGAAGAAGCACCTGGCCTTCGATATAAAGTACGTATAATTCAATAAAGGAAGCTCCAAGAAAATGTTCTGTAGTGAAGCTACATTAGTAAAAAATGCAATTCACCACCATGCCTGTCAACAACATTGAGGCTCTGAGAAGTATGGGAATAATCAGTCCCGGTCTCAAAGGCGCACACACAAAGCCATCGCTGTCAGCTCACAGGGGTGGAGGGTCACATGCAACCAGTGCCTTCATTTCCAGCTGCTTCTACTGACGAACAGACACCTCAGTAGAAGAAAATGAGTATCTGTAGAATCAACTGTAAGCAAGGAAAAGCCAATGTGGCTGTCTTCACTAGTGGTCACAGCTACAGAAGAGGAAGAGAAGAAATAGAAACTAGGGATGTTAAAATTAGATTAATCAAATAGTCGATGGAATTTCCATCGACTATTCGATTAGCTGATAAGGGCGCTTCCGCTTTGAAAGGTAGCAAGAGCCCTTCAAGCTCCATGCAGCGCTTCCACTTTGAAATATACAAGGGCCCTAGTAGGGACTCTTGTACATGGAACACTGCTGCTGTGCCAGGCCCTCTCCCACAGAGCTGGAGGGAACTGGCTTTTAAGCAGGCTTACCCCAGCACTCCCCTTCCCTGCCTCTTTCTGATACAGGCAGCAAAGGGTGGGGAAGCCAACTAATCGACATTTGCTTATCAGACAGTCAACTAGTCGCTTACATCCCTAATAGGAACACCACACAGATATGAGCTGCTGGCCAAAAATGATAGCGCAATGTGCAGGGAACAACAGATGCAGGCAACGAAACAGGATGGGGACCTGGGGGACGAGGGGCACGGAACATGCAGATGGATCTACAAACATGTGCCTATGAGTATTCATACTTCATGATGTGTCAGAACCATAACTTACATTGGAAGTGTTTCTGGATGGGAACAGTACTGTGGGTGTGAAGTAATTTTCAGGCAAACAACTTGTCAGAAAAACTGACTCTGGGTTGAGCTTTCCTTCACTGTGTCTGGGCAGAAGGAAATTTGTTCAGAAGAGTTGGTACAGCTTTTGTGCTGTTATTTCGGTGGTCAACTTGGGAATCAATTTCCACAAGACATTTCAACCTGATTTTGCACTTAGATAAGTTATTTTAAGAAGTTCAAAGTTTGCCTGCCTCTCCCTGCTCTGAGGAATGTGGCTTAGTCATGCAGGGGAAAAAATGGTTGCAAAATGAGTTTACTGACAAGCAAAACCAATGTCCAGAACAAAATGAACACCCCTTATCTTCCTGATTTAAGGACTGCATTGGGTGCGGCTTTCCATATGCTTTCATGTAAAGCTGCCAGGGAGTGTTAAGGTTTTGATCGTTCATTCTGATTTCCCCCAAACATAAAACATACATTAGAACAGAACAACATTGGGGTGAAATCTGTACAAGCACATGTGTCAGAAGTTCTAACGTTATTATTCACAGAAATATCATAAGTTAGACACCTTGTCCATTCTTGGGGCTTGAAAACTTTTAACAGGCAAGTACATGAGCTTGGTTTTATACCTATTGCACCCAGTGGCCTCATGACCAATTCCTTGGCAGGGAAGCAATAAAAGTGACTATCTAGAAAACACTATCAAATACACAACATCAAATTAACTTTTTGTCTAATCTTTTTCAGTTATAGCACAGGTTGCTGATGGCCCCGACAGCTGACAGGCCACTTGGTGCTAGCTTGTCATCTCCAGCTGCTTCCCTACACTAAAAGATGGTTATACTACAACATCTGCCTATTATTACTCTTATATGTGAACAACTTCACAAAGTTGCAACCAAGAGGTGATTTCTACTATTAAAGCTTAGGAATCCTTGAATTATATTATTCCCAATATTACTTACATGAATAGCAGCAAAATTATTCAGACAGATGCAATGTTTCAGTTGACAGGGTCTTTAAACACTATGGACTGCTAGGAATAAGCAATAATTAATTACTGAAAGTCATCTTGCCCACTCAATTTATGCAAGACAGGTTCACTCCATTTATGAAATTCTGGATTAACTGTCCATGTCAGATTAAAATATGGGAAGCATTTAGGCTTCAACCACTTCCCTTGGTAGACTACCCACAACCTTAGTGTTACTGTCAACAATACAGTCAAGTTTTTCAGTTTCATTACGTCACTCATTAATCCCTTTTTAGTGCTTTAAATCATTTTATTTCCTCCTCCATGTTTACCCTTGTCACATGCTTGTAGGCTCATATTCCCTCCCTGCACTTATACCCAGCAGCCAAGGTAACTCACAATTCTCTGCTTACGACAGCTCCTGGCACCGATGTACATTGGGGCTAGTGTCTAAAGCAGAGCTACTCAACACCAACCCGTGGCCCGCGGTGCAATTTGTGTTTACGTGGGGCTCAATACTGGCCCGTGGGTGGGATCCTTTGAACTGGAAATGTGCTCCACAAAGGGGAGAAAAACAACAAATGGTCTGGTAGCACTCTAGCCCCCAGCGAGGCGGTGCCAGGAGCGCTGGGGCATTGTGCGAATGCTTTGTATTCATGTCCGCCAGTGTGAAAGACACTATTAGCCTATTACAAAAGGAAAAACTATGTAACACTTTAAAAGACTACCAAGATGGTTTAACAGGTGATCGTGGCTAGACCCACTTCCTCAGACCAAATCCTGGAAGAGCATCGGCAGGACCATATCTACCACAGGAACACAAGGGAAAGGGAACGCGAGTCTGTCTTATCCCACGGTTTCTCTTTCTGCACCACCTTCTCCATGAACTGGATTCAATTTTGTGGTGACCGTGGGGCTTTTTCACCGCCGCCGCCTACGAGAATATTTCCAAACTACCAATGAACATCAATCAATACCAAAAGAAAAATAATTCTATATGGACTCCCCCTGATGGTTGGAATTACAATCTGTATTTCTATATACAATGCTTCCGCAACAATGCGCAGACTGACATTATTCACAGACAACAACAAGCGACATACAATCTCAGCCGCGCTGAACACTATGCTCTCCAGAGTCTCAAAAACAATCCAGATGTTATAATCAAACCAGCTGACAAAGGGGGTGCTGTGGTCATTATGAATAAGTCCGACTATGACCAGAGGTAACTAGACAACAGTTTACAGACCTCTCTGCTCTGATCCCACTTCACAATACCAAAAGAAACTACTCTGTCTCCTTAAAGAACTCCCTACCTCTACTCAGGACCAAATCCACACAGAAACACCTTCTGAATCCTGACCAGGATTGTTCTATCTGTGTCCCAAAATCCATAAACCTGGACACCCCGGATGTCCCATCATCTCAGGTATCGGCACGCTCACTACCGGATTATCCAGCTATGTAGACTCTTCTCAAACCCTATGCAACCAACACTCTCAGCTCTCTCTGAGATACCACTGACTTCCTGAGAAAACTACAAAACATCGATAATCTCCCTGATAACACCATCCTTGCTACCATGGATGTAGAAGCTCTCTACACCAACATCTCACACGAAGACTGATTACAAGCAATTAGAAACACTATCCCAGAGGACACCACTGCCGACCTGATAGCAGACCTATGTAACTTTATTCTCACCCACAATTATTTTCAATTTGGGGATAACTTATACCTCCAGATCAGCGGCACAGCCATGGGTACACGCATGGCCCCACAGTACGTTAACATCTTTATGGCTGACTTAGAACAACATTTCCTCAGATCCCGTCCCCTTTTGCCCCTTCTCTACTTACGCTACATCGATGACAACTTTATGATCTGGACCCATGGCCAAGAAACATTGGATGCATTCCATAGAGACTTTAACAACCTACACCCCACCGTCAATCTCAGCCTGGACCATTCTACATGAGAGATCCATTTCCTGGACATCACAGTACAAATCACCAATGGTAAATTAGATACCAATCTCTACAGAAAACCCACTGACTCATACGGTTACCTACATGCCTCCAGCTCCCATCCAGAACACACCATACGATCCATTGTTTATAGCCAAGCCCTTAGATACAATCGCATCTGCTCTAATCCTACTGACAGAGACCAGAAGCTTCAGGATCTCTACCAAGCATTTATAAACCTCAATTACCCACCCGGAGAAATAAAAAAACAAATTGAAAGAGCCAGATGAATACCCAGAAACTATCTACTTCAAGACAGACCCAAGAAAACCAACAATAGAACACCACTTGTCATCACCTACAGCCCCCAACTTAAACCTGTCCAACGCATTATCAATAAACTACAGCCTATACTGGAACAGGATACTACACTCCAAGAGACTCTGGGTGACAGACCCATAGTCTCCTATAGACAACCAACAAACCTCAGGAGGATTCTTACCAACCACCACAGGACATACCACACTAATACCAACCCTGGAACTTTCCCTTGCAACGAACCCCGTTGCCAGCTTTGTCCACATATTCACTCTACTGACACCACCATTGGACCTAACCATGACAGTTACAAGATCAAGAACACATATTCCTGTTCCTCCAGAAATATAATTTACACCGTCATGTGCCAAGAGTGTCCGTCTGCTATGTACATTGGTCAAACGTCTCAGACACTTCGCCAAAGGATCAATCCCACAAAACAGATACCAGTTTCACAAAGAAGGAACAGTTTCTTGCCATTTCAACCAGACTGGGCACTGTCTCACCAACCTTACTAGATGCATCCTGCTTCAAAGAGACTAACAGCAGACTACAAAGGGACGTCTCAGAACCGTCCTTCGTGCTTAAACCTGACACTTTACAAATGGGCCTTAACAAAGATGCTAATTATCTCACCCATTACAAAGCCAGCGCCCCCTCGCGTCACTATCTCAGACACTGACCCCCACGAACACCTGACTGTAGTGCGCTGGGGACTGGCCCGCCGGTCCATACGCTCGGCCAATTCTCCCCGCCCACGAGAGCGCCTCGCCTACCAACCGCCCTGCCAGCCTCGGAGCGCGGCCCAGCCCGGCCTCTCAACCGGGAGCAGGGGCGGGAGCGCAGCGGGGACAAGTGGGGCCGGCCCGCGGGAGAAGGACCACTCGCCTCAGCCCCCCGGCCCGCTCGCCTCAGCGCCCCCCGCCCCCCCCCGGCCCGCTCGCCTCAGCGCCCCCCGCCCCCCCCGGCCCGCTCGCCTCAGCGCCCCCCGCCCCCCCCCGGCCCGCTCGCCTCAGCGCCCCCCGCCCCCCCCCGGCCCGCTCGCCTCAGCGCCCCCCGCCCCCCCCCGGCCCGCTCGCCTCAGCCCCCCGGCCCGCTCGCCTCAGCCCCCCGGCCCGCTCGCCTCAGCGCCCCTCGCCCCCCCCGGCCCGCTCGCCTCAGCCCCCCGGCCCGCTCGCCTCAGCGCCCCCCGCCCCCCCCGGCCCGCTCGCCTCAGCGCCCCCCGCCCCCCCCCCCGGCCCGCTCGCCTCAGCGCCCCCCCCCGGCCCGCTCGCCTCAGCCCCCCCCCCCCGGCCCGCTCGCCTCAGCGCCCCCCGCCCCCCCCCGGCCCGCTCGCCTCAGCCCCCCGGCCCGCTCGCCTCAGCGCCCCCCGCCCCCCCCGGCCCGCTCGCCTCAGCGCCCCCCGCCCCCCCCCCCGGCCCGCTCGCCTCAGCGCCCCCCCCCGGCCCGCTCGCCTCAGCCCCCCCCCCCCGGCCCGCTCGCCTCAGCGCCCCCCGCCCCCCCCCGGCCCGCTCGCCTCAGCGCCCCGGGCCCCGCCCCGCCTCAGCCCCCCCCGGGCCCGGCACA
Organism: Pelodiscus sinensis; assembly: GCF_052426305.1. Classification (NCBI taxonomy): domain Eukaryota; kingdom Metazoa; phylum Chordata; order Testudines; family Trionychidae; genus Pelodiscus; species Pelodiscus sinensis. The sequence goes on from NC_143063.1 coordinate 52,069,827, forward strand.
GCGCCCCCCCCCGGCCCGCTCGCCTCAGCCCCCCCCGGGCCGCGCCGCGCGGGGCCCAGCGCCGTGAGGGAGCCGCCCCAGGCCGGGCCCGCCACCCCGCGGCCTCCGGGCAGCAGCGCCGCCGCCCCACTCACCGGCCGGGCAGCAGCAGGAGCCAGGCGCCAAAATGGCGGCGGCGGCGGCGCAGCCTCAGCCCCTCCCGCCGGCGGAGCGATCCGCAGGAGCGGGGCTCGCCGCCATGTCGCACCGGCCCGCGCGGGGGCTGCCGGACCCCTGAGGCGGGCGGGGGCGGGGCGCGCCCCGGCACTACTTTACCTGGTGGAGGGATCCGCGCGCAGCCGTCTGACCCTACGTGGAGTCACGCAGCCGGAGTCACTCGGCCGCGCGGCCCCGCCCCTCTGCGCCCCGCCTCGCGCTGCCCGGCCGCCGGCCAGGCCCGCCCCCAGTGCCGAGCCGCCCCCTCATTGGCCCCGCCCCCAGTGCCGAACTGCTCCTGGCCCCGCCCCCAGCTCCCACCCTATTGGCCCCGCCCCCAGTGCTGTACTGCTCCTGGCCCCGCCCCCAGTGCCGAGCCGCCCCCTCATTGGCCCCGCCCCCAGTGCTGTACTGCTCCTGGCCCCGCCCCCAGCTCCCACCCTATTGGCCCCGCCCCCAGCGTCTTACTGCTCCTGGCCCCACCCCCAGCTCCCACCCTATTGGCCCCGCCCCCAGCGTCTTACTGCTCCTGGCCCCACCCCCAGCTCCCACCCTATTGGCCCTGCCCCCAGCGTCTTACTGCTCCTGGCCCCACCCCCAGTGCCGAGCCGCCCCCCCATTGGCCCCGCCCCCAGTGCCGAACTGCTCCTGGCCCCGCCCCCAGTGCCGAGCCGCCCCCCATTGGCCCCGCCCCCAGCTCCCAACCTACTGGCCCCGCCCCCAGCGCCGTATTGCTCCGGGCCCCGCCCCCAGCGCCGTATTGCTCCGGGCCCCGCCCCCAGCGTCTTACTGCTCCTGGCCCCGCCGCCAGCTCCCACCTTATTGGCCCTGCCCCCAGCGCCGTACTGATCATGGCCCCGCCCCCAGCTCCCACCCTATTGGCCCCGCCCCCAGGGCCGTACTGATCATGGCCCCGCCCCCAGCTCCCACCCTATTGGCCCTGCCCCCAGCGCCGTACTGATCATGGCCCCGCCCCCAGCTCCCACCCTATTGGCCCCGCCCCCAGGGCCGTACTGCTCCGGGCCCCGCCCCGTCTTGCTCCAGCTGGCCTGGGTCCGTTTGCTCCTGGCACAGTGCCCCCGGCTCTTCGGGCTGGGCGGGGGCCGGCCGGGCGCCTACCGACGGGCGCCTAGTGTCGCTCCAGATTCGCAGCCGGTTTGCACGTCACGCGGGTGGGTGTCCCGGCTCTGCGCCGGGCGGCTGCCCGACCTAAGCGGATTTAATCGTTCGTCCCTGGGGACGCTCCCGCCTCGGGTCCGGCCTTTGCTCATCCCCCCTCGGCGCACAGGCTGCACAGAGCGGAGCCCGGCCTGGGCGGTGGGCCATGTTCGCGGTGCAAGGAGGGGCCGAACCGAAGGGCTGCCCTGCATCAGCACAGACTGACCCCCACTGCCGAGCCATCGGCAGAGGACTCCCCTGGGCGGGAACGGATGTTCTTGGCGATGAGCATCCCTGTGGCTGCCCCCCTCACCGTCCCGTGTCCCCGCCCCTCGAGTGGAGATTTTACAGCCGCGTTCCCTGCCCTGCCGCCCCACAAGCTGAGTAGCGCGCTCGGCGCAGGGCTCCCCCGTTACTGCTCCACAAGAGAGCAAGGCGCCATGCGGAAGGTGGGAAGCGAAGCACCCCCAGGGCCGCTCATCAGGGATGGAAAGCCTGGTTTGTCCCTTAACCAGTTGTCAGTCAGGAGGGTCCTGCCGACGAGTTCCTGAAGGTCTCTAGCTCCACCGACAGTGGTAACCAGAAGGCTGCTTGTGTGTGCTGTGTCGATTTGCGGGTTAATTAACACAGCAGACAGACCCCGAGAGGGCCCCCAAAGACCTCAAATCAGATAAGGAGCGAAGGCTCCTGGCCAGGTTTATTGTTAAGCGATGTACAGTAACGGCTGCCAGCGTCTACTGAACCACTAGCACATGTACCCCTAACAATGGCCGCCTCAATCAGTGGGAGACCCCCACTGCCCCCAATCAGACAGACTGTCCCCCAAGACACCAATTTATGTACAAGTACAAACAAGTTACACATCACTCCTGACATTGTCAGGTTGCCACCCTTTGACACCGGGCTGGACAACAGGCCCTCCGCAGACCGGATCCAGCCCTCCAACTGGGTTGATCTGGCCCATGGAGGCCCTGCCACTCCCCCCGGCCAATTAGGGCCTCGGATGGGGGGGAGGGGGGAGCGTACAAAGTTTCCTCGGCTCTGCCAATAGCATGTGGTACTGCTTGCTCCTGGCAGGGCAGGAGGAGACTTTGCATGCACCTCCGCCCCCAAGCCCTGATTGGTCTGGGGGAGCACATGAAGTTTCCGCCCACTGCCAGGGGTATGAGTGGCATGGGGAAACCCTTAGGAGGGGCAAAGACTTCTCTGCTCCCTCACCCCCGGACCAATCATGGTTTCGGGGTGGGGAAGCAGGGAAGTATCCTGGCCCTGCCCGTTCTGGCTCAGTCCCGGGCCAATTCAAAAATTTCCCTGGTAAAAAATTATTGTCCACCCCTGAGCTGATACTACTTAGATACACCCTGCACCTAATGGTATGATTAGTTCATCTCTATCCAACATGCTGTTGTTTTAGAGCCTTTCCTGAACCTGGGTCAGTATCTGTGGGGAGTGGGTACCAAGGTTTTTTCTAACAAGTTGATGGTACCATGTGCTTTCAACTTATGCCAGTACCAATGACTGTTTTATAGTCGGCACCTCATGCCAGTCACTATTCTACATCTGGGCCTATTGCCAATTAGTGCTTTACACTCTCACCCTGTTCATGCCAACTTCTATGAGCAGCTTAGCTTTGCTGTATGTTAGCCATGTTTTGTCCACTGGAGCTAGGCCGCAGACCAGGCCTGTGCTACATGGGCTTTTGTTTTAGGCCTGCATCTTATTACACCAGTTAACAAAACCTGCTACTTAATTAAAATCCTATTGGGACTCCAGAAGGGGGATTGCTTATATGCAGGATACCCCTATCTTTTAATTCACCCAACCCCCAAGGATAAATTAAAGCCTATGCAAAGATTTCAAGAGGGTAATGAATGCTTGTTAACCTCAAAGACAATTTGTCTACACAAATGGCATAGTATAGTACAATACTTATAAACACCAATTGATGCTAATAAGTGACCCTGTAAGAATGTATAATGTATGTGATTTTTGGAAAAAGAAAAACCATTAAGCGTGCTACAAATGGTAATTGAAAACATACCTGATGCTAAACACAGAGCACTATAGCACTAATGCTTCTCAGTCATTATCTGCGAATAAAAGTTAGTGCAGCAGAGAAACTACTACAAACCTGGTCTGCTGTATTAGAAGGACACCGAGGCACACCACTTCATGAATTTCATGGTTGAAATCACCTAAACCAGTGATTCTCTAACTTTTTGGTCAATGGACCACCTGGCTCAATGCAAACCTTTCAGCAGACCACCAGTTGCTAATTACATCATTAGCCCAAGCCATGTTGCTATTGCTGCAGCTAAGGAAAATGGGTTAATTTAAATTATTACACAGATTAACTTTTTTAACTTTTTCATGCTTATCAAACTTAATTTTAAATAAAGTAAAATATTAATTTATGTCCAACCCAAAAGGTTCCAATGTTTTCTTTATTTATGGCAGGGGTGGGGAACCTCATTTTGGGTCAAGGGCCACTGACCCACAGGAAACTCAGTTGAGGACTACACAAGTAAGAAGCAAAAATCCCAGCCCCCACTGATGTAGCCCCGACTGAGATACCTCCCTCCTCTGGCACTCTAGTCCCACGGGGCAAGGGGAAGGAACAGGGAGGACTGAGGTTCAGGACTTCTCATAGGCCAGATTTATTTTCTGGGGTTCTGGAGTTAGTGGATTTTGAGGACCACTTTAGGCTCTGGGGTGGGGGCAAAAATGAGGGATTCAGTGTGTGGGACAGGGCTGCCAGCTAGTGGGATAGGGATGGGGGTGCAGGAGTGGATGAGGGTGCTAGGTCTGGATGGGAGGTAGGCTGCAGAAGCAGGCTGGGTGTAGGGCGTCTGGCCAAGGGGAAGGAGCAAGAAAAGGGAGGGTGCAGGAGTAAAGGTGGATCCAGGAGCAGGGTGGGGGTAGGTGCAGAGCAATCTGGGGGTGTGGGGTCTTGGCGGGGAGAGGAAAGTGAGGGGGATTGGGCATGAGTGGGAGGACGATTACCTGACTTCATGCCCCATTGCAGCGGAGGAAGCCTTCAGACACCACGTCCCGGCACTGCTGTTCCCTCAGTGGGCGGGGAGGGAGCTCAGCTCCCTCCTGGGCTCCCCACTCCCATGACTGTCCAGCTCATTTACTCTGCCAGAGATGTTGGCTCCCAGGGTCCCCTCCACGGCAGGACTCTCCGGGACGCGTCACAGGCTATGAGACAGCCAGGGACTGTGCAGCATTGACACTAGGGCAGCGTTTCTCGACCAGTGACACGAGTACCCTTAGGGGGTACGACAACAACTGATGTGGAGAAAACTGAATTTTTGGTTTACATTTTACAGCGCTTTATTGTTTTTGTCCTTTTTACACCCAAAAATGTCATTGCCCGCCTGCCTAGGATTAAGTTGTTTAAACAAATGTGCTGCAATGGTAGAAAAACATGTTGAGAGTCTGAAAACTGTAGGTACTGGGGGTACTTGTAATTTTGTTTTTAAAAGGAGGGTACTTTATATAAAAAAAGGTTGAGAAACACTGCACTAGGGCTGGTGACACAGGGATCTCTCACTTGATGCAGAGAATCCTCTGAACTGTCATTCATGCTTAAATTCGATACTTTACGCCTAAGTTTGAATAAAGACTCTAATTATCTTACCCATTACAAAGATAGCTTCCCCAATTATCACCTCTAATATCATTAGCTCACAGACATTTGCCTCCCCCCCCCCCCCCCCAAATCTCCCTTCTGTTCTGAAATTTGGTTTGTCCTTTTCATATGTGTTCATTTTTTTAAATTGTATCCTTTGGTATATATGGTTGTGACTATTTTCTTCCATTATTTGATCTGAGGAAGTGGGTCTGGTCCACGAAAGCTCATAATCTAATAAACCATCTTGTTAGTCTTTAAAGTGCTACATAGTCCTGTTTTTTGATGCAGAGAAGCAGTGGGTCTGGGGAGGGGGAAGGGAGTTGTTTAAGCAGGCTCCCCTGCTGAGTGCTGAGATACAGCCACCTCTGGGGTGGAACTGTGTAAAAGCAGCACTGCACAGTCGTTCAATGGGTGTCAGGAAGGACTGTTGGTTGGTGCTGACCTCAGTTCCCTGACATGATGCAAAGGGGTTGATGGTCTGTCCCCGGTGGGGGGGGGGGGAGAGAAACTAGTTAGTTAGAGCAGGGGGTGATTTCAGAGCAACAGACTGACCTGGGCATCCTTGTCCTCCCTGAGAGCAGGCCAGGCCTGCTCTCCCCCTGCATCAGTCCAGGGCTTGCGCTCTGTCCATCTGTGCTCCGCTTTCTGGCATGGGTCAAGCTGTGGGCAGTTCCCAGGGTCTGCTCCTTGCACAGCCTTGCCTGTGAGGAGGGGTCACTTTACCATGTAGCCCCAGGTCCTACAATCTCTGAACCTGACCCCATCACAACCCAGTCCTCAAGTCTCCCATTGCCTCCTCACCCTAGCTCCCACCCCTACCCCATTGCTTCCCCCTGCCCCAGCCCCCCCACATAGCTCCCCCACAGTCTTCCCCTCCCTAGGCTAGGTCTACACTGGCAGGTTATTGCACAAGTACAGCCGTTCTTGTGCAAGAATCTGCAGAGCATCTACACTGCCCACCCACCCGCTCTTGTGCAAGTAAATTTACAGTACGGTGTGATAAGAGAAGGCTCCTTGGGCAAGAGTTACTTTTTATCAGGTGTAAGCTCTTGCGCAAGAGGGCAGTGCGGACGCTCGGCAGGGATTTCTTGCGCAAGAGAGCGTCCACACTGCCATGGGCGCTTTTGCGCAAAAGCACAGTGCACACATGGTAGTGTGGACGTGTTCTTGTGCAAGCCTTCTTGTGCGAGAAGCCACCAGTATAGACATAGCCCTACTGTCTCCTTGGACCCAGCCCCCTCATCAGCCCCCAGCCCCCGACAAGCCAGATCCCTCCTGCCCATTTTGCACAGTGGTGGCTGCTTCCAGGCAGTCCCTGTATGTTGGCAGGGGTGGACGGAGCAGCAGCAGCACATGTGCATGCAGGGGCCCAATCCCACTGGGGAGGACACATGCTGACTCTGCACAGCCTCCCTCTGTTATCCAGTGGTGGCAGGCGAGGAGCCAGGACAGCTCTTGGGGGGCACCGAGGGCACTTGAGTGGGGAACCAGGTCACAGAACCATAGAATCCAGGGCTGGGAGAGATCTCAGGTCATCGAGTCCAGCTGCCTGCCTGAAGCAGGACCAACCCTAACTCCATCATCCCAGCCAGGGCTTGCTGGATCTCCATGCCCCCACCTCCAAGTCTCACAGCAGCACTGGCTCCCTGCTGCGTGGAGGAGGATGGGGGGCTGAGCTCGAGCTGCAGCCCACCTGGGAGGCAGCTGTGGACAGGAGTGGTTCAGAGTGCATTGAGAACCATTGATTTAATGCTTCCTTTCTGCACTAATCATGGGTGTGGCAGCCTGCCAAAACTCCTGTTTGTCACGTGGGTCCTGCAGCTGAGCAGGCCCGGGATGAACCGTTCCATCCTTGAAGTACATAGCCTGGGACCCGGCAAGTGCAAACAGCAGCTGGCCCTTAGCAGCTCTAACCCACGCACTTGAGCTGGGAAACTACTAACCAGTGAACAAGCCTGACCTCAGGCTCAGCTCAGGAGAATGTTGAGTGGCACTGAACCAGTGTGCACACCCACTAAACAACTGGGCTATGTTTACACTCGCGGTTTCTTGTGCAAGAACACGTCCACACTGCCATGTACGTGCTGTGCTTTTGCGCAAGAGCGCCCATGGCAGTGTGGACGCTCTCTTGCACAAAAAAGCTCTGATGGCCATTTTAGCCCCAGGGCTTTCTTGCGCAAGAAACCCCTGCTGAGTGTCCACACTGCCCTCCTGCGCAGGAGGGCTTACACCTGTCAAAAAAAGAGCATAGCTCTTGCGCAAGGAGCCCTCTCTCGCCACGCCGCACTGTAAATTTCCTTGCGCAAGAGCGGGCGAGCAGTGTAGATGCTCTGCGGTTTCTTGCGCAAGAACGGCCATACTTGCACAAGAAGCCACAAGTGAAGACATAGCCCTGGAGCATAGGGAGTCCTGTGCCCAGTCAGGCTCAAAAAGGACCTAGACCTCAGAGGGTGCCTTGGATTCCCCCGGCTGGAGCCACGTCTACTGCGGCCTGGTACAAGGTGGCAGGACCAGGACTCCCCGCAGACTGAAGCATTTCTAAGTGCCTGTGACTCTCTTATGCATTGCTCTGCCTTGCCTATGGTGTCGGTTTGCAGTAGCTGTGTAACCGTTGGGCAGTACTAGCTCAGAGCAGTGACGTATGATTAAGAAAAGAACCTAGCCCTGATCGACTCTGTTGCGAAGTGAATACATTGTTCTGTTTGGCCATGGCCCTGTGAGTGACACTGTTACCTTCAGTTGAGATACACTTCTTTGCCCCAGCAGGTCACTGCTCCAGGAGCAAACCCTGCCTCTCTGGGCCCGCTCAGATCCATTTTGTCCTGTATTGTCTCCCTGTGAGGAATAAAGTTTGCTATATTCACCAAGGCACACACAGATGTGCACCACCACTAGAAAAACATGCTGCTGCCTGCGTGTACATGCTCTGTAAACGTCCTGGCTAATTTGGTTCTGAACTGGAGGCAACTAGGGTTATTCCTGCTGCCCCACGGTGCATATGGCATTGCCACTGATCAGGGCTAGCCTAGAGGAATGGCTGCAGGAACTGGGTGTACGGTGCAGAGGGTCTGAACACACGCTAATCGTAAGCCATGTTTACCAGCTGGCTCCAGCCTCTTCCCCTTGCATTGTCAGCTCCCAGATCACCTCGTAGCTGAGGCGCCTGCACTCAAATGCGCACAGAAGCATCGGTGCCACAGAGAAGCAAGGCGCAAACACAGAAGGAAAAGCTATTGGTTTATATATAGATATATAGATATATACTGTGTTTACATAGTCAACGAGTTAAATGCAATATTCATAAGAAGAGCATTAACAATAAAAATACAATCTGTGTGTAGCCAAGTACAGACTTCCAAGGGGAAAACAGGAAAGGATCTCACCAAGAGTACAAATATACAGTACAAATTGATTTATTTCAAACAGTTACAAAAAAGCACAACAAAATAGAGATTATCCTTCGAATTATTAATGCTTTGTTAAAGATGGGACAGGGCTGGAGGGGAGCACCTGCCTAGTTCTAAGGCTTTAGATACAATGCAGCTGGTTACATGTCAATACAGCCATTACATAACTGGGGATTATAGCTGCGGGTTGAGTACTTATCTACACTACCTAGCTGTGGGCCAGCCCAGCCCATTTCCCCAGTGTGGCACTTCCCTACTTGGAGACCCCAAAGCCCAATGTACGCACGGTCCTGCCCTGGACCGTAAGGTGCTAAGCACATGGCAACAAACTGGGTTATACCCTGTGTCTAGCATGCAAGGCAAGGGTTGTAGGGGCTGCACCTCACTATGCACAGATATTGAATGCGGCCGGGGGGGCGCCCTCCGTGCACACATTCCTGGCAGCAAGAGCATGCCCTGTACACAACATGCTTCGGAGCCATCTGAGCAGCCCCCTTCCCATGCCAGGCCCTGCACCGCCAAGAGACAGAGTCTGACGAGCGCTGCTGCACCTAGCACACAGAACCCTGTGAAGCGCGTGGGACTTGTACGTCTCTACCAGGGAACGAAAGGGATGGAATGGAACAACCGCTCAATGTGAAAAGTGCTTTTCACCAGTGCCCCTGCTAGGAAGGGCTCCCTCTGCAGCACCCCTCCTGTGTCGCCAGGGCCCCCTCTGCATAGTCTGGGAGTACGGGGAGTTGTCACTCAGACCTTGTCCCCTGCCCCTGGGGAAACAGCGGACACCCTAGCAGCCAGCCTGGTCTCTGCTGAGCAGCGCTCCCCTGGACCGAGTCAGGAGATGGAACAGCTGGCTGCAGAGCCCCGTTATTGCATATTCTGGAATCTTCCCAGAGTTTCCCTGTGAGCCCGGCAGGGAAGATGTGCCTGAGGAACCCAGGGGAGGCTGAGGCTACCAGCTCTCCTTCCCTCTGTAGTGTAACAGCAGAAACACCTTATTGCTCTGGCAACTCTCCCCCTTTCCCCCACCAAGACAGAAGCCCTGCAGACAGCTCAGGCTGGAACCTCGTGCAGGTCATCCCATCCTGCAAACCACAGAATCCCAGCAGGCTCTGCCCTGGGCTCCTCCACACGCACTCCTCTCAGCTTCTCCCACACTTACCACCTCCAGACTTTCCTGAAACCCGCCGGCAGCCCAGAACCAGTGAGGAGAGACTGCTGACTGTCCGGGCACCTCACCAGCCAGGGCCAAGGCAGCTCCCGTGTTCCCTTTCCCTTCCCTGCTTCCGGAGCAAGTGCAGTGTCCTAGCTAGTCCTCTCCTTGGGATGTGGCCTCCATGGGGCATAAGGATCCAGGGTAGAAGAGTGCCAGGTAGATTGGACTTGCTGAACTAGGCAGAAGAGGAAAGCACTGAGAAAGGTCACTGGCTTCGTTCAGGGCAGCTGTGCTTGGCCGAGATACGCCAGCAGGCGGCAGGACAGACTGGTGGTCAGGTGGCAAAAGGTGAAGAGCAAACTGTGGGACAGATGGTCCACCCCACAGCCAACCGATTAGCCTGGCTGTAGTTGGCTTCGAAGGAGTCGGCGTCTGACAGAGCACAGCGAAGGAGACGGGTGCATGAAGCACACTCTTCAAAGCCCTATCCAAGAGGGCCAAAGGGGCTTCTGTATTTAGTACACACACAGCTGCTCCACTGCTCACATCGCCTCCCTCTGCACACCACCAGCCCATTTGCATTTCCTGTACCTCTGACCTCAGCCCACGGGGCCTGGGCCACATGCAACATGCAGGCGACTCGGGACAAGCCAGTGTCACCACCAGGATTTTCCTGCAGGAGACTCAAGAGGGTGACATGTAAGTGAAATGCCAGGGAAGAAGTGTGATGAGAAGCCCAGCACCTGAGGAGTGGCCCATCTGTGTCACAGCCCAAAGGTGCTGTGCAAACACCGGTCCTCTCTGCCGCTGCCAAGGGAAGCCAAAGTTTCCCAGGAAGAAAGTGTTATTTTGGTTTTAGGCATATTGGTCAGAGGGAGCTGCAGCCTGTACAGCCAGGGCCCAGAGAAAAGGGAAGACAGCTTGGATCTGTGCTCTGGGGGGTCTTGGGTGAGGCTACACTGCCGCAGGTCTAGGGCACCTTCCGGACATCAGCCCAACTCAGGAGCAAGGCAGGGAAAGCACCTGCTTGCCTTGGGGAGAGACACAAGGGCAGGCATGGGGTGTTCTAGGGACACGGGCAGAGATGCCAGGTGAAGGAACATTCTGCAGAGCCTCTACCCTTCTTATTGCCTCGCCGAGTTCCACAAAGTGCACATGTGCCAGTGCCAACTTGCTCGGGGGCACGTCCAGGGGAATGTGGACACAGATCTGTTAGTGGCTACGGCTACAGCAGGCTCAGCAGAACAGTGACTGCTGGGGAGGAAGACGAACGGTGTAGGGACTGTTCAGCAGCTGAAGGTGACCCCACGCTATTCAGGGAGGCAGTATAAAAATCGCACCTAATAGCAGCAGGCAGCCATGCTTGGGAAGGTGGAGACTGAGGAAAAAAGGAGAAAGCAAGATGTGAAACAAGCATCAGGAACCCAGCCAGCAGCCTGAGGTGCATGCACTCCTTGTACACACTAACCCCCACACAGGCATGTTCCCAGGACACCAGCTGTTGGCTGGGATACAATGATGAATACACAAAAGTCTGGATGTGCCAAAGTGAACGTGCTCTTATTCTCACTGCCTGGCTGGCCTAGTCAGTTTCTTCCTGTGCTGTCGATGCCCAGAGTGAGCAAGTTAACAGGAGTACAAGTACCTTCACGTGGACGGAGTGTTACTACCAGAGTCAAATACGAAATACTTCCACACACCCTCCTTTAAGAGAGTCATCTCTCGATTTCAGTGCAACTCCACAATGAAGCACCAGAACATCCAGTGTAAAAGAACACCTACAAAGCTGTCCAAAGATATAGCACGCTATGCCTGCCACCATCCTGCAATTAGTAGAGATGCTACACTTAGTGAAACTTTCGTATCATGCCTCCACACTCATTTTTCTATTGTGTATAATTGTCATAGTTAACAAGTTACCCTGGAAGGAGGGATTAGCCACCAGGAAATTTGTCTGGTACCATTCAGCCGATTTTGATTTACTGATGCACGCAAGTGTCAGGATTTTCAAGGTGGAAGAATATACTTTCATCCACGTCTAAAGGACAACTTAAAAGCATTCCCCTCTACCTCCACAATTCAGATATAGGCTGAATCCGGGAATGGAAGGTTTAAATCCAAAAGGAAATTATTTTAGCAAGTTATAACCATGCAAAGAACACTTTAAAACGTAGTCTTCATATAACCTTTATTACAGCAATTGCAACTAGGAGAGCGATACTCAGACCTCAGCAGTCCAGGAGCTAAATTAGCGATCAATGTTACCCAAAAGAGCCACTCTAGTGTGAACTCACTGATTCGTTATTCATATTATTCTTCATAAATGTCTGCGTGTGTGTGTGTGTATGCGTATAAAATATACTTGTATAGTTTTCTCTCACAGCAAAATGACTGACCAAGTATTCTACAATTGGTTAGTACAGTAAAAATATCCTGATTGGCTAATAATTACATCACACTTTTTAAATATCATGTGCTGCAAAGAGCTGACAGATACTCATGCTTCAGTCTGAGTATCACCCCACTAGGACATGCTGTAATTAAACTTTGCTTTGGTGACAAATAGTTATGTAGGTATCTGTATAGATGAGAATTAACTACAACTCATATCCCATCCAAGCTGCCATAGGCCCTTCCCCAGTTCCCTGTTCAATACTTGCTACCCATCCTCTAGGACCTTCCGCTCCAATTTCTAGTATTCACGGCAGTCTCATTTTCTACAGCTGCTTTGCTAGTAGAAAGCTCAATAGGATTCAGTGGAGGAGACACATCAAGCAGAGGCCACCAGAGCAGCACCTGCATCTCCCCCCACCTCACAAACAGCTCCATTTGTGAAGAAGTTACCTTTTAAAGTGCATGTGTGAAGAAAGGGGGTGCTGGGAGCAGTGTCCCCTGAATCCCAGTGGGAACTCCCCCCTGCCCACCACGAAAAGAGGAATAAGAACTTGAGAGATTTTATCTGCTACCTTAAGCTGTGGCTTTTGGGGTCTGCCCTTTTTGGCTTCCCCACTCATCCTGAATGCTCTGACCCTGCCCTGCAGGAAACTCAGGCACTGAGTTCCAACCCCTGGAATGCGTCTAGAGCCACGCTTCACCACCACATCCTTACCTAGCTCACTGCTGCTGCTCCCTGAGGACTGGAGCCCTCTAGATTCCTTGGTGACCAACTAGAGCAAACCCAGCTCAACATGGCAAAGAGCAGCCTCGCTGGTGAACCCACCACCCAGTCTGTGCAAATTTTCCACCTGATAAAGGTGAGGCTCACTCACAGGTGACGTCCCAGGTCATGGCCTCACAGAGATCACTTCCCTGCATTAGAGCGCCCTTCGATAGACAGCTTGACCTCCTGTGGAATGAAAGAGGGGCGGAGCAGGGAGGGCCGAGACTCCTCCCCCTGCACACTGTATCTTTGGAAGCCTGGGGCTGTCCAGCAGTGCTGAGCCCCTGGGGCAGGCTGGGAGGACTCGGCACAGGACACTTGGGCTGCACTCTCCCTTTCTGTCTGATTCTTCCTCTCACTGGCTCTGTCAGATGGAGGCGGCTCTCTGGGTCCCTGAACTGTTCTCTCAGGCCTCTCTCTGGCAGGCACCAGCTGGCCTGCAAGAGGGCAGTTAGCCTGAGACACCGAGCTGCCATTCAAGCTCTGCAAGCTGATTGATATGCAGACATCACCCACCTGCAGCCTGTGACATGGCAGAGCAAAGAGCTGAGCGGCCCGCCCTGGGCTACAAGAGGACCAGCCCTGGCCATACACGAAGAAGGGATGCTCGGGGGGGACGTCAATGCTCACTTTACTCTGCTGCTCCCCAACCACAAAATGCAAGGTGACAAACCCGGGCCACTGGCTCTCCTGGATATCCACCACTGTGCTGGAGTCAATCTTCAGGCCCCCGCTCACCTCCGCGCTCCGCACAAAGTCCTGTGTCTGCAGGTCTTCCACCCTCTTCAGCTCCCCTGTGGCCAGCTGGATGATGGCTCCTTTCATGAAATGGGAGGGCAGATTTGAGGCGCTGGGGGGCTGCAACGGGGCTGAGTCCTTGCCCCGGGAGCTTCCGCAAGCCTGTGCATCTGGACTCTGGCTCATCAGGGGTTCTGAAGCAGAAGACCTGATGGGCTCAGAGCCAATACGCACCAAGACTGGCCTGCCATTGGCTATCACCATTCCTTTGGGTAACGGCCTGTCTCTCCCTAGCTCCTCAGGGGCCACCACGTATGGACACCTGGCCTGACTTTTCTCAGCTGTTTCCACTGGCTCTCTCAGCAAGCCCCGTGGCTCCCCCTGCTGACCAGGGACAGTATGGCAGAGGTTCAAGGGGCTCGGGCCATCCTTCCTCCGGGCGGTCAGAATGGAATAATCCTGAGCCGCCAGCACGCCAACCACTCTCTGCACCTCCAAGTCCGTGTCTGGCGTGTTTCTGTGAGCCGGCACAGAGTCCTCTGTCCTCCGAGTCTGATAACCAGAAAGGAGCTGCCCGTCCACCACACACTGCACTGCAGCCCCCGGCAGCGGGCCGGCAGCTTTATTGCTGGCAGAGGCCAATGCCTCACTGGTCCGCCTCACCACACTGGGCTCCAGATGTCCCTGTCCCCCATTGGCAGAGGCAACCTCTGAGCTCAGGGGACTCTCTTGCAGAGGCGGCTCTGGGCTCCCCTCCACAGCGGAGGCCTCGTATGGTGAATAGCCTGGTGGGAGCCGAGACATCTGGTAATAGACAGGAACTCTGCTCTGTGTGATGTCCAGCGGCTGGACTCCAGCATGGTGCTGCATGTGGCCGGGAGGGGAGAGGGCAGAGGCAGCTTTGCTGAAAGTGTGGGCAGGAGAGGTAGTCTGTGGGGAAGGAGGGCTTTCCTCTGCCAAGAGAGAGGCATATGGCACAAAGCGGGGAACATGGGAGGTGGGGAGGCTGGCAGATGGGGATAGAAGAGGGCTAGGGAGGAAGCTGGGGGGGACAGCATAGGGCACTGTGTAGTGGGACCCTATGAACTGCAGCGATGTAGAGGGAATCTGAGCATAGTGGATGGGAGGATATGGAATCCCTGGATGCTGGATCAGGGAAGAGGTTACATTAAAGCTCGGGGGCAGAGGACTCATGTTCACAACTGGGTGGAGGCCAGTGGGAGAGAAGGTGGCTGGAGGCACAGCCACTTTGTACAGCATGCCATATTGATCCACAGTCAGGCCAGCTACGGCTTCAGCACCATCACTGCCAAGGCCGTAGCGTAACGGTGTCGGGCTCTGCCCAGTCACCACGACACCCCTGCACCACTCGGGGGCATCGCTCACCGGCGTGTGGTTGGTAGAGCAGCCGGCTACCCTCCCCACATCCTCGCTGGTGACAGGGAGGTCTCGTTTCTTTGGGGGAAGGCATTCCTGGCTTCTCTCATGAACAGGTTTCATATTGCTTTGCGGCGTCCCAGGAGGACTAAATGGCACTGCTTCCTCATGTGGGCATCAGCAAGGGCTGCTCTGCGCTGGCTGCCACAGCCTCATCTGCTGAGGAACAAAGGGAGAAGTGAGAAGCCAGCAGGGCCCACGCCGCAAGTGTCCAAGTAAGGCAGAGTGGCTAGGGAGCCTCCTTCTGACAGCACAGAAACCAGAAGTGAAAGGGGAGGAGAAAGCGGAGCGGAGCAAAGGCTAGGAGAAAGCAGACTGAGGACAACACCAGAGTCATCCAGACAGGGGAAAAAAACTCCCCTTCCTCACAGAGTGGAAAGGGGAAGTGTGTACCCCCATGCCAGGGCAGACAGCCCATGGGGGGGTGGGGGAATATCCCCTAGCACGGACAGCCCAAGCGGGAGGAGGGGTGGGGGGGAAGTGCCCCACCAGCACAGACAGCCCATTGTGAAAAGCACCCCCCAGCACAGACAGCCCATGAGAGGGAGAAATGGGGGGAAGCAATGGGGGAAAGTGCCCTCAGCACAGACAGCCCGCAGGGAGGGCAAGGGGGAAGCCCCCCTCCCAGCACAGACAGCCCGCAGGGAGGAGGGAAGCATCCCCTCAGCACAGACAGCCCGCAGGGAGGGGAAAGGCGGAAGCCCCCCTCCCAGCACAGACAGCCCGCAGGGAGGGGGAAGTGCCCTCTCAGCACAGACAGCCCGCAGGGAGGGGGAGCAGAGCTTCATGCTCTGGAGCTGGGTTAAGGTACACAGGACCCACTACCAGAACAGCCTCTCTCTGGTACTGTTCTCACTCCCATCCCTGGAAGAGACTCTGTTCAGCAAATCAAATGCCTAAAGTGCCATAGCAAACATTTCTTCTCCAGAGCTTTTTCACCATGAACATGAGAGGGGCCACACTGGGTCAGACTAAATCCTCATCTAGCCCAGTGTCCTGTCTACGGCCAGCGGCCAGTGCAGGTGCCCCAGAGGGAATGAACAGAACAGGCAAACATATAGTGATACCTCCCCAGTCACCCATTCCCCCCAGCCTCTGACAAACACAGGCTAGGGACACCATCCCTCTCCTTCCTGGCTAATAAGTACTGATGGACCTAACTTTCATGAATTTATCCAGATCTTTTTAAAACCCTGTTAAAGTGCTGACCTTCACCACATCCTCCAGCAGCGAGTTCCACAGGTTGACTGTGTGTTGCATGAAGAAATACTTCCTTTTGTTTATTTTAAACCTGCTACCTATTAATTTCATTTGGTGACCCCTCGTTCTTATGTTATGGGAACAAATACTTGACTTTTATTTATTTACTTCCTCCATACCAGTCATGATTTTAGAGAATTCTATCATATCCTCTCCCCGTCTCCTCTTTTTTAAACTGAAATGTCTGAGTTTTTAATACAGGCAGTCCCCGAGTTACGCGGATCCGACTTATGTCGGATCCGCAGTTACGAACGGGGCTTTTCTTGCCCCGGAGGACGGGAGCGGCGGACGCCCAGATGCGCCGCGGTCCATCGCCCCCGTCCTCCGGGGCGAGAAAAGCTGCTCCCCGTCTCCCTGGTCTGCAGGGAGACGGGGAGCAAAGCCTTGGAGCACACCCACAGCGGGACAGCCCGGGCGCACTTGGGCTGTCCCGCTGCAGGCGTGCTCCGTGGCTTTGCTCCCCGTCTCCCTGGTCTGCTGGGGGGGGTGTGCAGCTAGTGCCCCCCCCCAGCAGACCAGGCTTTTCTTGCCTACCCCTGAGGTAGAGCAGCTGGGGGCTGCCGGGTTGGCCCCGCAGCGCCGCTCTGGACCAACCCGGCAGCACCCCAGCTGCTCTGCCCCAGGCATCTGATTCAGCCGCTGCTGGTCAGTTTCAGCAGCGGCTGAATCAGGACGCCTGGGGCAGAGCAGCTGGGGTGCTGCTGGGTTGCTCCAGTAGCGCTGAGGAGCCACGCTACTGGAGCAACCCAGCACCACCCCAGCTGCTCTGCCCCAGGCGTCCCCAAGTCAGCCGCTGCTGAAACTGACCAGTGGCTGACTACAGGAAGCCCAAGGCAGAGTTGCTCTGCCCCAGGCTTCCTGGAATCAGCCGCTGATCAATTTTAGCAGCAGCTGACTTGGGGATACCTGGGTTTCTTAAGTTGAATCTGTATGTAAGTCAGAACTGGCATCTAGATTCAGCCGCGGTTGAAACTGATCAGTTTCAGCAGCGGCTGACGCCAGTTCCGACTTACATACAGATTCAACTGAACAAACCTACAGTCCCTATCTTGTACGTAACCCGGGGACTGCCTGTATCTCTTCATGTGATGCCTGTTCTAAACCACCTCATCATTTTTGTTGCCCTTTTCTGAACTTTTTCCAATGCCAAGATATCTTTTTGAGATGAGGTGACAACATCTGTACACAGTATTCAAGATGTGCGCATACCACGGCTTTAGAGAGAGAATAAGATATTCTGTCTTATTCTCTATCCCTTTTTTTAAATGATTCATAACACTGTTTGCTTTTTTGACTGCTGCTGCAAAGTGAGTGGAAGTTTTCAAACAACTATCAACAATGACTCCAAGATCTCTTTATTTTCCTCAGTAGGATTTAACTTCTACTTTTTAAACAGTGCTCTCTCACTGCTTCATTTACTTGGCTATTTAAGCCACGAAGGCACTTTTTTGGTTCTCCTACTGTGTTTTTTAAATTTGGGATATACATTTAAATTAAGCTTATATTATGGCGTCCTTGTAAAATTTCCATGCAGCTTGCAGGAATTTTACTTTTGGCACTGTACCTTTGAATTTGTTTAACTAACCTCCTTGTTTTTTGTGTAGTTACCTTTCAGAAATTATGCCACCCTGTTGGTCTGTTTAGGTGTTTTTTCCACCAAATGGATGTTTAATTTTATTATATTATGGGCACTATTTCCAAGCGGTCCAGCTATATTCACCTCTTGAACCAGATCCTGTGCTCCAGTTAAGACTAAATCAAGAATTGCCTCTCCTTGTGAGTTGCAGAACTAGCTGCTCCAAGAAACAATCATTTAAGGTGTCAAGAAACTTTCTCTCTGCATCCCATCCTGAAGTGATGTGTACCCAGTCAATATAGCGATAACTGAAATCCCCCATTGAGTTTATCATCTTTATAACCTCACTAATCACCTTTGGCATTTCATAGTCACTGTCACCATCCTGGCCAGGTGGTCGGTAATATATTCCTACTGCTATAGTCATATAAGAGCATGGAATTACTACTATCCATAGAGATTCTATGGAAGAGTCTGGTTCATTTAAGATTTTTACTTTATTTGAATCTACCGTTTTCTTTCATGTATAGTGCTAATCCTCCACCAGCACGACCTGTTCTGTCCTTCTGATACATTTTGTATTCTGGTATGACTGTTCCATTGTTCATCCTCATTCCACCAAATTTCTGTGATGCCTGTTATCAATAACCTTACTCAATGCAAGAAACTCTAGTTCACCTATTTTATTATTTAGGCTACTGACTTTTGTATACAAGCACTTGAAAAACTTGCCATTATTTAGCTGTCTGCCATTACCTAAACTGATTGAACGGGTTTCTTTTTCATTTGACTGTTTCTCATCAGATCTTACCCATATCTTGTCTTCCATCCTCTCCTCTGTACTATATATACACCCTCTCCTAAGGAATGTCAGTCCCATCCATGTGCTTCTCTGCACCTGTCAGCTTTTTCCCAGTCCTTTGTTTAAAAACTGCTCTATGACCTCTAATTTTAAGTGCCATCAACTGGTGCCATTTTGGTTTAGGTGGAGCCCATCCTTCCTTTATAGGCTCCCCCTATCCCAAAAGTTTCCCCAGTTCCCAGAACATCTAAACTCCCCTTCCCTACGCCATGGCAGCATTCCAAGATAATCTGAAGCATCTTGTTCACGTGAGCTCTCCAGGAAAGGAACCTATCTATCTAGCACCAAGCACTCTGTAGGGCCTCCAAAAAGAGTCTTATGATCACTAAATATTTTGCAGCATTTATCCAATTTATGTGTCGAGAAATCCCTTGAAAAAGTTGTCTACACTCAATGAAAGATCGCCGCTACAGCAATCGATTTTCCAGAGCTTGATTCAGCGAGTCTAGTTAAGACTCATTAAATCCAATTCAGATGGTGTCCCTGCCAGTGTCTGCTGCTCCTGCTTTTGCGAGGAGTAAGGGAAGCCAATGGGAGTGTTTACTCCTGTCAGCCTCCCACTGTCGGGACAGCGCCAAGCTCGCTTATAGTAAGCCAACTCCAGTTATATATTCTGTGTAGCTGGAGTTGCGTACCTAAGCCAAGCTGACAGGTCCAGTGTAATCCCTCGCACAGACCCTGGAAAGCAGGCCAGTTCTCAGACATCCACCCCAACCTGTAACAGCACTCCCCACCAGCCATACACCCCACAGCAAGCATACTAATCCAGGAACCAAGCACTGCCACAAACCCCATTGCCAACACAGTCCACGCATCTTCCCTAGCAACACCATCACAGGACCTAAACACATCAGACATACCAAAGGCTCATTTACCTGCACAGGTACTAACTTGATGTGCGCTATCAAGTGCCATGAACATTTGACAAACCAGACTGTCTCTGCACAACAAATAAAGAGACACAAATCAGAAAACGAGAATGGTGACAAACACCAGGGGGAGAATATCTTAACCTCCCTGGACATACAGTTACAGACTTGAAAGTTGCCATCCTCAAGCAAAATCAGGCTGCACCGTGACACTGCTGAGCAGGAATTCTTTAGTATGTTAGTGTGTAATCATGTACACGGTTAACTGATAAGCCTGGGTTCACTGATTAACCTGCATGGTTATGCACACATCCCTCTAAGGCCTCTATCAGAATCAGTGGAGAGGATGGGGCAGAGTTGGAAGTCGGTGCATGGGGCACATGTACAATCTGCTTTTAAGCTGGCTCCAGCAGAGCTCCCTACCCCACCGCTGCTTCCCACAGAAGTAGTGGGGTGGAGGAGGAGGTGGGAGCCAGTGCTCGCCAGCTCCAGCCTACCTTCCCCAGTGTAAACGTGTAACCACTGAACATTTCAGCAGTTACATGTTTACAAAAATAAGTACTCTTGAACATTCCTACTCTGTACTCCTACTATCTGTTGCTTTTTCCCACCTTCATGCATCTGGTAAAGTGAGCTGAAACCTATGAAATCTTATGTCATAATAAAATTAACAAACTAACATGGCTGGCTACCTTTGAACCCTGGGAATAGGTTATATCTATTTTGGCCAGAGCCTGCCTCAGCTGCTCACTCCAGCTATTTCCTGGGTTGATTCTCTATGCAGGAAATCATCTAGTTGCTGTGCTGAAGTCAGACCTTTCATGCTGGGCAATCATCTTCTTAGTACCCTTTCTTAAGCAAATAACTATCTGGAACAAATAACGAGAGCCCTGAGTAGATACAGAACTGGTATCTGCACCCAGAGCCACAAAAGAAAGCCAAAGATAGTGGCGGATAACTGTTTGGAGCATTAGAATCAGAGCAACCTGTTTTCTCCCTTGAGGCTCAACTTCCTTATCTCTACCCCAGCCTCTGCCTTTGGTGCTGTTTCCCCACTCTCAGTCTCTCATGTGCCCCCACACAGACACTGCTGTTGCCAGTGTATTGCTCCTAATAGCCTGGTTTGTTTCCAGGGGTTTGATCTGTGTGGAGTAGGTGAGTTTCTGGGAAACGCGGAGAGAAAACTGACATATCTGGTTTGAGCCAGCAGCCCTAGATATGTGGATGTGGATCTGGTCTGGAGTCTTCCTTGGCATACTGGGTAAAAGGGTAGTACTAAGATGAGCAGTGATGGCAGTGACTGTTTGCAGGCTACACTGGGTCACAAATGTATAGGGCTGAAAGGGACCTCAACAGGCCCGTTGTTAGTTCATTCCTCCCTGCTGAGGGAGGAGGAAATAAATCTAGAGCAGTGGTCACCAACCAGTAGATTGGGATCAACCAATAGATCTTGGTGATCCTGATTGGTTTGGCCTGGAAGCTATCAAAAGCTGGCACTTCAGTTACCCCTCCCCATCTCCAGTCATGTTGCTCTTGCTCTCTGCCTTGGAGCTACCCCCTGGGAGCCTCCTGCTTGCTGTGAAGGTGTGGGAAGGAAAAGGGGAGGTGCTGATGTCAGGGTGTCCCTCCCACCCCCATTTCTGTACGCTAGCTCCACACAGAGAAGGTGACGGAGGGAGCTTAGCAATTGTTTGTCACACACAGCATCTGCCATTCTCACCAACAGGCACACTGTCCTCCTCTCTCATCTCCGACTCCACACACACGGGCGGCTGCTGTTCCATCTTGTACTGCTTGGGGGGTTTGACTGGTCTGTGCATTTCAGCATTTTCAGTTCTCTCTTATGCTTCCATGTAATTCTTGGAGTAGTGAGTGCTCACATGCTTAACTGGAGTCATTCTCCCTCTGGTAAATGCTGCTCCGGGAGGTGGCTGGCGTGTCCCTGCGGCCCCTGAGAAAGGCAGAGCAGGGGGGCTCCACATGCTGTCCTTGCCTGCAGACACCGTTCCTGCAGCTCCATTGATCAGTAATGGGGAACCGTGGCCAGTAGAACCTGTGGGCTCGGTGCCTGTAGATGAGGGGCAGCACCTGGTGCAACAGAGCCATTGCTGGTACATGTCAGCTGCTTTCAGGAGTGAGCCGCCTTAACCCCACTGCTCCACCACCCGGAAGCAGTCTCAGAACCTGCCCTGAACCTCCTCCTGCCCCCAAACTCCTTCCTAGAGCTTGCACCCTGAAACCCCTCCTGGATCCCACTCCTCCACCCTGGGCTAAGCCCCTCCCACACTCTCAACCAGAGCCTGCACCCTAATCTCCTACCCCAGCCTGGCGCAAGTGAGTGAGGCTGGGGGAAGGAGGAGGATGGAGTGAGCAGAGTGAGGCCTCGGAGAAAGGGTGTAGCAGAGGTGACGCCTCAGAGAAGAGCTGGGAAGGAAACGGGGCAAGGGTGTTTGGGTTTGAGGTAGATCTTACACTGCATTTACACTAAAAGAGTGATCTTGTGGTTAAAAAGGCTGGAGACCCCTGATCTAGACCACCCCTTGCAGGTGAGTGTCTAACCACTTATTAAAAAACTCCAGTTGTGGAATCTCCATCACATCCCTTGGATGCCTATTCCACAGATTAACTATCTTTATGGTTACAATACCTTTCCTAATATCTAACCTAAATCTTCCTTGCTGCAGATTAAGCCCATTATTTCTTATTGTGCCTTCAGCGGACATGGAGAATAATTTATTGTTGTGGTGAAAGTAATGTCAATTTCTTACAGGTACTGACCTATTGCAGCCTTCCCTTAGGGGGTGGTCAGAGTGTGAGGGTTGCAATTAGGGATGGAAGTGATTAGTTGACTACCCAATAAGCAATCAGGTAGCAACTCGACCAGTCACTTCCCCAGAACCATCTCTGCAAGGGGACAGGAGGCAGAGGGCAGGAGGTAAACAGCACGAGTAGGGATTGGACACACAGGTCCCAATTGCTGCTCCTCTCCCCTTGAAATGTACGAGTCACCTGTAGCTCTTGTACATTTCAAAGGGGGAGGCACCAAGGGGAACCCATGCCACCTCTGTCCCTTTGAATCGTACAAGAGCCGCGACAGTCAGGGCAGGGGGTTGGAAGGTGTAGGGGTTCAAGGCAGCAGGTGGAGGGTGCAGGAGTCCAGGTAGCGGTGGGAGGCTGACAGGTGTGGGAGGTGCAGGAGTCAGGGCAGGGGTGTGGGGGGGGGGGGAGGAGGGGACTTGCGGCTGGGCGTGTGGCCACCATGCTGCCCAGCTGCTAGATCCCTGGGGCAGCAAGGACCGTGCTGCCAAGCCACATGAACACTAGGTGGCAGGGACCACACTGCCTGGCTACTGGATTGCTGGTGGTGGGAACCACGCTGCCCAAGTACCAATGCTAGAGCATGGATGTGCCAGGATCATGTGGCCTAGGCTGCTGGCAGCATCCAAAGCCTGCCCCAAACCGGCCAGTCTTACCGGTACATGGCATCAGGGTGTACCGGCTTACTTCCACCTTTGCTCTCTGTTCTCTAGAACAGACCTGCACATATTTAAAAGAGGGATGTAATAGTTTAGTCAACAAACCGATTAGCAAAAGCTTATAGGTTAATGCTATAGGCTACACACATTTCCCCCCAACCTTTGTCAGTACTTTTTTTTTTTAGCAGGCTGGCCAACAGCGCAGCTCAGTCCCAGTTTGCACTGGGTCCTGGACCTACCACTGCAGCGGTTCTCCATTTAAAGTGTATTAACAGCCAAGCAGGCAGCAGCCTGGCTCATGCCAGGTCTGGGAGCTCAGATTCCCGGCCCCCCCTTCCCAGACAGGAGCTGCCTAGGGACTATAGAATAGTCGACTAATGGATAAGAATTTGTGTGTTTAATTGGATATTCAATTAACCAATATTTAACATCCCTAATTTAAAGACTGTGAACAGGTCCCTCCTTAGTCTTCCTCAACAGAGGCAGGAAGAACTGGATACAGTACTCCAGCTGAAGCCCTCACAGTGCCACACAGAGAGGGAAAGTTGCTTCGTACTCTACACCTCAGAATATTAGTCTCTCTCTCCCTCCCTCCCTCCCCCTCCCCCTCTCCCCCTCTCTCCCTCTCCCTCTCCCCCTTTCTCCTTCCCTCCCTCCTCCATCATACTGTTCATTCACGTTCAGTTGGAGATTCTCTGTAACCCCAGATCCTTTTCAGCAGTACCACCACCTACTCGGTTAGTTTTTCTTCCTAAGGATTCAGTATTTCTCTTTACTGAACTGTATCTTACTGATTTCAACTCTCCAATTTGTCTCAGTTATTTGTAGTGCTAAGCCTGCTCCCCAAAGTGGTCATAGCCCCCAGAATCATGCAGCCCTATGCAGCACACCATGGGGGGGTGCGCCACTCTAAAGGGGGATCGTACTCAGGACTGCAGGGGAGGGTGGGACAGGCCCAGAGCTGCAGGGGGCAGGTCTCAGGGAGGGTGGGTGGGCAGGCAGGCAGCAAGGGTCGGGTCGCCATACTCACAAGCAGCGGCAGGAAATGGAGCAAGCAGCCCCAGCCCACTCTACTCCCCCAGCTCCCTGCACTCACTGGTGGCAGGAAATAGAGCAGGGTGCTTAGAAGCCAGAAGAGCGGGCTGTGGCCAGGTGCCTCTGTTTTCCACTACCACCCAATGAGCACAAAGAGGAGGCCTGATCCTTACGTTAGCCAGGATGGGCAGGAATAGTGTCCCTAGCCTCTGTCTGCCAGAAGCTGGGAATGGGCGACAGGGGAGGGATCACTTGATTCCCTGTTGTGTTCCCTCCCTCTGGAGCACTTGGCATTGGCCACTGTCGGCAGACAGGACACTGAGCTGGAGGGACCTTTGGCTTGACCCAGTCTGACTTCTGTTCTAATCTAGTTCAGTGTTTCTCCACCAGCGGTACGAGTACCCTCAGGGCTACGTGAGAGAAGTCTGGGGGTTACAGCCACACAACTGAAATTCAGAGAAAACTGAATTTGTGTTTTAAGTTTTACAGCACGTTATTATTTTTGTACTTTTTACACCCAAAAATTTGGTCACCCGCCCGCCTAGGATTAAGTTGTTTAAACAAATATGTTGCAATGGTAGAAAAACATGTTGTGTGTCTGAAAACTGTAGGTACTGGGGGTACTTGTAATTTTCTTTTTAAAAGGAGGTACTTTATAAAAATGGTTGAGAAACACTGGTCTAGGAGACCCTGGGAACAGGGCAGGTTTTAAGCTCTGAGCCAATTCTATTCCCAGGGAAATCAGAGGGCCCACAGACACGGCTCTACAGCTGCCTGTGTCTTCCCTGCCCCAGTCCTCAGCCTCTCAAGCACCGGAACTTTTACCACCAGATGGAAACACCAACCGGGAGAGCGGGGCTGGCGCAATCAGCAGGTCACAGCTAGCAAAAGCAGCGAGTGCTGGGGGTGGGCAGAGAGCACCGTGGAGCTGGCCCGGCAGCTACCGCCACCAGACACTCACTTTTCTTTTTCTCCAGCAATTTGAGGCGATTGATAACCAGGCGCAGGTTGACTCGCAAGCGCTCGGCCTTGAACCCGGAGCCCAGCATGACGTCCAGTTCCTGCAGGAAGAAGAAAGGAGCGTCACTGGGCCTCCTGCAGCCCTCAGCTGTCCCGCCACCACCTTCATCTCCTCTAGCCACACACGGATGCCAACCACCCACTCACGTGTCTGAAAGGCGCCATCAGGCCAAAAGCCTCTGTTCGTCTTGCAACCCCCTGGAGCCACAAACCCTTCCTTTTCAGGGCACTCCCACACTCCACCTCAAGCGGGATACGCCCTCCACAGGTCGGGGAGCAAGAGCCGCTTCCGAGTGGCCTGGCTTAAGCCACCTGTTTCAGTCACGAGTGAGGCCCTACTTGGATCGCGGGACGACTGCCAAACAATTGCAGCTCAGAGGCAGGCAAGACTTGGCAAACCACAGAAAAGGAATAATGGGCCTTGCCTGGCAGGAATTTGGAAAAGCTGGCGCGTACCTATTTGTGCACCAAACATTTTCTTGAACAACAGAAGCATTCGAGTCTTATGGTAAACCTGAGGATGTTTTGAGAACCAGACATTTTGCTGCAACAACATTAGTCAAAAAAGAGATCGGTACAATACAAAATTCAGAAAACTAAATGTCTTAACTGCTCTAGAAATCAAGGCTGTCCCTTCAGGCTTTTCCATGCACGGTCACCGAATATCAGTGCAGAACATCCCGCTACAGTGCTCTCCGCCATGCTCTGGCTTTGGTTAAAGTTTAATAACTGTGCGATCCACAATGTTGCAAGTGAAGTAGGGCCTTAATTAAAAAAAAATCAGTAACCATGCAAATTATGTAAATTATACCTTTTAATCTTGTTTTGCATTTTAGTTATTTTCCAAAGGTAAATCTGATTTATTTGGTAGCCATTAAAACATGCTAGTTTACAATTCAGTTTGGTGATAATTTCTGCTAACCAGGAGAACAAGCTGTATTAATAAACATTCTGATCCATAATTTTTACTTCATTAGGAAATGGTGAATACCACTTTTCTTATTTATTAGGTTAATTTTGTCTGTGTGATGTGTCACGCTCTGTTTGGACAAACTGGGATTCAAGCCAAATGGCACAAAATAGGGATGTTAAAATTCATTTAGGTATGTATGTGTGTTACCACTGAAAATTTCAGCATTTACACTCAGGGAGTCTAGGCTGCTCCCACCTGCCGCCACCCTCCCCCATCTAGCAGAGGCTGCAGCAGAGATGAAGCTGGTGGGAGGGGGAGCTGCTTGTAACCATGCTCATTACCTGATGAGCCCAATTTCATTTTAAAATTGATGACAGGTCTCAGAGGGATAGCTGTATTAGTTTCTATCTGCAAAAGCAACAACGATCCTGTAGCACCTTAAAGACTAACAGGTTTATTTGGGCATAAGCTTTGCTGGGTAAAAGCCATTTAGACAGATGCAGAAAGCTTATGCACAAATAAATCTGCTGGTCTTTAAGGTGCCATAGGACTCTTCATTAATTTAAAATGGGATTTTTCATTAGTTCAGTAAGAGTACCTTATACTTATTCAGGGAGGACTGATTTTTGAGAACACAAATACAGAATGGGGTTACCTTGGAAAAACTGAGTTACGCTGAAATAAAATAGGTAGAAGATTTATGACATCACCATTATGGTCTGTGGTCATGATGTTCCAAGATAAGGGGTATGTATTATGTAATATAAAATAAGAAAGTGACACTCTCTGGAAAGTTTAGATCTCTCTTACTGCAGCTTTCTGTATTGTATGCTTCATAGATTCTAAACCTAGTTAGCTAATCCTTATGGCTTGTTTAATTAGTTAAGCCTTTTTTTTCCTAGCACCAATCTAACATAGCAAATAGCTTGGGAATTCACTTGTCAAATCACACGTGTACTAAAAGGCAGAGAGAGTGTGTTGAAGAATGATGAATTGCAAAGTGAATTATTTTCCAGACATATCCACATCTTCATTCACATAATTTTCTTCAAATGCAGGGTTTTCGTTATGTTTCATTCTTGCAATTAAGCCCTGCATCATCTACTTGCACTGTTTACATTTGATAGGTAAAAATGGAAAATGTATCAAATGTAAACAGTGCAAGTAGATGATGCAGGGCTTAATTGCAAGAATGAAACATAACGAAAACCCTGCATTTGGAGAAAATTATGTGAATGAAGATGTGGATATGTCTGGAAAATAACTAGTTCAAACTAGAGTAGACATACCCTTACACCCAGATAACATGACCATTTTTCTGTGGCAAAAGCATAGGGGGGAATATAGAAAGTGCTGTGTGTGCTGAATAAGGTCTTCCTTTATTCTTTCCAGTCCACCCTACTGTTCCTTCCTGTCTTGTCCCCATCCTTCCCTACATATTGTCTCTGTCTTTCAGACAATGCCTTCACTAACTCCTCTGCTGTGTTTGGCCAAGGTCCTACCACCACACAAGCACAGAACAAAAACAATCCTACCCAACTGGTGTCTGTCTTTGCATGGGTTACTTTTTTCAGTCTGCAGAGCAACAGAAATTGAAAGCCCATAACTTTGAAGAAGCAAAACCTAGTAGTTAGGCAGGACAGACCAGAGTCATTCATTCATTTTCATGAGACTATAAATGTGTATGTATAGCATGTCTGTGATGAGATGTAACTATTTTTAAATGGGAAATGCAGTATTTTATTTTATTTTTACTTTTTTTAAATCAATTTTTATCCACCTTGCTTTCTATATATCTAGCATATTTATCAGAACACATTTTTTATTTAAAATTAGATGATATTAAGCAAAGGAAGTATCTGCAGCCAGTGAACTCATTGTTTCAGGTCAACATGTCATTCAAGATTTTAGCATCAGAAAATCTGATCTCACATTCGAGATGTAAATCATAGAATATTAGATCTGGAAGGGACCTTGAGAGATCATCCAGTCCAGTCCCCTGCCCTCTCGGCAGGGCCAAGCACAGTCTATATCACCCCGGATAGATGTCTAACTTGCTCTTAAATATCTCCAGCGATGGAGATTATATAACCTCCCTAGGCAATTTATTCCAGTGTTTAAACCATCCTGACAAAAACGACTAGGAGTCCTGTGGCACCTTACAGATTAACAGATTTACTGGAGCATAAGCTTTCGTGGGCAAAGACCCACTTTGTCAGATGCATGGAGTGGGAATTCCAGACAAATATATAGGCATAAGCAGGGCTCGACAAACCGCTGAATCTACTCACCCGTGGTGAGAAGATTTCAGCCGGTCGCTCCATGTGTCCCAATCACCAGTGCTTGGCGCATGCGCGGTGCGGGTCTGGCGAGTGGCTCTCACCGGGGTCTGTCACCACTGCTTTTGGTTCACAATTCATCTGCAAATTTGATACTATCAGTTTAGGATTAAACAAAGACTGTGAATGGCTAGCTAACTCCAAAAGCAGTTTCTCCTCTCGGTGTTCACACCTCCATATCAGCTGCTAGAAGTGGGCCTCTTCCTCCTTGACTGAATTGACCTCGTTATCTCTAGCCTTCCTCTTGACGAAGTGGGTCTTTGCCCACAAAAGCTTATGCTCCAATAAATCTGTTAGTCTATAAGGTGCCATGGGACTTATCATTCTTGCAGATTCAGACTAACATGACTACCCTCTGATACTTGTCATCCTGACACAGTTTTTCCTAATGTCCAACCTAAACCTCCCTTGCTGCAGTTTAAGCCCATTGCTTCTTGTCCTGTCCTCAGGGGCCAAGGAGAACAATTTTCACCCCTCCTTCCTGTGACACCCTTTTAGATACTCATTTAAAAAGTCAACCAATTAAACAATATGTTTAACCATGGAGAGCTGGTTAAAGCTCTAATTTTTTCATGTTTGATTATTTAAGATGAAGTTAGTTTAAGTAAAATATTAATTTGTGTCCAACACAAAAGGTTCCCATGTTTTCTTTACTTATGGCAGGGCTGGGGAACCTTTTTTGAGTCAGGGCCACCAACCCACAGAAAAATCAGTCAGAGGCCACACAAGTGAGAAGCAAAAAACCCCCAATCCTCACTGATGTGGCCCCCAACCAAGACACCACACTCCTTTGGTGCTCCAATACCACGGAAATGGGTCCCCATGGGTCAGCTTTACTCCTCTGGTGGATGCCCCTAGGCTCTGGAGTTGGGGAGGAGCTCAGTGTGAGGGACAGGGCTGCCAATGAGAGGAATGGGGGTGCAGGAGTAGGCTGGGAGTAGGATTTCTGGCCGGGGGGGGAGGGTGTAGGAGCAAGGGAGGGTGCAGGGTGTCCATTGGGGGGAGGACGCAGGAGCAAGGGAAGGTGCAAGAGCAGGCTGGGGGAAAGGTGTCTGGCAAGAGGGGAGAGTGAATGAGCAGGCTGAAGGTGCAGGGTCTCGGTGGAGGGGGTGCATGAAGGGCTGCGTGGGTGGTTGCAGGGTCTGGGCATGATGCGTGGAGGGCACTTACTTGCCCTCATGAGGCACTTATCTGGCTGCAATAAGAGGCATTTATCAAGCTGCTGCAGTAAGAGAGGGCTGGGGTAGTCCTCTTTCCCTGAGGCAGCCTGCATCCTCAACTCCTCATCCCCAAAGCAATGCCTTAAATGAAGCATGTACATTGTCATTTAAATTGTTTTTTAGAAATTTAATTGAATTAAGGACCTGAGTAAGGAGTCTAAGCACCCATTTTCAGGCAAACAATTTGCCAGAAAAACCTACTCTTTGGGCTGAGATTTCCTATACTGTGTTTCTGGGCAGAAGGAAATTTGTTCAGAAGAGCTGGTACAGCTTCTGTGCTGTTATTTAGGTGGTCAACTTGGGAATCAATTTTCACATAAGACACTTCAACCTCATTTTGAACTTGGATAACAAGTTATTTTTAAGAGGTTCAGAGTTTGCCTGCCCCTCCCTACTATGCGGAATGTGGCTTAGCCAAGCAAAAACAGTGTCCAGAACAAAATGAACACCATTTATCTTCCTGATTTAAGGACTATATTGTGAGCAGCTATGCAAATACTTTCATGTAAAGCTGTCAGGGAGTGATAAGGTTTTGATAGCTCATTCTGCTTTTTTCAAACCTAAAACTTAAATTAGAACAGAACAACATTATGGGTGAGATTTGTACAAACACAGATGTCAGAAGTTCTAATGTTATTGTTCACAGAGATATCATAAGTTAGCCGCCTTGCCCATTCTCGGG